>NC_084530.1:9854684-10224684 GCF_024500275.1 Phycodurus eques
TGAGAGCTTGGGTCAGGATCAAACAGCAACTATGCAACTGCATTAACTAAATTCTAATATAATTTTTGCCTGGAAACAAAGGTCCTGAGAGATGGTACCAAACTCTCAGTGATGAGGTGAACTTTACTTGACATTGGATCTCAAACAATAACATTAACATTCGCTTGACCTTTGTGCAGGTAGCGTGGGATTAGTTGCCACTAAGTGATGGTGTAAATGTGAATGTGAATGCTTGTCTGTCTCTATATTTGCCCTGTGATTGACTGGCAACCAGTCCAGGGTGTCGTCCGCTTTTGCCCAAAGTCAACTGGGATAGGCTTGAGTTCCCTGCAAACCTTAACAGAAGAAGCGCTATATAAAATGGATTGATGGATTACTTTGTCTTTACATACTGAACATACAGTATATTCATCTTTTGAGTGAAAGAGAGATATCAACATGAAACAAGTCAATGGGGGGAACGTTTCTGCAAGATTATCACACACACCTGTTCACATAAGCCAGTGCTTGAACAATACATGTACAGTGGGTACGGAAAGTATTCAGACCCCCTTAAATGTTTCACTCTCTATTTGCTAAAATAATTTAAGTTCATTTGTTTCCTCATTAATGTACCAACAGCACCCCATATTGACAGAAAAAAAAACAGAATTATTGACATTTTTGAAGATTTATTAAAAAAGAAAAACTGAAATATCACACAGCCATAAGTATTAAAACCGTTTGCTGTGACACACATATATTCATCTCGAGTGCTGTCCATTTCTTCTCATCATCCACCTTCATTGGAGTCCAGCTGTTTTTGATTATACTGATTGGACTTGATTAGGGCCGGCACAGTGGGCGACTGATTAGCACATCTGCCTCACAGTTCTGAGGACCGCGGTTCGAATCCCGGCCGCCCTTTGTGGAGTTAGCATGTTCTCCCCCGTGCCTGGGTGGGTTTTCTCCGGGCACTCCTTTTTCCTCCCACATCCCAAAAACATGCGTGGTAGGTTGATTGAAGACTCTAAATTGCCCATATGTGTGAAAGTGAGCGCAAATGGTTGTTTGTTTCTATGTGCCCTTACGATTGGCTGGCGACCGGTTCAGGGTGTACCCCGCCTCCCGCCCGAAGATAGCTGGGATAGGCTCCAGCAGCAAGCGACCCTAGTGAGGATAAGCGGTAAAGAAAATGGATGGATGGATGGATGGATGGATGGATGGACTTGATTAGGAAAGCCACACACCTGTCTATATAAGACCTTACAGCTCACAGTGCATGTCAGAGAAAATGAGAATCATGAGGTCAAAGGAACTGCCTGAAGAGCTCAGAGGCAGAATTGTGGCATCGGCACAGATCTGGCCAAGGTTACAAAAAAAAAAATTATGCTGCACTTAAGGTTCCTAAGAGCACAGTGGTCTCCGTAATCCTTAAATGGAAGATGTTTGGGATGACCAGAACTCTTTTTAGAAGAATGATCTTATCAACATGAACCAATCACTTAAATATTAGTGTAGTTGTAGCAACATTAAATCAGCAACTTAGAGCAGACTTGATATGCCAACACAGTACAGTAAGTACCTAAACGTAAACAAGCACACCATTCTCAGTACCAAACTGAGCAACTGGGGGAGAGGAGCCTTGGTGAGAGAGGTAAAGTAGAACCCAAAGATCACTGTGGCTGAGCTATAGAGATGTAGTCGGGAGATGGGAGAAAGTTCTAGAAAGTCAACCATCACTGCAGCCCTCCACCAGTCGGGGCTTTATGGCAGAGTGGCCCGACGGAAGCCTCTCGTCAGTGCAAGACATATGAAAGCCCATATGGAGTTTGCTAAAAAACACCTGAAGGACTCCAAGATGGTGAGAAATAATATTCTCTGGTTTGATGAGACCAATATATAAATTGTTGGCCTTAATTCCAAGTGGCATGTGTGGAGAAAACCAGGCACTGCTCATCACCTGTCCAATACCGTTCCAACAGTGAAGAATGGTGGTGGCAGCATTATGCTGTGGGGGTGTTTTTCAGCTGCAGGGACAGGGGGAGTGGTTGCAATCGAAGAAAAGATGAATGCGGCCAAGTACAGGGATATCCTGGACGAAAACCTTCTCCAGAGTGTTCAGAACCTCAGACTGGGCTAAAGGGTCACCTTCAAAAAAGACATTGACCCTAAGCACCCAGCTAAGATAACAAAGGAGTGGCTTCAGAACAACTCCGTGACTGTTCTTGAAGGGCCCAGGCAGAGCCCTGACTCAAACCCAATTGAGCATCTCTGGACAGACCTGAAAATGGCTGTCCACCAACGTTCACCATCCAGCCTAACAGAACTGGAGAGGATTTGCAAGGAGGAATGGCAGAGGATGCCCAAATCCAGGTGTGAAAAACTTGTTGCATCATTCCCAAAAAGACTCATGGCTGTATTAGCTCAAAAGGTTGCTTCTACTAAATACTGAGCAAAGTGTCTGAATGCTTATGCCTGTGTGATATTTCAGTTTTTCTTTTTTAATAAATCTGTGAAAATTTCAACAATTCCGTTTTTTTCTGTCAATATGGTGTGCTGTGTGTACATCAATGAGGAAAAAAATGAACTTAAATGATTTTAGCAAATGGCTGCAATATAACAAAGATTGAAAATGTTAAGGCTGTCTGAATCCTTTACGTACCCATTTAAAACCGCAGGCCAAACAACTTAAGCTACTTTATTGGTTGAATGCAAACAGAGCAGAGAGCGAGGCAGAGCAAGGATGATCACGCTGGTGTCAATATTGTACAAACAAAACATTGATACTGAACCAGAAAATATGAGAGAGGCATGTCTGCTATTTTCCATGTACTTTTAAAGCAAGTAATTAAGGCAGTAAAATACTAATCCGGCAAAACAGTAATGCATAACCTGCTTTCAGTGAAGGTCAAAGGCGATTTAACAATGTTAATTATTAACATAAACAGCCAGTTTTTATGTGCTTCGCTCATGCTGAAAGTTTGCTAAAAGCAAAGTTCAGCCAAAGGACACTGTCTAATGAATTGGTTCTGTTTTTTTGGTTGTTATTTTTTAAACTTTTTGTCCTTCAGTATCATAACTCTTTTGTGTGTGTTTTTTTTTTAAAACGTAAAACATATGGCCTCTTATTTGTATGTTGCAACTTTATTCCATTAACATAAAGTAATGCACACATCCACAAGTCATTAAAATCACTTACATTATCATACTGCTCTAAATATCTAAATACAAACTTAAAAGTGATTGAAAAAAAAAATATATGGCTTCAGCTTTGAATACAGAGCACTAGTATTTGGACGCATGATTTTATGACCAATAGCTGGAATTTCTCATAGATAAATTGAATTGAATAAATTGGGTAAGTACAGGTTAAAACAAAGAATCTTTATCCAACAAAGGGTTTTATTGCTTATGCTTGATTCTGAAGCAGAGCTCAAAGTGTAAAAAACAAGCGAGCTTCCTTAGCTTTAAGACAATGAAAAGTGGTTTTGTGATGCATGGAAACATCTCCAAACACAAACAGCATCATCCTGCTCCCCACTAACAATGTCACGGTGCAGTCAATTAAGTATCCCATGGATGCAGCATTTTATCACCAAGTCAACTGAAAAAAAATTAGAGGAGCAGTGTGGTGCATAACATCACCAAACACAAATACCAAATACTAATACTATAAAAATGTTTGTTAACGCTTGCCTTTTGGCTTTGACAGGACAGTGCTTCAATCATCACAGCAAAGGGGTTCTGTCGCTCTGGAACTTTGGCCAGCCTAGCTGCAGAGTCATTGGTGGTGAAACTCCGTGTGTGGGTGGTTATTATGTTAAATAGCCCCACAGTTTCATAACAGTCGACTGACTGTTGTTCACTGACACATTTTCAGAAATAGGCCGATAATTTAAGATTTACTTTGCGGTTTAATTGTTTAATTTCACACTTGAAGGGTGGGTAGGCACTCAAGAGACCAAACATTTTGTGTACAAATTTAATGTACATTTTCCATAAAATGCCTCCTTTAGGTGAAATTAATCAAAATGGAAGAAGTTGCTGTATTTCAAGGTTGGTACCAGGTCCCGTCGAGTCTTACCAGGTTTGATGCAGATGCCTCAGCAAATGAAAGTCCTCTGGGCATGATAAGGATGTGATCTTGCTCTTTGCTGACTCGGCCCTTTGGAGTAAGAAAATACACATTGGAGAATGTTGTGACAAATTCACCCAGACAACACAATAATTAACAACTATGAATCAGTACTTTCCTTCTTTATTATGGTCAGGAAATATAATTTGATCCTGCTTAACTTCATAGTACTATACTACTTCAGAGTCTAAAGCCTTTTTGCTAAAGAGCCACATTTTGAAAACGGACAGATGGGTCAGGCTATTTGTAGATGAGGTAAGAAAAAAGTTATATGTATTAGTGGTACCAAAATTCTGACTTCGATACTATACCCGCATAAGGTACCTCGATACCGGTACTGAAACGATACCACGGCAATAATCCAAAATATCAGCAAAAGCAGTAGACTGAAAACTAACAAAACAACTTCAAATACTTTTCTCTTTATTTTTGTTAATTCAAAACATTATGATAAACTTGATGTTTTTTTTTTTTATATAATGGAAGTAGCCCATTTTTAACATTTAAAAAAATGATATATATAATAATGAAAAATAATTAGATATATGTCTGCATTACCATATGACAAATATGTGTGTTTGTACATATATAAAATTGTACATCTATAGACAATCTATCTCTCTCTCTCTCTCTCTCTCTCTCTCCCTCCCTCCCTCCCTCCCTCCCTCCCTCCCTCCCCCTCTCCCTCTCGCTCCCCGCCCCCTCTCTGTTTTCTGCACCTGTCTCCAATCAGCCTCATCACTACAGGTATATAAGCCTGCCTGTTCCAGGAAATCCTCACCGAAGTATTGCAGTTACTTCCAGCGGTACCACAGCCCATTTACCTCACGTAAGTCACTCTATTCCTCGGTCCTTTATTTGACTCCTGCGTCTCCTTGTTCTCAGTGTTTTCCCACCTGCCAACCCACCGCCATTTCCTTTCCTCAATAAACTGTTCATCATGTTACATCTGCCTCTTGGATCCAGCTCCTCCCCATACGTGACAGACAATATATGTATGATATATAGTATACAGTCACAAAAAAAAAAAAAAAATTAAAAAATACCCCACCCTTGTTTATTCAATTTCATGTTCATTATAAACCCTGGTACCACTAAAGGCCGTTTACCTGAAGAGTACAAAAACTTAATTGTAATATTAAATACAATTTTGGTTAATATGAAGAAAAAAATGGGAAATGGCTAGAGCTAGATAACAGCTCTTATATGAAACTCTTATGAGCTATTTTCATTTTCATCATTATATTTGTCCAAACAAAGGTACCTTTAGTTGCACCTGGCATTAAAAATGAACAAGAAACAAGGGGTCCAATATTTTTTCAATTATTATTTCTATTATTTCTGTTTGCCAACCTTCATAGAGCCAAGGCACCCATTTTATATTAGAAAAATCTTAAGGCATACCACCAAGAAAAAATATATGTAAAAAAAAAAAAAAAGTATGAATACTAAAATTTTAATGGTCTTGTCTCAGTTTACTCACAAATTAATTTCCTCAATCTGAAATTTGGGCCTGTTCAATTGAACACAAAGCTGATATTTTATTTTATTTTTATTTATTTATTTGTTTGTTTAGCTTTATTATTATTATTTGTACTGTCTTTTGTAGCACCGCAGGCCCTTGAGTACCGTAATTTAAATCCTCTGTATGTGCTACGCATATTGAAGAATTGACAATAAAAGTACCTTGCACCTATTTACTCGCAGGAAACCACGACTTGTTCTGGTGTATGATTGGCTTCAGATGGATACACAGGTTGATAGTACCATCTGCCATCTAATGGAAGAGGATTTAATTGTTCTGCATTTCACTATACTCTGTACCTCCCTTGCATGAATAGACGAACAAAAATAGATTTGTAAATTATAAATACTCATTTTGGGACAAATTAAGTGAAATTATATACTTCCAGCAGAATTGCTATTGGGAATTACTGCTCCAAACAATAATTTGGTTTTGCAGGACACTAGCTTGAAGTTGCCTGATCACACAGAGCAGCCTCATGTGGCAAATGCCAATTCTTGACGCAAACAGATACTGGCCACTGTAGCAGGGCACATGCTCATGCTGGGGATATCAGAAGCTCAAAACGAGTCAATGGCAACAGCAAAATAGGCTGACTGGCAATGGCAGAGAAGATCTGACTACTATTTTAATGGGGTGCAAACCACATACTCTAAAGCTCATCACACAAATGCGCGTTTCTTACAAATGTAGCTCCACTTCAAAGGGCAATAAACAAGCTCTCCAACAGTATAAGATTCATTACCAAGACCTAAACACAAATGTCCTTACTTTTTGTGCTGTTTTTAGTACCTCTTCGAATGTGTCACTCAAAACTGGGCATTCCCTCTGCCAAGCATACATTTCATGAGAGGTTTGTATTTTCACCTGGATTTTACAAAAACTACAAAACCCACAATCAAATTTGGTACAGATTTATAAAAAGATGCAAATTAAGGAATTTAATTTCACCGACAGTGCACCTGCATCAGAACAGTGACCCACTAGATCCAGCAGATGCAGGTGTGGCGAAAACACTGTGGGTGTCAGTTGGAACCCACGCAGTGTCCCCAGCAGTCATTTTTATATTTTCTTTTCGACATAACTCTTGTAACGTATTGTGCTACTATACCTGATGAAAAATAAGTGGCCTGCCCATCTTTACTCTAAATCAGTGCTCCCAACCATTGGTCCATTAGTGCGGCTGCTATTTGCAGGGGATAGCGCCTCACCTACAAATCCCTTCATGTAGTTGCCCCCTGGTACCTGTCAGACCTTCTCCACCCACCCCATCCCAGGACCTGAGGGCTTCCAACTTTGGTCTCCTCTCCATCCCCAACACCCACCTGCGAACCTTTGGGGCCAGAGCCTTCAGCATGGCAGCCCTCACCCTCTGGGACTGTCTCCCCGTCTGAGATCTGCAACTTCCCATCGCTGGAGATCGCTATATAAATCTAAGTAATTATGATTATGATTATAATTATTATTATTATTATTATTAAAGAGACCGGGAAAGATCGCAAATAGCAAAAATACACCGATAATTGACACCCATTAAAATTGCATTGGAAAAGTTATTTATTTATTATTACCCCAAAAATTGGGGGTATACCACCAATAAGCATTTTCGGAGTTGGTCCCCCTCCCTGAGGAGCAGGAGATGCCCCTGCGCCGCCCCACCACGTCCCGTCAGTAATTAGCGCCATCATCGCAAAGTCCGTTGCAAACGGCACACTCCCTGCCGGCCCGTTGCCAATTAGGTTCTGATCGGTAAAGTCTGTCAGCACGCCGACCACCCCACCTCCGTTGACGACTGTTTGCCGGTCTGCAATAAATATGTACTTGCATGAAGCTGAACCGTTTTGTTGTGGATAAAAGGTTGGGAGCACTGCTCTAAATGATGTTTTGAAGAGTCTTACAGTGATATAGGAGCTGGCAAAGTGCGCCCAGTTAAACAGGTCCACCAGTCTGTAGAGGCTGGCCAGTTTACAACGTGTAAGCTTCTCTCCTTTCACCATGGTGCTTGTTTCGACGTTGTACAAGTCATTAATGGGCGTGACCATCCCCAAACCTGAACAGGAAAATTCAGAATAAAACACATGCAAAAAACTGTTTTAGGATGAGTGAAGTAGTTCGTTTCATTCAGTGATGTATTGGACACATCATTTACTACTTTATTTACTGCCATAGCCCTGTTTGATTTACTGACTTAAAAAGAAGAGCTGGAATGAGCTGGTGTGATCCCTTAAAAATGAATAAGCATTTAGTTGCACATTCCACATGTGTGATTGTAAGCAGTTTGCAAGTCATAACTCAAAAAGGATCAAAAGTGAGAAAAAAATGCATGGCTCTTCCGGCGTCTGAGCCCAGATCAGTACATCAGCCTTCAAGAGGGAAAAGCGTCTTTGACTACTCTTTGTTTGTGTGAAAAAGGCAGTTGGACTCTGGGTGTGGTCGACTTGCGGTTTATATTGTTGACTGGTCGCCATGGTGACGTGTCACACGGCGATGTGTACTCACTAAGTGGGGAAGTGTTGTAACCGGCCATTGAACTCGCCATGAAGAAGTCAGCAATCTGTCTGAGGGCCAACAGTCCGGTGGTGTTGTTTCCTTTGCGCTGCTGCTCTAGGATCAGAGTCTCCAACTCTTCCTTGAAGGCCTGGGGATGGAAGTTAGGAAAGTAAGATATTAGATGATGTGATGAGACAATGCGCACATTTTACAGAACTTCAGGATGAATGATGGCACATGTGCGCAAACTTGCGTGAAAAGATGGCGAGGCATGGCGGATTAGAGCACATGTAGAGACGACAGTGAAATTATAACTGTGGGAATGTGAAGTGCGACACAAGCAGCACTTAATCACAGATTAGTCATGCTCCTGAGGTGTCAACATGCAGGAAGGCAGCATCAGGGAAGCTAATTGGCTGCTTATGTACAATCATACACATGATTGGCTGAATGGGTAACAGGATTTGCCTTTTAAACCTGTACAAGTACATATTTATAGATTATTTTACATTTGAGACTATGTGAATCCTGGGATGCATATGTCATGGAAACAATGAGTCCCTGCAATTTATCATCACAGAATACAGATACAGTAGTCCTCCGTAATATCACGGTTCTTGCTTTGTGGTCATGTTATATTGCTGATTTTTATTCAAGTTGTTACTCTCTTTTTCATACTGTTGGTACAATATTTTTGTGTTGTCCATTGCTCTTGCTCTCTCTCAATGTATTCTGTTTAGTCCTGTCATGATAGCAAATCTCATAGGATGATATATTCTTCCCCAAAACTATCACGACAAACGATTGTATCGTTGATGTTTTTTATGCCACTGATATAATATTAGAGCATAATAATTCAAGTACATCCTTTTAAAGAACAACTTTTAATTCCAACGCAAACAATATTGAACACTGTAAAGTAGAACAATAACTAAAATATCTTACATAGAAAAATATGAATAAAACAGACTCAGGCTCTGTTCACAAAAATTGCACTTAAACAAATATTAAACATTAGGCACAGAGGTATAAATAGTCATTAATGCCTGAACAGGCAATATACACGTTGTCCTGTTACTGTACTGTAACTGCCAATTTGGTTTTCAGTTTGTTAAAAAAAAGTGCAAAGTACAGCAACATTAATAACAGCACAAGTAGATCAAAGTAGCCTGTTTTGATTCAATATTTTTACTACAACCCCGATTCCAATGTAGTTGGGACGTTGTGTGAAACTAAATAAAAACAGAATACAACGATTTGCAAATCATGTTCAACCTATATTTAATTGAATACACTACAAAGACAAGATATTTAATGTTCAAACTGATCAACTTTATTATTTTTAGCAAATAATCATTAACTTAAGATTTTATGGCTGCACCACGTTCCAAAAAACCTGGGACAAGGTCATGTTTACCACTTTGTTACATCACCTTTTCTTTTAACAACATTCAATAACGTTTGGGAACTGAGGACACTAATTGTTGAAGCTTTGTAGGTGCAATTCTTTCTATTCTTACTTGATGTACAGCTTCAGCTGTTCAACAGTCTGGGGTCTCCGTTGTCGTATTTTACCCTTCATGATGCGCCACACATTTTCAATGGGAGACAGGTCTGGACTTCAGGCAGGCCAGTCTAGTACCCGCACTCTTTTACTACGAAGCCAAGCTGTTGTAACACATGCAGAATGTGGTTTGGCATTGTCTTGCTGAAATAAGCAGGGGCGTCCATGAAAAAGATGTTGCTTGGATGGCAGCATATGTTTCTCAACCTGTATGTACCTTTCAGCATTAAAGGTGCCTTCACAGATGTGTAAGTTACCCATGTCATTGGCACTAACACAGCCCCATACCATCACAGATGCTAGCTTTTGAACTTTGCGTCCATAACAGTTCGGATGGTTCTATTCCTCTGTGGTCCGGCGGACACGACGTCCACAATTTCCAAAAACAATTTAAAATGTGGACTTGTCGGACCACAGAACACTTTTCCACTTTGCATCAGTCCATCTGAGATGAGCTTGGGCCCAGAGAAGCCTGGCGGCGTTTCTGGGTGTTGTTGATCTACGGCTTTTGCTTTGCATAGTAGTAGAGGTGAACCTCGCCCCATATTTGCTTGTGAATGACTGAGCAATTCAGGGAAGCTCCTTTTATACCCAATCATGGTTGGGTATAACATGTTCCCAATTAGCCTGTTCACCTCGGGGATGTTCCAAACAGGTGTTTGATGAGCATTCCTCAACTTTCTCAGTCCTTTTTACCACCTGTCACAGCTTTTTCGGAACGTGTTGCAGCCATAAAATTCTAAGTTAATGATTATTTGCTAAAAACAATCAAGTTGATCAGGTTGAACATTAAATATCTTGTCTTTGTAGTGTATTCAATTAAATATAGGTTGAACATGGTTTGCAAATCATTGTATTCTGTTTTTATTTATGTTTAACACAACGTCCCAACTTTATTGGAATTGGGGTTGTACTTTTCAAAAGTCTGCAGCCTTACTTTAAAAGCTGCATTGTCAACATGTTCAATGGCTAAATCTCTTACAATAGTGAGTACACGCCACTGTATATAAAGTGAGCATATGTGCACACATATATGATGTCACGTTTGTATTTTCATTCTTGGGCAAAGGGTTCCATAATTGCAAGCTGACGGGAAACACGAAATGTCCCACAGTGTTTTTTTGTTCCCAGCAGAAGAAATTGGGTGGGATGGTTGTGTTTAAGATGGCTTTTGTCACTTTGAGGTTTTGAATTGTGTTTTCTTCGTTGCGACTTCATACAAATTCGACATACCATCTCATTTGTGTTAGGGGGATGGCTGCCTTATTCTGGCTTGAATCCAAAATGTTAACACATCATCGTAGTGGCATTCGACTTTTGAACTATGCTTTGCTATACTATGCCAGTGGCCGCATTTCAAAAGCATGCACACACACACCCACAGACACGGCCAATCAGGATCCCCACTCTTCACCCTCTCGAATTGGTTTCGAGACCATGATTGGTTTCATGTTTGTGCTTTCAAGTGGTGGAGGTTTTTTTTTTTTTCCCTCTCTTTCTTCCTCCAATGGCTGGACGTACAAGAGCCGCACCATTCAGAAGTTAGGGCACATATGCGACCAAATTAGTCGTACTCTAGAGCGCTGTCTCGTCAAAAATAAATAAATACATTTTTAAAAATCATATGCCGGATTTTCAGCACCACGTCGCAGTACTTTAAGTCATAGCTCTGCACCTAACACATCAACCACAGGATCATCCACTTGTGTTCTGCCAACAGAACAGGCCTACGTGAGTGTGTTTTTTGAAAACTGGAGCAACCCCCTCTATTGGAACACCTAGAGTCCCGGTGCACTGCTGGGTGTGACCCATGGCCAAACATTCCTCTGTCCCTGGTGGTGGTGTTGCTGTGGTGACTGACTCAAAGCGGATGTCTGACTGTGACAGTTCAGGGTTTTGTTTCGGACAGTTCTCTCTTTAAGACACTTGTTTTCCATCACATTTACATTTTAGTCAGTGTTCTAAAGGCAGAATCAAAGCTCAGCTGTAGAGTTCGATGTTTTGGGTCTGTGTTGGAGGACTTCTGCTCGTTAATACGGAAAACAAATGCGATCATTACGATTGAACCTGCACACGTTCTGATACAGCATGCTTTTAAAAATTCTGTTTTTATTGACGTTGTCATAAATGTATTAATTTAGCAATTTTGTTATTGTGGCGTACGAGTGGTTAGCATGCCTGTCTCACAGTTCTGAGGTTCAGGGTTCGATTCAGGACTGTAGAGTTTGCATGTTCTCCACATGCCTGCGTCCACATTCCAATTTCTTTCAACATTCTTGTATTGATCACAGTAGATTGTGCATGTATATTTAATGTTATGTCAGAGAATATCATCAGTTGTAGGCACTGAGGATTCAGAGCTGCTTGAAGCCTTTCAAAAGGCACACGTAAGTCAGAAAGACACACACACACACACACACACACACACTAGCAGGCATCTATCTGCTCAACAGTTTGTGAGTACTGCATTCTCAAGAAGATTATGACAGCTGGGATTTGACTCTTGCAAACGGATTAACTCCAGAGCTGAAAGTGGATCTATCATTATTTGGGTAACCCTGCGGACCGCTGTCCCAACAAAAACAACATCAAGAAACTTGTTTATGCTGATTTTTTTTTGCAATAACCATAAAGCATCAGGTGAATCTACATCACATTGTGACATCTGTGCTTGTTGTTACCAGACCACTACATGAGGTGTTTCCCAAACTTGTATTACATGAATTATGACAATGCCACAGTCACTAGGAGCTCACAAACAGCTTTGCACTGAATATAAAGTGTCTGGCATCAGTTTTGCTAGTCTTGTAACACACGAGTCTTGGTCTCGAGACCACGTTTTGAAGGACTTTTGAAGGACTCTGTCTTGGATCGGCTTGATTTTCCATTGAGACTAGCACCGATCTGCTATTTTTCAACTTTGTTAATGTGACAATAAGGAAAAGCACTTGGTAAAACAAGCAATACCTTCAATTCTTGTGTTACTATCCCCCACCATTCCCATAATGACTGCAACATTCGCGGTGTTTTTGACTCACCTGAAGTGAAAGGTGCAAAATGAAAGTACGAAATTAAGCAAGGAAGAGTCCGGAGCAAGATGTCTGCTTCATCAATGATAATTAAATTTGGCTTCCTCAACCACAAATACTTCATATGTAAAACAAAATGCCAACGAAAACGTTCTGCAGTGTGCAAATTCTGAGGTCTTTAACTCACTGAAACGGCGGAGACAATGGTGGGCTTTACCCGGCATCTCAAAAGGGGGGAAAAAAAACAAAAACAAAAACACAGGTAATCTGAAACTGTAAGTAACACCAACAAATTTAGTTTTGTCTTTCTGAGCTATTTCTGAAAATAGGTTTTAATTACACGTTAAATTGCCTTTGCCTAACAGTATCATACTTGGGCTGTAGTTTATGCCAAATCAACTAAATTGGCTATTTGTCCGCTCTTTGTAATGTTAGCAGCGCTTGTAAACTAGCTTTACACTTGCACTTCATTTTTAAATAGAAAAATGTATTTGTTGCAATAATCTATTGACAAAAATTATCACAATTTGAGATTTTTGCATGTTGTGCTTTGAAAGAGTTCCAGACGCTGTGTTTTTTGGCTGTCAAATGTATTTAAAAGAAAATGAAAATTTAAAGAGTGGAGACTCTAACTGTTCAACCTTGTCATGGTTTTTAAAATTGATTTTATGGTATTTGTCTTGTCTGGGTCTCTGCTTCTCTTGGTCTTGACTAGGTCTCGACTCAAATAAGTCTTGGTCTTGTACTTGTATGGCGAGTTCTGGTCTTGGCCAAGTCTTGGTCTCGGATAGCGTGGTCTTGAGCATTTTGCCTCCACAAATGAGTACTAATAGTACTAATCGTACAATGTTCCTTTCCCATTTATTATGACAAACATGACTTTAAGCTAGAATACGATGAGCTATGTTTTAAGTAAACATCAATATTCAATAAGGCACAAAAAGATGAATAAAACAGTTTTTCCCTAACACTTTCTGGGACCCAGTTCAGTCTGTTATGTAAGCAGCACAATTGCTGCTCAAAAGCCAACAACGTGACAGTGTTACAGAGCAGGAGAGTGTCTGCCTGCAGGCTTGGCAGCGCCATCGATTACGCCAATTTGACCTCTATGAACACATCTGCGAAACAGGTTCCTGCTTCATAAATATCATCCTGCTTGTTTTTAAATGCACATTGGTGGAAATGAGGTCTTGCGCTACTACAACATTGTCAGTTAAGTTTAGTCATTTAATTGATGACAATAATAAACAATATTTTGCAAAATATTGTTTCTGTGGCATGATGGCATTTTTAGTGCACCGGTGATACATTATTTTTCCACAGAACATGTTAATATTATTTGGATCATGTTAAAAATGTTGTGAGTAAAATGGTATTGCTTTCTTTGATCTTAAGTTAAAAATCTGTAATTCAAATCATAGATACCAGTTTCATTTGAGCTGAGAATTACTGGAAACTGGTTGCGTTCTATGACATGGTACATAAACATATACAGTATGGCTGTGTATTTTGAGATGAAACTGGCAAAGTAAGATGTGAGTAATATCTGTTATAACAACCAAAACCATTTGATAGAGTCTTGGCCTTTGCAGTTGCACATGAGCAGATTTCAACTAAATTGTCCTACCCACTAATCTGTGGAGCTTTCACGCAGTTCATCACCCAAGAGATACTGAGAAATGCCTGAGTGAAACAGCTGGCTCTGCGAGAAAAAGTGGATTTAAAACGATATCTCTGGAAGAAGTTCAACTGCTAATGTTCTAGCAAAGAGACCATACGGACTTTAAAAGAGAAAAAGAAGAAACCTAATAGAGAGCTGCCATTATATGACCTTTTAGACCACAGAGCAAATGACGGCTAAGTAGTTTTCAGAAGCCAAAAAACAGAGACCTTAGCTTTGCAAATCTGCTGCCAGGGTCTGCATAAAAAAAAAAAAAAAAAAATTGCATATATGTTAAAAAAAAATATATATATATATATATATTATTTTTTTTTTAATAAATTTTATAAAAGTAAAACAAGCAAACAAAAAAGCCTCTCAGGACCCCCTAAAGGAAATGTCAAACAAATCATCTTGCTCCATTTAGCGAGTAAGTCAAGTACATTGGAAAAAAGAGCACACAAACTAGATGCATTCATTCTATAAAGGATATTAGTTTTCCCTTTTATTAGGGCTTATTTAGTTTTAAACTGGTGACAACATTCATCACACATATCCAGTATTCAACATCATGTACTGTATGTTTAAACTAAACACTTTTACACACAGAGGTGTGTGCTATTTCCAATCTTGTCAGTTGGAATACATTTTCTGTATGCATTTTATAGAAATAGAAAAGTATAATGGAATCTTAAAAGTTTAACAACTTTCCTAATAGGCAAGAAATGGAAACTTATTTTGTTCTCCACTTAAACTATGGTATCATAAATAGTAATT
This sequence comes from Phycodurus eques, assembly GCF_024500275.1. Lineage (NCBI taxonomy): Eukaryota > Metazoa > Chordata > Actinopteri > Syngnathiformes > Syngnathidae > Phycodurus > Phycodurus eques. Next base: position 9,869,847 of record NC_084530.1, read on the forward strand.
AACTGAACATGTTTTAAATCATGTTTTAACATTCTTAATGACTGTCGCGTAAGTGTGAAAGCAACCTTCCATTTTATGCTTTAACTACAAAACAGTCCTTACACACTTAACTGTCATGACAAATGCGGAGTAATTATATATGTGTAATAAAAGGTGTGTCGCAGTTGAAACTCACATTGTATTTAAAAACAAAACATTATCAATTGTAAAAAGAAGTTAACTACTAATGTAATTAATAACATTAAACAGTTTACCACTGATAACCTATTAGGGATGTGCTTTTCTCTATGAAAGCTGCATCTTAAAATTTTAGTATATATATAGACTTCAACTTCCAAAAAGTAAACACAGTTGCGTGAAGCATATGGGTGACTCGGTCCAAGCCTGGTCTATATTGGTCTGACTTTAAATGCAACCTGCAATCTGAGCACCAGAAGCATGTAATCTACGGGCCCACTAGTCCTGGAAGACTGGAATGAAAGCAAACATAAAGAGAAGGAGAAACTGAGAAAGGAAGACAAATCGTGAGAAGGAGGCCACTGAGCGCCTGATGCATACAGCATGTTGTTTTTGTATTTTTGCTAAAGATGACAGTGTGTATAAGAGACCGAAAAATAATCACTTTGGGACATAGGACCTATTCCCCAGATAAGATATTCAAAACTCCATTGACTGACTATAAAAACATCCGAGTGCATGACCAATCAGTCACAAACGATTTGTCATGTCACAGACAAAATAGTCGCTAACCAATGATGTCATCAAACAGTCCATTGGACACTGTGCAATATGGATTCGGAGAAATGGGTCTGGATGCTCATCATGGTCAAGGCCACATTTTTGATACAGCACTAGCATCGGATTTCACTTGGCTAAGCATACCGAATGTGCAATGTTTGCACTGATATAAGTCCGCTACACACTATCGGGGAAGTTATTAAGATTTGAATGTAGCCTCACTTCACTAATCCTTCAACCCCCTCGAGTGTCTGACCAAAGCCGGGCATCTCACTAAAGCTAATATGCAAAAGACGTGCACTGTACGCAAGATGCACTGTAAACAAGCCAACGTCGGACGAACTGCGTGGCTTTTTATTTATTTATTTTTTTTTTTACCAACAATCTTTCACTGTTGCCACGCCCCAGAGACCCAAGTTGCACATTTGTAAAGGAGACATACACACACACACGCACACACACACACACACAAGAATGCACACAAAACTTGAGCATTATGGCTACATCCAGACTTGCAACGTCCTATTACAAACATCCAGGAGCACTTCAGTTGAACAACAGCTTTGAGTCAACAGCGCTGAAGAAACATTACAGACACTATTAGATCTGAAATGACAGGTCAGGTTTGTTGTAACATCGCCATAAAATGTGGTGTGAACTGTTCAAAGGGCAAATTACAAAGCGTAAGGCACAGACACAACACTAAACTATGCTTAAATAGGTTCATGAGTGTTACCATGGAGTTCCTCCCTGGGATGCAATCAAATCTGGGGACAATAGGGAGACAAAACAACCCTAGGACCTTGTGTACATGGTCTGCTGTTTATGAAATGCAAACTATTGGAATTGCAGCATTCACTTACAAAGCACCCTCGAACTGTGTTCTTACACAAACTTGTGTGCCTTACTAAATACTTGGCAAATGTATATCCTTGGAGTTCCAAAATCACAAACTGTACCTCCAGTACTTATCTGAGTTTGTCTGGTAAACCTCATGTAATTCTCAAGAATCTGGACCTCCACGGATAGAAAAGCAAACAACATCATTACGAGTGTTGGCAAGAATATGCCCTACCCTCACTAAACTGTCGACGGCAGCAAAACCTGACCCCGCATGAGGGCTGCTGGCCACTTGAAGAATTCTGGAGGTAGAGCTGAGCAAGGGTGTGGTATATTATGGTGCTTCTATTAGGGTCTTAGCCTGCCACTGACATTCCGTTGAGCCATTTCAAAAACATAGCTGAAAATGCTACAACCTACCTGTTAAACCTTTGGGTAGCAGAAAAGGGCAAAGTCCATTGCAAGTGCTTATCCAAACTATTAGTGTGTAGGTTTGGAAAGAGTTCATCTGGTTTTCCATTAGGTCTTCCGGGATTCTTTTTCCCTTCAGTTATTTCATGGTTCTGAAGCGAGACCACAGAACCGATTAAGGGCGTTTATCATATAATAGCAAGGACCTGTGTAGTCTGCCCTGTATATTATGTCTCAATCCACCAAACAGTACAGGTCAGTTCAGTTTGCCATGGCACAGTTTGTTTCAATAAACCATGTTTCGGCTCTCATTGTCACTGAAGGAAAATAAAGGGACATTGAAAGGATTCATTTCAAAGTAACTTGTATAGAATTTAACAAGGAAAAGGAACACAACATGGCACAATGGTGTGTCTAACATTATCTAGAAACAAATACAGCTTTAAACCCTCTCAGTCGTGAGCTAGCCAATCATAGGTAACCATATGGAAAGTCTTCAATACTTTGAAATGGAAAATCACATCTGCATAGAACTGTACCACTTTGTGGAAAACTGGGCTTCAGAGTATATTGCATGTGAATGTATTAAGTATCTGTTTCATTTTGTTTCGTGATAAATATGCAACTCAACTGTGCAAACAAGACATCTATGTTTTTTGGGTGTCCGCTACCAACTAAATTTGCGTCCTCTTCGCACTACAGCTGTCACATGCCATTTTGAATGCATTACAGTACATCACACAAAAAAACTGTTAAAAGCGGTTAAACGGCTTTGACTAACAATAGATATCTTCATTTGGGCCATTCGTTGACATGACAATGGTGCTTTAGAGCCCCCAAAAAGCAAACATTTGAAAGCAGTGGACGTTTTAGAAAACAACAGTTGTCGTTTCCATGTAAACAATGTAAGCAGGCGATTGTGGAAATGGAGAACATATGTCTGGGCATGGATGTCACATTACAAGTGTGTTCCAGCCAAAACGAAAATTGCATTTGTGCTTAGAGTGTTTCTCCAGCAAAGTGTACATTTACAACTAATGCATCCAACTGAGTAACAATACTTACATTATGCCAAATTCTAAACCATGCTTGTAGTGTTTGTTTACAAAGAATGGCTTTGCCAACTACTGGCATGGTAATGTTTTATAATGTCCTCAGATATTTATGTCATGTTTCTGTGAAAGGGAATCATTTTGACAATATTGATGTACTGAGTGATAATCAGGGGTGCTGCAGGAAATGATAACATTTCAATCAATTTGTCCCAAAATGTGTTCATTTATGGCCACATGATTTATTACAAATATATTTGTATTGTTTCTATGTAAGCCAGCAACATATAGCGACTGGCGGAACAATTAAATGCTCTTCCATTAGATGGCTGAAGGTACAATAAAACCTGTGTATCCCCTGTTGCCATTCATACAACAGAATAGGTCATGCCTTCCTACATGTATCAGCTTTGAAGCTTTTATACCAATAAAATGTCCCAATATAAAAGTATAAAAATGTCAATTTCATTTCAAAAAACAGCTTGGTTTTGTCATAACAGTGTCCAGAAAAGGCCCCTCTGACAGCTACTTCTGTTTGACCCAGTTTTGTATCCCGTTTATCCATATTTGCTAAGACAGCCCACTTTCCTGTGATTGGTTGTCTCCGTGTAGAAGACCCACTTGTGAGATCACACGTTTTTGTTATGCTGACAGCGCTGGCTCGGTAGCAGAAATGTAGACGGAGAGCTTCGCTAGTGATGTAGATAAGCTTGAGAAATTCGAATGACCTAATTTCGGGCCTTTTAGGCAGAAAAATGTCTGGAACTCAGGAATGCGTAGACGATTTTAAGTTTAGTTTAGTTTAGTTTTAAGGTTTTTTTAGTTTCCTGAGGCACCATAGAGCAAATATTACATCCCAAACACTAGAAAAAAGTTGATTTGGTAAAATATGGCACCTTTAAACAGATCCAGATTTCACGGTAAATTCTTAAGTAAATTGAGACAAGATCATTATTTCATAATTCTTACCTTTTGTGACATTTTTGTTTGGTGGTCTGCCATGAGATTTAGATGCTATTGGACCTGATTCACCAATATGCACGTAATCATTTTGTTAAATTTGTCTTTGGGCGTACTCACACTAGCCATTCGAACACTACCGAACTTGACCTTAGATTTCCCTTCTCTATCCTGTCTCCCTCTGGCCTCGAATGTGTTAACCATGTGTATTTCTATTGCACTATTTATTCATAATTATATGATATTTACACTGCACGCTTTCATGTGCATGTGCATGGCTAATCGTGCCGGCCCACTTCCAAGCGTACCAGATGTGTGGAAATGGACTATACTTGGGCATGTATCAGTGCACTCACACACGAGAAGCATACCAGACTTTAGGTGTGCAGTGTGCTGAAGGGGGGGTAAAGCTAAGGTTATCATAACTTACAGGGCTTTGTAATATCTGCGTGACCCGTTTCTTCTGTTCCAGAATGTTGAAGTCCTGCCGGAGGTCGGCCGACATGTTCCTGGCTCTGAGGTACTCCGGATCGTTGACATTGACTCGATCAAAGTAGCGCTCTCTAGTCCCACCACTGGGTAGGGGAGGGGTGGTCACAACTCCCTGGTGGCTGTCCACACTCATTACTGTTTGGCCTCACTTCTTCACCGAATGGCTGCCGGTCTGAATTACACCTGAGGAAATCAAGAGAGGTGGACTGGTTAGACTACAAAAAAGAAAAATTCTAATTCAATATAACCATGAAAATGTTGTTCCCTTATATGTCACACAGAATTCCAAGCAAAACAAGCACTGAAAACAATATTTAAAACAAATATAAATCAGCTTTTCTAAACAACTCTGTCAACAGAAAGTAAATCTAAAATTCAAAACAAAAACAAAACTAATTAATTTAATTTTCTTCAGTTTTATTGGCATCTTCAGTTATACATGGCAGTACTAAATCAAATCTGCACTCCAATTTGATTAACTTATTAGGCATACAAAACAAATGTGTCACACTGCAGACCCACTAAAGACATTCACTGGTACACACTGACGCAGCACTGAGCATGCTCATTATTTGTATGCCCATTGTTTATTTCCAGATTAGCTGACACTGTAGGATACAACAATTTTAAAGAGAATGCAAAACAAAAAACAACAACAACAGCAAAAAAGAAATACAGTAAATGAAAGTGCTTGTCATGTCAAACGATGCTGATGGAAGTTGTCCAATTTTGCGTTATCAGACAGAAAACAACATGAAAACTGATGGAGCTGACAGTTACCTCCTTAACGAGCGTAAGGAGATGAATAGTCATTGACCGGGAGAGGACCAGACAGAATATACAAAATTGCATCAGTGGCTGCTGTAGCTGAGGATAAGCTGCTAGTGTATTAGGGAAGGGGTGGGGCCTATGTGAGCTCTGCCAGATGGCATCTTGGTTCAAAGGGTGGAAGGAACAAGAGGAAGACATTTAGGAAAGAATCCATTTGGTGAGAATTTACCAAAATGAATACAAGCTGACCACTTTCCCTCCTAAACCAAAGGTGAAGGGATAACTTGGTTTTATAACCTAAACCTGATATTAAATTCACCCTCTTGTTCACCTATGGAGGAGACTTTTGGGAAAACCTTGGACATTCTGGTGCAATTTTTAATCATCCTGGCGTAAATATTCCTTTGAAGTTAATGATCTTTGAATAAAAATTACAACTGAAAATACTAAACAGTGACGCATTGTCATTTTAGGATTTGTAGACCCAGCAAAGTGCTCGAGGACATTCGTCTTGTATGTGCTAAAAATTTGGCATGTTGTGGTACTGCGTCGGTTTTGTACCGTTAGGACCTTTAACCATCCAGTATTGGTCATCGCAGAGTGACAACTGTCATTCATCCAATAATTATTATACAGTAATTATAAATACTATTCCATTGTGGTTAGTAACCGAAAAAAGGCGTACATATCAGTTAGATTGGTACCTTGAACAACTTTTCACAAAATAATTTAAAAAAAACAACTAAATACTGTACCAAACTAAAACATTTATCTCCAGAATGAAAACAATCCAATTTTCTTATGATTTTTTTGCTAAAGAAAACTGCTTAACTTCTTTTTATAGTTGTTTCCATAACAATGACCATGAATTCTATTTGTTTTTATTTGTTCATGCATTCAGCAGCTTTTAAAACAGAAAAACTGTCTGAACTATACTGTAATTATACACATTTGTCACGTGTACTATCCATCCATCCATTTTCTGAGACGCTTCTCCTTACTAGGCGTATTTGCAGACAGCAATCACTAAAATAAAATTTGTGAATCCTTATTTGTCCCACAATGGGGACATTTACAGGCAATAATAACCATTTTTATTTGGCTGTATTTTTTATGGCCCATAAATACAAAATCCATCCATCCATTTTCTGTACCGCTTCTCCTCACTAGGGGTCGAGGGTGTGCTGGAGCCCATCCCAGCTATCATCGGGCAGGAGGCGGGGTAAACCCTGAACTGATTGCCAGCCAATCGCAGGGCACATATAAACAAACAACCATTTGCACTCACATTCACACCTACAGGCAATTTAGAGTGGACAATTAACCCATGCATGTTTTTGGGATGTGGGAGGAAACCGGAGTGCCTGGAGAAAATCCACGCAGGCACAGGGAGAACATACAAACTCCACACAGCCGGGTCGGGGATTGAACCCAGGAAAATACTAACAGACACACAACAACAATAAAATGATTCAGATGCATAGAAATTAGAGTATACCTGAGAATGAGTTATTTGACCAATTTCCAGGAATTTGCTAAATGAGTGGAATTGTGCACGTCAAAATACAACAGCTGTAGCCTCACCAAAATATAGTAAGCCCCCTAAACTCTACAAGCCATAACGGACAGACACTCATGCACAGACACACACAGCGTTGTGTAACAAATCCGGCAGCAGCACCCTCCTCCTCGTGCTTTTACATTCTCTCTTCAGTGTCTCTCAATAGACCGTTGTCCTCGTCGTGAACTCAATCTGTTCACATCCAGAGGCAGCGTGACTGTTTGGGGTGGTAGGGGGGTGGGTAGCCTTAGTGAGGTGGGGGGGGTTATGGTGGTTCTAAGTGTCAAAGATTCAGTCACATTTACACGTGTCAACTGTATAAACTGCGCCACAAACAATATGGTGTTTGAGCACAGTGGTACGTTGTGATTGAAGCTGAAACTTGATTAAATTTCTGGCAGATTAATGGCTCTGACAGTGTTTATTCAAGAGGAGCTCGACCGCGATCTGCAGCCCAAAGCAAGGTGACCACGACCGCTAACCCCTGTGACATTTGTGTACCGCACCCGTCACCCCGTTCACCGATTTTCAACAGCTCTGCCTGACATAAGCCATCTTCAACTGAAGGGAAGCCGTCCATGAAAACTTTCTCATCGGGGAATCTCGTGTTTTTTGTCTGGCCACCTGTTAGTGTTACTGCCCTTTGCCACAGATGGGAGCTACAGCGAGAGAATTTTTCTGCATGTATGAGTGTAAATTTGTCCAATTAACAGAATGTTGGTGATTGAATCAGTGTTTGGTCCATTTAAATGAATTGGGGTTGGCAAGACCAGACCAGCTCAGCAGCAGCGGCAGCACTAATTGCTGCCTCCAAAATAACAATTTAAAGGAAACAAGAGTTCTCATAAACATCCATATGACAGACTTGCTGCACTGTTGTATTATATTATGCTTGTTGACTGTAACAGACCTGAGTGATATTTATGCATGACTGCGTTCCATCTTTATTTTATTTTCATTTACAGAATAAGCTCCCTCTTCGATCTCAATTATAGCAGCTTAGTGTTTATTAGCAGGAATGTTCACCCATCATGCATCAGTGCTCCAATGACATTTGGAGCTGGTCAGGATCCAGCAGCACAGACAACACACAACACTCCACCTCCCACACACAATAAGCAGCAATATACCTACTTCTACCCACCTCAGTTCTGGGTGCTCAGTTCATAAAGTCACAGGTTCTGTCAAGAAAACGGGCTGCTGCAGCAAAGTAGAGCTCAGCAACAGAAAGAATGTCCATTTGTGTTTTCTTTTTTTTTTTTGTCATTTCTATCCGTGTATCTTCAAAAGTCACAGTGACACAGAGATGGGAAATGTGCTTGGAAAAACAAAACACCAGTAGCGTTTTTTATCAACCATACTGTTATCAGGTCGGAACACTTGGAACACAGGCTGGAAAGAGAACACGGCAGTACCTGCTTTTGACAATTGTCAATAGTGATGAGGTAGTGTATAATGGAAAAGGAGCATACATATTGGTGATATCCTGGAAACCTTCCCTCATGGAACAATCCATTACATTTTGGTGATGAACTGGAAAGTGTTCGTTGATTGTTATTTACAACCCCAATTCCAATGAAGTTGGGACGTTGTGTTAAACATAAATAAAAACAGAATACAATGATTTGCAAATCATGTTCAACCTATATTTAATTGAATACACTACAAAGACAAGATATTCAATGTTCAAACTGATGAACTTTATTGTTTTTAGCAAATAATGATGAACTTAGAAATTTATGGCTGCAACACGTTCCAAAAAAGCTGGGACAGGGTCATGTTTACCACTGTGTTACATCACCTTTTCTTTTAACAACATGCAATAAACGTTTGGGAACTGAGGACACTAATTGTTGAAGCTTTGTAGGTGCAATTCTTTCTCATTCTTGCTTGATGTACAGCTTCAGCTGTTCAACAGTCCGGGGTCTCCGTTGTCGTATTTTACGCATCATAATGCGCCACACATTTTCAATGGGAGACAGGTCTGGACTGCAGGCAGGCCAGTCTTGTACCCGCACTCTTTTACTACGAACCCACGCTGTAGTAACACGTGCACACTGTGGTTTGGCATTGTCTTGCTGAAATAAGCAGGGGCGTCCATGAAAAAGACGTTGCTTGGATAGCAACATATGTTTCTCCAAAACCTGTATGTATCTTTCAGCATTAATGGTGCCTTCACAGATGTGCAAGTTACCCATGCCATTGGCACTAACACAGCCCCATACCATCACAGATGCTGGGTTTTGAACTTTGCGCCCATAACAGTCCGGATGGTTCTTTTCCTCTTTGGCCCAGAGGACACGATGTCCACAATTTCCAAAAACAATTTGAAATGTGGATTCGTCGGACCACAGAACATTTTCCACTTTGCATCAGTCCATCTTAGATGAGCTCGGGCCGTTTCTGGGTGTTGTTGATAAATGACTTTTGCTTTGCATAGACGAGTTTTAAGTTGCACTTACCGATGTAGCGCCGAACTGTATTTACTGACATTGGTTTTCTGAAGTGTTCCTGAGCCCATGTGGTGATATCCTTCACACATTGATGTCGGTTTTTGATGCAGTACCGCCTGAGGGATCGAATGTCACGGGCATTCAATGTTGGTTTTCGGCCTTGCCGCTTACATGCAGTGATTTCTCCAGATTCTCTGAACCTTTTGATGATATTATGGATCGTAGATGATGAAATCCCTAAATTCCTTGCAATTGTACGTTGAGGAACATTGTCCTTAAACTGTTCGACTATTTTCTCATGCGCTTGTTCATAAAGAGGTGAACGTCGCCCCATCTTTGCTTGTGAATGACTGAGCAATTCAGGGAAGCTCCTTTTATACCCAATCATGGCACCCACCTGTTCCCAATTAGCCTGTTCATCTGTGGGATGTTCCAAACAGGTGTTTGATGAGGATTCCTCAACTTTCTCAGTCTTTTTTTCCACCTATCCCAGCTTTTTTGGAACGTATTACAGCCATAACTTTCCAAGTTAATGATTATTTGCAAATTATTTGTTTGAACATTAAATATATTGTCTTTGTAGTGTATTCTATTAAATATAGGTCGAACATGATTTGCAAATCATTGTATTCTGTTTTTATTTATGTTTAACACAACGTCCCAACTTCATTGGAATTGGGGTTGTAGAAGAATAATGTGAAATACTTAACCACTTTTAACACACACCAACTGACAATTTCTGGAGGGGCGAGATACTGACCATATAGAGGAAACCATTACATTGTAATGCAGATCTGGATAAAGATGAAGTTTAAAAAAAAATTTTCCCACTGTTGGGTAGGGAATATTTCTTATTTTCTCATTTACTTTTGTCCATCCATCCTTTCTTTAGCGCGTAACCTCATCTGGTTCTCGGGTGAGCTGGAGACTATCACAGCTGATTTTGAGAGAGGCGGAGTACACCTTGTACTAGGTGCCAGCCAAGCTCAAGGCACATATAGAAAAACACCAATCACATGAATATTCAAGCCCATAGATATGAACATTAGATACGCCAACGCACTGTAGTAGCCTAGCTAACCAACGTGCCTACGTGGCAGCCATCTTGGGGAGGTCGTCAATTCCATGGATACTGAAATTAGGTTGTAACTTGCTCATTTCTCAACCGATTTTCACAAGGGTTACTGTTTTGTCAATGCCAAAGCGTAAGCTATCAATACACAACAGTTGAAAACAACAACAACAAATGTTTCTTTACATGTGAAAGGTAGTCCCAGTTCCCTTGTCACAATTATACGGCGTTTTAGGCAATCGTATGCAGCACAATGTGCCAACATCCTTGGTCTTTTGGTTTTCTTGCCATCCACACACATTGAATGCACTGGCGACTTTGATCTCTTAGCTTAGCGTCGCCATAGGCAGAGAGCTCAAAACGGGCGTGTCAATTGTACCCATACATATCTGTGTTCACACCTATGAACAAGAGTCTTCAATGAACCTGAAACATGAGTTTGAAATGTGGGATGAAGCCGGAGTACCCAAAGAAAACCCACGCACGCACCCACGAGATTTTCATCAGTTAATATTAAGAAAAAATAAGTTTAAAAAAAAAAAAAAAGACATAAGCAGAATGTGGCTATGTCTGAGAGTTTAAAATCTGATGCTGAGCTAAATTAGGACCGTGTCTGCCTTGGTGGAGGCCATTGCTCTTCTGGATGCCATTCAAGCCATCACTAGTGGCACTGGGCTGACAAAACTTCCACCCACATACCTTTTTCATGCTTGGGGGACACACCAAAGTGTGATGACTGCTTTCGTATCTTATGACTGCCACCTCTAAATATAGACAGCCTTTTGCATTACATTACAACCCCAACAGTAACAATACCAGGAAAGAAACTCTATGGCAGCTAATTATATCCACACATGCAAAATCCACACAGACTTACAATCCACTACATGCACATACACACTCTCTCACACACACACACACACACACACACATGCGGGAGGGGGCGTGTTTCTACATTTAAGCATGGCAACATGACAAAGCTAGAATTGAAACTGGAGGACAGTCTGTGGGCCAAAACTTCTACAGCTTAACTCGAGAAAAAACACACACACATAGCATGCAGGTCTGTTTTTCCACTTGGATAAGGCGGTTCCATGTGCAACAAGCAAGCCTTTCTGAGTAATTTATTTGTATTTCAGAAAATAATGCTTGGGTGGTGCCGTGAACCCAAGGTATCCCGTCTGTTTCACCCTTCACATAAAGACTCCACACATGAGATAATAAGTCGCGCTAATCTCCTCTGGCACTCACACTCACTGCACAGTTAGCACCAAGTGTGTTTATAGTGCAGCACTGAGGGCCCAAGCAACCGTACTACCATGGAATTTCCCTAAAATCGATAAACAGTCACAGGGATGGAATGACTGGGAGTTGCAGCTGTGGTGCAACACAACACAAGACACGTTTAAGCTTCATTGATGTACAATGTCGCAAGGTAAAATAAACTCAAGAGAGTTTTAGGACAGTGTACTGGGAAAGTCAAAGCAGATTTAAATATGGAATCCCAACCAACCTGTTACTTCCTCCTTAGTCAGTGAATTAAAGAGAATCGTCTGGCGTGGTAGGTGGCAAAACAAAACAAAAAAGCACATGTCTCTTTTTCCTCTCTAACTTGCGTTGAGGAATCTGCCATAAACTCCCACAGATTCCGAGTAAGAACAACAGAGATGCTGTGAGAGAAAAAGCGAGATATGAACCAAGGGAATACCAGGAAGTAATTGTAAAAACAAATCAGTGAACTCAGTCAATCTAGATCTTCCATGTAGATGCTCTCTGGTGGCGCCACGAGCAAACTGCAGAGCTGTTTTCTCCCTCGGCTTCCTGCAGGGCTCCTAGCCGTTCATCAGAGAGAGAAGTATCAACAGCTGTGAGTGTAGATGTGGGAGGATCACTTTATGTGTGTGTGCCCTCTAAAAATGAGGGTGTGAGTTAGTGTGTGTGGAAATGAAGCTAAAGGAACCACGTGATGCAGGCTTAATCCCCCCAGTGTGTCTCAAACACACGCACATGCACACACACAGATCCACGCAAACGCACACAAACCCGCCCGACCAATCAGAAGCATGCTCACACAATAATCGCCCTTTCTGCTCCTCCCTTGCTGCCGCCTCCTCTCTCTCGCTCTCTCTCTCTCTCTCTCTCTGCTCTTTTTTCTCTTTCTGCTCATTTTCTTTGAACAATTAAAAACCTGGTCTCTCTTCCACATTCCACAATCCTCGCTCTCTTTACATCGGTCATTCACACAACCTCAGATAGGTCACAACTGTCTCCAGGCAACTGTTCAGAGAGGTCGCGGATTATTACGCTCTCTTGCCGCAGACCACCACGCAAGCTGCTGCAGACTGATTTATAAAGCTGGTTGTTTACAAAAGATACACAGAACATAAGACTCAAATGGTCCCTCGGGCGCCTTGGAAAAAATGTGCATCTAATTTCGAAACAGAAGTATTATAATGCAGTGGTGCTCGGTCAGATGCCAGGTCAGGTTCAGGGTCAGCCAAACAGCAGCTGTTTTGTGATTCTGTTTGTTACCCGAAAAAAGCCTCTAATTGTGTGTACCTGATTTTTGCTCATAGTTTAGATTCAATTTGAAGCAGGTCCCTTCTTAATACAGTATTGTTACACTTTAAGACAAACTGCTCTCCAACTTCATTCAGCTCATTAGGTGATGTTACTCTGTTACACTTTATAAGTCAGCAGGTGGTACTGATGAAATGCAAATTAAGTATGAATGAGGCTTTATTTTTATTATTAACATCTGTTTCATGTTCCACCATCGGAGTGAGAAAAATTCCTACCGGTGAATGTAATTTTGACTGACAATGGGTGGCGTAACGCAGAGCCTAAGTGTAAACCTTGCAACCGCTGGTTTGTATCCCTGCCCGAGTCCATGTTGTTGTGGTTAAGTATTTCACATTATTCTTCTACAAACCCAAATCCAATGAAGTTGGGACGTTGAGTTAAACATAAATGAAAACAAAATACAATGATTTACACTACAAGGACAAGATATTTAATGTTCAAACTGATAAACTTGATTGTTTTTACTAAACAATCATTAACTTGGAATTTTAAGGCTGCAACACGTTCCAAAAAAGCTGGGACAGGTGAGAAATAAATTGAGGAATGCTCATCAAACACCTATTTGGAACATCCCACAGGTGAACAGGCTAATTGGGAACAGGTGGGTGCCATGATTGGGTATAAAAGGAGCTTCCCTGAATTGGCTCAGTCATTCACAAGCAAAGATGGGGCGAGGTTCACCTTTTTGTGAACAAGTGCGTGAGAAAATAGTCGAACAGTTTAAGGACAATGTTCCTGAACATACAATTGCAAGGAATTTAGGGATTTCATCATCTACGGTCCATAATATCATCAAAAGGTTCAGAGAATCTGGAGAAATCACTGCATGTAAGCGGCTAGGCCGTAAACCAACATTGAATGCCCGTGACCTTTGAACAGTCAGGCGGCATGCATCAAGAACCGACATCAATGTGTAAAGGATATCACTAGATGGGCTCAGGAACACGTCAGAAAACCAATGTCAGTAAATACAGTTTGGCGCTACATCCATAAGTACAACTTGAAACTACTATGCAAAGCGTTTGCTTTGCATAGTAGTTTTTTAAAAATATTTATCAACAGAAACGCCGCCAGCTTCTCTGGGCCCGAGCTCATCTGAGATGGACTAATCCAAAGTGGAAAAGTTTCCACATTTCAAATTGTTTTTGGAAATTGTGGACGTCGTGTCCTCTGGGCCAAAGAGGAAAAGAACCATCCGGACTGTTATGGGCGCAAAGTTCAAAACCCAGCATCTGTGATGGTATGGGGCTGTGTTAGTGCCAATGGCATGGGTAACTTACACATCTGTGAAGGCACCATTAATGCTGAAAGGTACATACAGGTTTTGGAGAAACATATGCTGCCATCCAAGCAACGTCTTTTTCATGGACGCCCCTGCTTATTTCAACAAGACAATGCCAAACCACATTCTGCACGTGTTACAACAGAATGGCTTTGTAGTAAAAGAGTGCGGCTACGAGACTGGCCTGCCTGCAGTCCAGACCTGTCTCCCATTGAAAATGTGTGGCGCATTATGAAGCGTAAAGTACGACGGAGACGGAGACCCCGTACTGTTGAAGACCCATATGCCTAATATACTCAAAATTCAATTTTGTATTTTTTTTTTTTTTTTTTTTTTTAAGCGATTAAGGATAATGCTGCAAACTTGATCCACATTAAAAACTAATTTGATTCTTCCTTGGCCCATTGCTCACCTTTCCATAAAGTTCTTTCTTGAGACAAGTGTAATGGTGCTAACTGACACCCAGAGTAACAAAAACCTAGCCTCCTTGCATGTATCTGTTGTAACTCATTGTTCTCTCTCTCTCTCGCTCTCTCTCTCTCGCTCTCTCTTTCACTTTCTCTCTCTCTCTCTCTCTCTCTCTCTCTATCTGTCTCTCTCTCACACTCTCCCTCCCTCCCTCTCTCCCTCCCTCCCTCTTGGAACCAGCAATTATTTGAATGTTTGAAGACTAAATTGTCCATAGGTGTGAATGTGAGAGTAAACGGTTGTCTTTATGTGGCCTGCGATTGGCAGTTCAAGGTGTACCCCACCTCTTTCCCAAAGTCAGCTGGGATAGGCGCCAGGTGCTCATGTTAATGATGGACTATGGCCAGCCATTTCATCTCACTCATTTCCACTGCTTTGAGTCATAACCTTTCCTTAACACATAAACAGCAGGCCTTAGCCCCACCTAAAGCTTGAACATTTTTATTATTTTTTTTTTATAACATATTTTACAGTTTTCCTTTGTTAGCATGCAGCATGAAGCTTTTGGTAGAGAGTGTAAAACGGAAATAGCAAGGTGTGGGTCTATAATATTGTATTGACATCTTTCAATGCAAGATTATAAAGGGTGTCAGTTCAAAAACAAGGGTGCATTGATCGCAGAGCAAGGAAGTAACAATTACATTTTACTGCACATCAAGATAAATGTGCAAATCGATTTAATTATTTTCATTTCTCAACCACGGCATTAGGGCCGAGCAAGGAAGTGACCCACCAGGTTCAACAGATGTGTCAAGTGTCGTGTAAGAAGATCTGTGGAAGTTCATCTGCTGAAGCATTACCATCATACAACTGCTGAAATGTTACATTGTGTTAGTCCTTAAATTATTGAACAGATGGGAACAATTTTCTAGCTCATCATTAATAATGACATCAACGTGCTGCACAGACTCGTTTAAACAACAGAAGAAAATTTCAAACTGGAGCTCGCATGCATGTACAGTAAATTTACACACTTCCACTATATTGAGTCGTGCGCCACAAAGGATACTTATTTTAAGGCTACTTATCTCGTTTTGGTGAAAGAACAGTGGAGCTATTTTGTCATGATCCATGCCCTGCAGTTCCTTTTTTGGAGCTTGGGTGGCTCCTTGCGCCTTGTCTCTCCCTCTCCCCCTCTTTTCTCCCCAGCAATCAGCATCACTTGGGCCACGCACCTGCCTTCAGGCAGCCCACATTTGGAGTCGCTGTTTTGGAACTGTAAGCCATTCTACTCGCCTCGCGAGTTCACATTATTCATTCTGGCTGGTGTCTACATTCCACCTCAAGCTAACACGAACGCCCCACTGCTAACGCTCGCCGAACAAGTCAACGAAATTGAAAAAAAAAACACCCCTCATTATTCTCAGGAACTTTAACGAAGCTAAACTCAACCACAAACTCCCTAAATACAAGCAGCACATCAGCTGTCCTACCAGGGAAAATAACATTTTAGACCACTGCTATACTATGCTAAATAACGTATACCGTGCCAGACCTCGTGCAGCCCTGGGCTCGTCTGATCACTGCTTAATTCACTTAATACCGACATACAGGCAAGAACTTAAATGCGCGAAGCCTACAGTGAAAACAGTGAAAAAGTGGACCAATGAAGCAAAGATGGAACTTCAAAGCTGTTTAGACTGCACAGACTGGAGTGTCTTTGAAAATTCAGATGGCAGCCTGGATGAATATACGGACACTGTCACATCCTATATCAGTTTCTGTGAAGAGGTTTGTGTACCAACAAAGTAATTTTGTACATTCAATAACAATAAGCCGTGGTTAACTGCCAAACTTAAGCAACTTCGCCAAGCTAAGGAGGATACATATCAAACCGGGGACAGGGCTCTGTATAATCGAGCTAGAAAACAGCTGACTAAAGAAATAAACATTGCAAAGAGGAACTATGCAGCAAAGTTGGAAAAACAGTTTTGCGCTAACGACTCTAAATCAGTCTGGCATGAATTCCAATCGCTGACCAATTACAAGCGACGATCCCCCCAAGCTGAGAACAATAGCACACTAGCCAACGACTTGAATACCTTCTACTGCAGATTTGAAAAGGACACTTTCAAATTCCTTGATTCAAATTCCTTGCGTGTTTTTTGGACATATTTGGCAAATAAAGATGATTCTGATTCTGATGGTCCATCACCTGGCCTTGGATATCCTTCCCAGAGCCAACCCGCAATAAACCATTCTAAATCCACTACCTCCACCTCAGTCTGCTCTTGGGTCCAATACAATTCACATACGACATCAAACCGTGACCGATTTATTTTAAAGAGCTGGAAGACTTTCTGCCCTGTAAAAGCGCACTATCCTGTTGTATGGTAGCTACCACAACATTTTAACTGTGGGGTGAAATACATTTCTTCTTTACTTTAATAAAGCATGTGATAATAGTGTTTTTAATGATTAGCTGGCAGTCACCAAATTTCGGAAACCTTCCAGTTAGTTTGTTCTAGTTAGGCCTAATATTACCTCTGCTCCCATTTAACTGATATAAGCGGAGAACACCAGGACAACTATAGCAGGGGGGAGGTGGTGACACCCATGACTCACTGATAACTGTCGGTCTCTCTCCTCCAGATAGCTAATCACAGACTGGAGCCGACCAAAATCACTGCTTCACGTCAACTTACAGTATATACAGATGATGTCAAACTAAATGCAGGCAGCACAATGCTTCCTCCTCTGTGCAAACTTTTAGAAGTCTGGTTAATGAATCATCTGTCCACCCCTGCACTTTTAAGTAATCCCATACAGTGGTGAAGTCAGTTGTCCCCTCCATGATCCCTCCGATAAGATGTGGACAAAAACAAAACCCAACTGAGGAGGACTCAGTCTAAATGCATGCTGGTATCCCTTCACAGGAATGCAAAAACACTTGCCCAGCATGGATACTGGCGTGGAGCCCTTGCGGGAAATTGGCACAAATGGTCCTTTTAAAAAAAATAACACAGAAAAAGGGCATGTCGATTTCTTCACAAAATATTTTTCACTTATACAGGAATGACTTGGATCTATTTATTACAAAATATGTGGAACAAATGCCAGCGTTCCAGTTTGTATAAAAAGAGGAATTTGTACTTGTATCAGCCTTTATGACTCATAAAGGCAAAGGTCAGATCCATGTGGGTTGTTACCCTGATAACTTTAAGCCTGGAGGACTGAAAAGGCCTAGTTATTACATCACCTGGTGAGGCTATCTAAACACACACTTACATGTACACCCACACACTGAGCTGTCACCCGAGCCATTTATCCTGTTTGTAATAGCCTGGCTACTTTTACGCTACCGTGGGAGTGATCTTAAATCACCACTAATCCATTTTTGAGGGCTAAGGAGGCATTTATCTGGATGTTGTTACTGTCTGGGGTGCTGTGTTTACAAGCAAGGCGGAAAAAACAGAGAGACAAGGAGGATGCACTCCAGCTTCGTGGGGGGAAGTCCACCTTGGCCCTCAAATGCTGCCAGTAAACAGCAGAGGACAAGCGATGAGGCAGTGTGTGCGTTTGGATCTGCGAAGAGGTCATTGCTATTGCTTCATTTCCTTCATTGATGGTGATTTAATGGGTTGTGGAAGTGATGACAGGAAGTCTCCGCCTGGTCATCATCTCATTAGATGTTCTGCTCTAGGTCAAGTTGAACTCAACTGACAAATTGCTGAGCAGTTATAACGGAACTGCATACACTGCATCTGCTCATTTAGGAACTGTAGATGCAACACTATATACACGATAAATATTTTATGTCACCATAGATGCTCCAAGCAGATGTGAACATTCTTGTTACTCAAATCCATGTTTGGGGATTCTTTGGATTAAGACTTTGACACGAAAGGCCAAAGAACATCAGAATTATGTTCAAGTTCCGTAAACGCTTGTTACTCTAAAACAAAGTCACGAAAGGACTTCTATTTTTGCAGCTCAAAGCTGCCACACTGCCATGAAATTACCCTGCAATGTCTCAAACCTGATGAATGCTTGTGCATGTGTGTTCTCCTTGTACTGACACTGAAAACAGTGTGAGGATTATTAAATTCTTTCAGTTCTAAGAGATTTATCATTGACAACGCTTGGCTTTGTAAAAAGTCAGACGTGTGGGGAGATGAAGATATACCTGATTTGTTACTTATAATATGGTAATGACTGACAAAATGAAGTCATATAACCAAAGCACACTAAAACTTGCACCCAAATTAGAAAATTTGATAGAAGACCAACAAGAAGTCACTGAAGAAAGACCAACTATATAAAACAATGAATTCCTTTGATTGTCTAGCGTCTATGCAAACAAAGTCGCTGGCTTTACAATCAGGCACAGAGTGAATAGCTGAACGACCATGCCAGCTCCATGGATATGTGACACAATGAGGAGCTGAGTGCTGAATTAACTTCTCTCTTGAGTTATTTGGTTTCCTTCAAAGCTCCTGTTGACATCGATGTCTGGTTTAAAGAGACTTTCAAGGGACATTGATCCTTTTATATCGACTCCACTATTCTGCTCTTCCACACTTGGGCAGACTTGTGTTTCCTCCAGGCAGCAGAGTTTCTGTTCAGTTTGTTATGGTATGCACTAAAATAACTGACCCATCCCACCTATTGCTGAACCAGCTGTAGCGGTACATACTGTAGCAGTGGCGCTATGGACACATAGCAGGTCAATAAATCATTAGAATTGACAGTTCTGTGCGATAATGGGAATGGAAGGCACACTTAACTATTTCTCCTAGATGAGTACAGCGGAATCTCTTGAACGCTGCTCAGTCCAATTTGTTTGGAATTTAAAACTATTTTTTTCTACAGGAAATATTTAAATAAAAATAAGTCAGTTTGAGGGTCAACTTCAATTTTCTTTCCTTAACTTTGACAATGTGAGTGCCCCTACTTGATTAATCTACTGGTATATAGTTCATATTTTTTAGGCTGGTCCTTCTTCTGCAAATTGAAAAAAACTAAGTGAAGACGTAATGTATGTTGACGTCTTGCGTGATGTAATGCATTGCAGTGGTTAGCCATAGTTTTTCCTCAAATTATAAATTTGTAAATTGAACTCTGATTCAGCTCTAGAGGTTGCAATGTACTTGTTTTGTACATTTTAAGAAACATAGGATTTAATTCACTTCACTTTAAAGGAAAAGCATCTTTTTTTTTTTCCACATGTGAAATGATTTCGTACCAGTAAGTACACAAACAAGTGGGCTACGTTCCACATTTTCCTAGTGAGAGATTTGCAACTTAAGAGTTGGACAGGTTTTGGTCAATGATGATCCAGTACAATACAGCACATACACCACACGAACACTGAAGTCCATTGTCAGCTCATGAACTCTATTTACCCTTTTCTTCTTTTCCTGGTATCTGAATATGTTTCCAATGAACCCAATATTGCACTATTTAGAAATCCAATTCCAAATCAGTTATGCTTTGTTCCTGCTGTCAGAAAGCAATGTACTGGGCTCTGGTCAAGCTCTCCATCTCTCTGACGCACAAGCACACATATACGCATGCACACACACACACACACACACACACACACACACGCGTGGACACACACACACATACACACGCACATACAGTTGAGGGGCCATAGTGCTGGCATGTGTTCTGGGACTATCCATTACACAATATGATGGAGCAGACAGATTTGATAATTTGGGGTCTGTGTCTAAGTGAGGTAATTATTCGTGAACTACAGCTGTGGTCTAATCATACTCGTTCACACAGGGGGCCGCTCGCTCGCAGTCACACTCACATGTTTCTATGGCGATGGCAAACAAACAGCCCAAGCAAGTAGTGACCCTACTTGCTTGGGCAGGAAAAAGGCCATGAAATTAGGGCAGTGAGAAAAAAAGAAACTGGGGAGCATTAGCGCAGGACCTCAAATCGACTGCAAAGTACCACAAGGAAATACTTTTTTTTTTTTCTTGCCAAAAAGATTCAGCTGTTATATCACAATCAGTACCGTCAGTTTCCAATGAACTTCTACAACCTTGTCCAACAAATTTGACAAAAACACCACAAAGGTGTGTTTTACTCTCCAATAAATACATAAATATATAAACCACCAAGCAGTTCCATATCAAAGAAAAGGCAGCTTGATGAAGCTTAACATTTTCAGACACCCTCATGCACACATTAAAAATGATATTTGGAATTTAGATGATGTGTTGAACTTTTAACCCACATCTAACCTAGATCAAACACAGGCACTGCACTTAGATGTTAAAAAGCGCATGGGATGAAGGTGATGCATGTGGAAACATGAGAATCCAGTGCATTTCAAAGGAATTTACATAATAAATATGACAAAAAACAGACATGTAGAGCCACTGATGTCACCATGCCTGGTTGCAATCCATCTGTTTGTACAAGCAGCCTTGTAGTGATCCTGATCTACTAATTGTCCTCATGGAAGATCACCAACTTCTGTAATGGCAGTGTGTGTGTGTGCAGTCTGTTACGGCACCATTCACCACGCCAGTCTGAAAGGGAGTTGAATGGAAAATACAGTGGCCAACACTTTATTAGGTACACCTAAAGTATATGATCTAAATACATCTAATGAAATGACAAATTATTCCTTTACCAAGATGCATAAAAATGCCTGGATGAACACATTGTATACCACAGAGCATCCTTCAATTGTTTGTGATAGTCTAGTAAATGTGTTTCAACAGAACACGATCAGCAACATTTTCAATTGATTTGAGTATTTGATACACAATTGCCTTCACAATACCTATTGGGCACCCCATTAGCTCCACCCACGTGATCTAATGAAATTCCAATACAAACGAATTGTCTTAAGTGAGATAATGATCAGTTTTAAAACTCAGATATTTATTTAAGAATACATTTACGATTATATCACACCGCATCACACTTGGAGAAGCCTACTATAGCTTAGTGAGGGAACTAAATGACAGAAAAGCTCTCGGTATGACGCAGTGCCGTTGTACTTAAGACACTGTGGGCGTGTCGAATGGATGCGCCAAAAGGAATCAAACATACTGACGGAGTAATAGCTTATACAATGTAAAATCACTTTAGGAGGCTCAAACTTGCGCTACAAAGTATACGCCCCAGCCCCGTGACGTCATGGGCGACATCACACATTAGCCCCACCCACAAAATCAGGAAAAATCAAAGGGTGAAAAAGATGCTTAAGCTATAGCTCAACAATTCAGCACTATATTGTTATGTCTTTGCATATGTTTTCAGCACTTATCTTCAAACATAAAGTAATGTATTTAGAAAAAAAACACGGATATCTGCTCAGAGACACTTTAAGTATAAAAAGGTCTGATAAAAAATAAGTCTATACAACAACTACAATATTATTTGAACTTCTGTTCCATCTTGGACCCATGTGTGCTGGATTGTGGATCAAAAGGGTGGTCTTGACATGCTGGAATTCGGCCAGGGGGCTTTCAAGAGTTTTTGTTTTGTATGAAAGAGAATCTCAGCACGTCTGTCCCATGACAGGAAGGGAAAAAAGAGCAAGCGTTCTTCTCAGTGAGTCGCTGTCCCTGCTCTGTGCTTTGACCCCTTCTACCACATCTGACTGCTCAATAACAGGCTGTCAGAGCACAGAGGCAAAGAGAGTGGCGTGTCCGGACTCCACGTGCGTGCACGCGAGTGTGTCCGGCAATGTTAGCCTAAAGCTTTGGAGTCGGTTACACAAATCAAAACAAAGCATCCGTCAATGAGAGGGAAAGCCAATGATGACACGAAGAAGGTCAAGCACCTTGATGCAGACTCCTAAGAGTCATCCTCATCAACAATTCATTGAGCATTCTTGTCACAGCACATCAAGTGTGTCAGACAAAGAAAAGAGCACTGGGATAAGCATAGTGTGCCAGATAGATTCCACTGACCTAGTTAAGCAGCTCGAGCAAAACTGTGCATAGCATGAAGTATGTAGTTGATGCATTTGTATTTATAAAAATAAATAAATAAATAAAAATAAAAATAAAGTTGCCGATAAGGTTCCATCTCTCTCCTGTAGGCGGTAATAATGAGCAGAGAATTAGTTGACAACTAAAGAAGAAGCTAGAGCTACCATTAAGCAGATTTTCAGTGATAAATTGTGTTGCCGAACAGCACAATGCTCATTCTGCCAACCCTTGAAACAATTTGTTGACTTTGCATCATGTGTTTTCTCCACACAATGTTTATTTGTTAACATTTCATTTCTTCAGCGTGTCTGATATAGTGTAAATGTAAACTTGAGTCTCCTTTCAGCAAAAATGAAAAAGGGTTGGTGCATTGGAAGCAGATGCATAATTTTGCCTGGGAAACTTGACACCAGTGTCAAAGGTTTAATGAGGTACAGCACCCATCGGCTAGCTACATCTGGTAATATTGGAGGCAATATTAAGTGTGACATGCTAAAGGAAGCATTTGTGCGAGAGCTGATGCTGACATTCTGCTTGCTCTTTTCCCCATTTTTAGAAGCCACATTTACTCACTTCATTACTTTACTGAGAATGCACAATACAACTTGCTCAGTGAACGATGACACTATACAAAGAAAGAATAGAAAACTGTCCTATGCGATTTCTTAAATGTAGTGGAAAATAATTATATACTGTATCTAAATATAACCACAATTCCAATGAAGTTGGGACGTTGTGTTAAACAGAAATAAAAACAGAATACAATGATTTGCAAATCATGTTCGACCTATATTTAATGGAATACACTACAAAGACAAGATATTTAATGTTCAAACTGATCAACTTTATTGTTATAAGCAAATAAACATTAACTTTGAATTTTATGGCTGCAACATGTTCCAAAAAAGCTGGGACAGGGTCATGTTTACCACTGTGTTACATCACCTTTTCTTTTAACAGCAGTCAATAAATGTGATAGTACTATAGTATATAGTAGAATATAGTATATTGCCTAATACTGCACTGTCAAGCGCTACAGCGCAGCAACAGTAAGAAAGTCCATTTGTGTTTTTTTTTTTGTCATTTCTATCTGTCACATCTTCAAAAGTCACAGTGACACAGAGATGGGAAATGTGCTTGGAAAAACAAAACACCAGTAGCGTTTTTTATCAACCATACTGTTATCAGGTCGGAACACTTGGAACACAGGCTGGAAAGAGAACACGGCAGTACCTGCTTTTGACAATTGTCAATAGTGATGAGGTAGTGTATAATGGAAAAGGAGCATACATATTGGTGATATCCTGGAAACCTTCCCTCATGGAACAATCCATTACATTTTGGAGATTAACTGGAAAGTGTTGGTTGATTGTTATTTACAACCCCAATTCCAATGAAGTTGGGACGTTGTGTTAAACATATAATGCGCCACACATTTTTAATGAGAGACAGGTCTGGACTGCAGGCAGGCCAGTCTAGTACCCGGACTCTTTTACCACGAAGCCACACTATTGTAACACATGCAGAATGTGGTTTGGTATTGTCTTGCTGAAATAAGCAGGGGCGTCCATGAAAAAGACGTTGCTTGGATGGCAGCATATGTTTCTCCAAAACCTGTATGTTCCTTTCACCATTAATGGTGCCTTCACAGATGTGTAAGTTACCCATGCCATTGGCACTAACACAGCCCCATACAATCACAGATGCTGGCTTTTGAACTTTGCGTCCATAACAGTCCGGATGGTTATTTTCCTCTTTGGCCCGGAGGACACGACTTACACAATTTCCAAAAACAATTTGAAATGCGGACTAGTCGGACCACAGAACACTTTTCCACTTTGCATCAGTCCATCTTAGATGAGCTCGGGCCCAGAGAAGCCGGCGGCATTTCTGGGTGTTGTTGATAAATGGCTTTTGCTTTGCATATAGAGTTTCAAGTTGCACTTGCGGATGCAGCGCCGAACTGTGTTTGTTTTTGATGCAGTGCATTCATTGTTGGTTTTCGCCCTTGCCGCTTACATGCAGTGATTTCTCCAGATTCTCTGAACCTTTTGATGATATTATGGTACGTAGATGATGAAATCCCTAAATTCCTTGCAATTGTACGTTGAGGAACATTGTCCTTAAACTGTTGGACTATGTTCTCACGCACTTGTTCACAAAGAGGTGAACCTCCCCCTATCTTTGCTTGTGAATGACTGAGCAATTTAGGGAAACTCCTTTTATACCCAATCATGGCAACCACCTGTTCCCAATTAGACTGTTCACCTGTGGGATGTTCCAAACAGGTTTTTTGATGAGCATTCCTCAACTTTCTCAGTCTTTTTTGCCACCTGTCCCATCTTTTTTGGAATGTGTTGCGGCTATAAAAATCTAAGTTAATGAATATTTGCTAAAAACAATCAAGTTTATCAGTTTGAACATTAAATGTCTTGTCTTTGTAGTGTATTCAATTCAATATAGGTTGAACATGATTTGCAAATCTTAACACAAAGTCCCAACTTCATTGGAATTGGGGTTGTACAACTTGGTCAGGAATGACAATAAAAGTAAGATTTTCTTGACTGTTGTATACATTTTAATTTTTAAAATAATAAAACTGACATTTGCCTGTGGACAAAGAGTTTTCGGATTCCTGACACTCAAAGAAGGGTCAAGGTTGGTGTATAGTTTAACCATCATTTCCTGAGCTTATCTGTGTGTGTGCTTTTTCATCTGTGTCTCCTTATCGCATGTTATTCGGTGGTTGCCTGAGTGAGGGTCCAGCTCATACTCAATGCCTCTTCCCACTTTTCAAAACACCCACACATGTGTAAGGGCATGCATGTCGTGAGCATCAAGGAAGGACATGCTTCCTGTGAGGATGTGGGGTCCAGTAGAGGGACAGTGTCAGAAGTCACAACTTCGTGGTGTGCGGAACAGTGCGAGTCTGTATCCTTTTGAATGCACATTCACCCATGTGAAATGTGTGTGTATCAATCTTTCCTATAAATGCTGAGTGTGCATTTCACTGAAGATGGGAAATATTTCCCCAAAGTGAAAAGATACTTCAACTTTATGGTGCAGAAGGAAAAAAAAGTCATTTGTGATATCACGGAACGTAGCATTCCATTTGAACCAGAATAGGCCAATTATAAGCATTTCTCTCTGGGCTTCTATAGCAACCACACACAATGAGAGCCCCGTAGAGGAGACCTGGGCCTCATAGATGTCCTTTCTTACACTCTTTTCATGTCCTTTCAGCTCTCTGCATTCATCTCCATGGATCGCCCCTACCCCATCTTGAAGATTCCCGCATTCTCTATTTATTGCTTACTCCTTTAAGATGATTATTCCAGGAAGGTCGGAGAGAACCATTCAGAACACATTAGAGGCTGCAATCACGTCTTAATAAATACTATGTCATTACAGTTTTCACAGACATGGTAAAAACACACTTTTACATGACTACTTACTTGCACAGTGGAACATTTGAGGTTGAACATAGTCTATGTTGGCACATTTGTTTGGATTTTTACTCAATTTTGGAATTTTAAATAATAAAGAGCAGCAACCTGTCCCAGCTGATCTTGGGCAAGAGGCAGGGGATGCACCCTAGACTGGTCGCCAGCCCATCACAGGGCAGGGCATGTATAGACAAATGACCATTCACACTCACAGTCACACCTTTGGACAATTTAGAGTCTTAACTTGCATGTTTTTGGAATGTGGGAGGCAGCCGGAGTACCGGGAAAACCCCCCGCAAAGACAGGGAGAACACACAAACTCCACACAGGGAGACCGGAGCTGAGATTCTAAACCTGAACCTCAGAACTGTGAGGCAGGCGTACTAATCACTTGTTCACCAGGTTGCCCCAATAGGAAATCATGGAAATGTAATTACTTTGTTCCAGGATTGACGTGCCACGAAACCTTCACGCTTGTTCAGAATGTTAATATATGTTACTTTTAAAAAGTGTCAAAATAAGTTAACCTTTGGACAATCAAACTTACTACTACAAAATGTGTATGCACGCATAACAACATTACTACTTACTGTCATGGCTGTTGTACACAGTGTACATTATTATTTTATTATTATCAGCCTACTGCCGCTTTACATGTAATAAGCAGAAATGTCCCAATAACTTCTATTTCAGACTCAGACAACAACCAGTCCAGAATATTCAAGTTGAATTCTTAGGTTGAAAAACTTCAGAGGCATCAATATTCAGAGGTTCTTTTAAGAGATAATTTCATCCATCCATCCATTCTCAACGCCGCTTATCCTGTTCAGGGTCGTGGGGCGCTGGAGCCTAGCCCAGCTGACGGGCGAAAGGCGGACTACACCCTGAACTGGTAGCCAGTCAATCACAGGTCACATACAGACACGGACAATGATTCACTCTCACATTCACACCATCACTGAGTGAGAACTGAACCCACACTGCCCGCACTGAAGTCAGGCGAGTGTACCACTACACCGTCAGTGACGAGAGATAATTTGACAGGAATATTTTGTATTTATGGGTGGCACGGTGGAAGACTGGTTAGCAAATCTGCCTCACAGTTCTGATCAAATACCTGTGCTGGGTTTTCTCCAGGTACTCCGGTTTCCTTCCACATTCCAAAATCATGCATGGTAGGTTAATTGAAGACTCTAAATTGCCCATAGGTGTGAATGTGAGTGTGATTGGTTGTTTGTTTATATGTGCCCTGCGATTCCAGGGTGGACCCCGCCTCTTGCCCAAAGTTAGCTGGGATAGGCACCAGCACGACCCTACTGAGGATAAGCGGTACAGAAAATGGATGGATGGATTTTGTATTTATGGGCCATAAAAATACAGCCAAATAAAAATGGTTATTATTAGCTGTAAATTTCCCCATTGTGGGACAAATAAGGATTCACAAATTGTATTTTAGCGATTGCTGTCTGCAAATGCGCTTAAAATTCAGCTGTTTCCTTAGCATCCTCTATATTACCGCTTGCAGGCCAACATGCGCACAAATAAACCTTCCGAATCCAGACGATCTTAAAGCAGATCTAAATCAAATGCAATGCATCGCTCCTGGCAAGGTAGGAGTTCTCTGACTCAAAGTTACCATTGTCACCTAGTGATGCAATCAAAGAGATCCATTTTAATACAAAGATTCCAAGAGAAATATTGTAATTTCGACCCTCTACAGTGATCTATGTAAACGTTCTGTTACTTATTTTGTACCCAATAGCACTTTTTTCAATATATACTGGAAAAAACTGAGAACATTACCAACCACATCTTCCATCTCTTGCTCTTTTATCGACTTGTCTTCTTGACAGGAGGTTTTGTGAAGCTGTCATGCAACACTCCTATATGCCCATCACGCATGTCTATATCTGACAGAGCGGCAACATACCAAAGGAGATGTTTGTACCAATGTTTATTTTCCGTAAAAAGGAGGCAGAAGAGCAAATAATTCAACATATGGATTAGACGAAACCCTTTTCTGTCCTGCTGCATTTTCATTACACATCATAATAATAATAATAATAAATAAATAAGCAAAGGGAGTATTTCAAACTCCGCTGGTGCACAGCAAAACTGTTCCAGCTCAAAGGGATACAGATCCAACATTCTGCAAGGCCATGGAGCTGAACAGGACAGGTTAAAAAAAAAAAAAAAAAAAAATACAGGAAAAAAAAAAAAAAAAAAAAAAAAAGACAATTTACGGGAAACCATGCTGCAGAAGGGATTATCTCTTCAAACTTCAGGCTTAGGCATGTGATCATTGTCCCATTAAAACATTAACACATTAACTGAAGAAAAAAACTCCCGAAGGTTAATATTTTGTTGGTGCCCACGCCAAGCACTAAGAATCTGTGTCAGTTTAAGTCCCATCATTTTTACCTGGTAAATGTAGTGCCTGTGCTGAACGCAATGCAATAGTAGGATGAGATTAATTGTTTTCATCAATTTGGCCATTAAATGAAATCATTCTTCACACATTGTTTGACACTTGTTTGGTCTGCACATTTAAATAAGAGCCAACACAACAGCTTGTATATATATATATATATATATATATCCACAATAACAGATATATTAACAGTATGTTTATTACTGTGGTTCATGTTTAGTGGTGTAGTATTAATAACATATACACTTTTGTTACATCTCAAAGGTAAAAGTGAAGATTACCTCTGCACATTGCGCAGCTCCACATTGCGGTGTCAGTTACACTTACGATGATCCAACACAGGGAAACAGAGGGGGGAGGATAGAACGTCTTCAGATTTCTTTTATAGTCAACGCTACGGGGATGATTGTCGAGTCGACTAATCGATGATGTTATACATTTTTTTTTTTTTCCAGTATCAACTCGCTGTGCGCGCCTCCAAACACAAGCTCGCTCCCCCTGCCAGCTCCAGCTGGGCATGCTACACCCCCCCGCCCCGACTCATTTATCCAATTACATCCAGAAACTCGCTCATCCAATCACATTCAGATACCTTCAAGTTTCAGTTGGAATTTGTCTCCAACACCAATTAATGTAACACAATTCACTACTTGCTACAATAGTATAAACAGACCCTTTCCAAAAAAAAAAAAAAAGAATATCATGGAAAAGTTTATTTCCATAATTCCATTCAAAAAGTTAAACTTTGATAGATTATGGATTCAGGGCCCAGAATTTAAAGAATTGAAAGTATTTGTGTATTTTTACATAATTTGGGTTTCCAGCTCATAAAAACCATGAAATCAGGAATTTTAAAAAATAGAATATTGTGACCAAATCACCATTTACTTCTCAGTTTAAAAAAAAGAAAGAAAGAAATTAGGGTCACATTTAATCAATCAAAATATGGACTTTCAAAAATATGTTAATCTTCAATACTTGGTTGGGAATCCCTTTGCTTTAATCACTGCCTGGATGTGCCGTGGCATTGAGGCAATCAGCCTGTGGCATTGTTTTTGTTATACACTATATTGCCAAATGTATTCGCTCACTTGCCTTGACTCATATATGAGTTTAAGTGACATCCCATTCCTAATCCATAAGGTTCAATATGACGTGGTTCCAACCTTTACAGCTATAACAGCTGCAACTCTTCTGAGAAGGCTGTACACAAAGTTTAGGAGTGGGTTTACGGTAATTTTTGCCCATTCTTCCAGGAGCATATTTGTGAGGTCACATACTAACGTTGGACGAGAAGGCCTGGCTCTCAGTCTCCGCTCTAATTTATCCCAAAGGTGTTCTATCGGGTTGCGGTCAGGACTCTGTGCAGGCCAGTCAAGTTCATCCCTAGTAAATTCTCTCATCCAAGTCTTTAAGGCAGTGATTCTCAACCAGTGTGCCGGGGCACATTAGTGTGCCAAGAGCGGCTCTTCAGGTGTGCCGTGGGAAACTATAACATTTTACGTAATTGCTCAAAAAAATATTCATTTACAAGAAATAATGTATCTTTGTTCATCTATTTATGCCAGTGAGGCATAGTGACAGACAGAACACATAAATGCTATTGTATTAGATGGCAGGAAGTACATACAGTAATTAAAGTATCCACTTTTTGTGACATTTTTGCTTGTTGGTGTGCCGTGAGATTTTTTTATTGTAAAATATGGCTCCATAAAGGTTGGAAATCACTGATTTAAGGACACTGCTTTGTGTACTGAAGGGGTAACCCCCAAACTGTTTGACTGTCCAAAATCTCTTGGTATGCTGAAGCATTCAGAGTTCCTTTCAGTGGAGCTCATCGCAACTCCACCAGCTGCCAGTGGTAATGACGCAACAGTCTTAACAGAGGGTGGAAGATACGTTCACTGCACTCAAATCTTCAAAGTTGATTTACAAGGTGGTGGATGGAGCACACAGACTGCTCCTTCCAAAGCTGGACATTTATCTATCCTTCAAAAGCTGCTGCCTGTTTTACCAATCAGGGAGAATGCCCACTGGGACTTTGCAATGCTCTTAAGATATTTTGTTTAAAGATGAACTGGAGCTCTTTTTACATAAATAAATAAAATAATCAAGCAAAGCAACCTTTATGGCTGGTAGGTGATGTGAAGAATTAATCATGGTGCATTTAGAGGTCCCTTCTAAAAGGGAACAATAGTGGATGGTTTTCAAAGGAGACACAAAAGTAGAATGATTAGTGCAAGAGGAAATAGGATGTAAATGCTTTGACATGACAGCAGCATGACACTGTAGCACACCGATGACTTACAGTACACAAAAAAATAGGAATTGGACATGGTGCAGTACTAAAAGTGGATACAACTAATAAAACTAAGACAAAACCATGTCTCAGTTGTGATTCATTACTGTAACTTTTATTTTTTAAATGGTGAATTTGGAGTTGTCTCAGTTGTGATTCATTAATGTAACTTTTATTTTTTAAATGGTGAATTTGGAGTTGGTCACGCTTGATCACTGTTGTCGCACAAAAGTGATGACTGTCAGCCATTCAAGAGACAGCAGCAAATGACGATCTAATCATACATAACACACCAGTTGGTAATGTAACAGTCTGTTATTTTAGTCACGATTGAGTTCTGAAAATGAAATGGGGCGGGAAAAATCTCAACTCGAGCCCGAGTCCAATTCCTTTCACATCCAGCTCATTGAAAGCCATTCATTTTGACTGTCATAAGAGTAGACACTGTCTTTTGTGTTCAGCCTTCCATACTCAACCGCATTTCATTCTCCATCCATCTATCTTTTGCAACAGTCATTCTTGGTCCTACCTGTCTTTCTGTCGCTCCACTCTCAATCTCCTCTGAGAACAAGGACGGAGAGAGCATTACCCTGGCAGCTTGCCACTCTCAAGGCTTGGGTGGAAAATAAACAAGTGTCCACATGTTCCCATGGAATTTTAATTACTTCCATAAGACTGATCCATTTACCTGCCAAACTCCAGGCAGCATGACTCAGCAAGCAACAGACTCAGAATGAGCTGCTTTCGATGCACTGATGAGGACTGTTGTGGACAAAGCCACGGTGTATGGTTTGAAGTGGTGAATTGCATGATGAGATTTATCTCAGATAAAGACATACCTGTGAACTTATAATACACTGGTTCTGAGTCGACATCACTATAAGGTGCCTTTGAGCCTCTCCGTTTCACCCAAAAAGATGAGATTTTCCATTGAACTTCATATGCATTGTATTAACTAGATGTTACGCTCTTGGAAATGCATATTGGTCAAGCTCCCACACTTTTTTCTTTTTAAATAAAAAATTAAGTGCAAGGAGCCAATATAAAAGAAAACAGCAAAAAATAAAAAATAAAATAAAATTTCAAAAAGTGAGCTTACTGACAGGGTGGACATTTTTGGCTAATGGTAGCATTTAATGAGCACATGGTGGACTTAGCAACATGATTTATTTAACAATAATAACCCTGTGTACTGTTAAACAAATATATTTGGGATTTCTGAAAGGTTTTCATATGAATCAAGATACCCACTCTAATCCTAACCTTAACCCATTTTAAACCGCCTTAAACCCAATCCTAGCCCTAAACCTAACATAACACATTTGTTTTTATTTCGTACAAATGTGACATGTTTCCGATGGTCATCTCTTTACATCCCGCGACGCAGGAGCCAATCATGTTGAAGGGATGTTTCCCGCAATTCAAGATTTGCATTGAATCGCAGGTTATAGCCACACAAAATGCACATAAAATTTCATTCATGCTAAAAATACATTTTCAGGTTTAAGTGAACGAAGTAACGAACCGTGGCCCACGCGCCCTCAATAAATAGAGTATATAAAGCATCAAATATTGTGTTGTACATCAATACTTAACAATATTTATAATTTCTGATGTGCCTGTGGATAAAAAAGTGAAGATTGTGGCCAAAATGTAAGTGTGCAGTACATACAGCGCTAGGTAGTTCAAATGAATGAGTCAGAACACGCTTTGAAAATGTCCACACTCTCCGTTTTAATCTTGCCCACGTCCTCTCTCTTTAGCAACCTGCTTCTACCTTAACCATTATGCTATCTTTTTATGGTTTAATGAATGTTATAAAGTACAATGTACTGCATGAACAGCATCAAACGCCTATACAGGTTCGCTGCTGAGGGTGTCCGTATGGCCAATTGCGGGGTAAGTCGGCAATGGTCCGATCCACTTGGCTTCCATGGCATGGCGCAGTGTGCGGCAGGCCTTAATAATTCAATTGTAGTTGTCAGAGTGCTTTTCTGTCTCCCACCAAAGAATAATAATGCGAGATCCGACTTTCTGTCTTCACACAATGACTTTCTGTCTTCACACACTGCTACTGCAGAAGACTCAAAAACAACACGCCCAAATGACTGGAAGGCTTCATAATATAGTCTAAAATAATATTCAATATTTGCTGATAAATAAACAAATAAACAGTTTGCTTTTCGCAACGTATGTTTATTTCCTTGAAGCAGTTAGTGTTACTTGCACAGGAATACATTCTGCTCCAGTAGATAATTGTTCTTGTTGTATCTCCCAATTTACAGTAAGGATGTGAAAAAGTGACAGCGTGAACGTGAGTCTTGAGTGGTTGTCTGTCTCTATTTGTGCCCTGCGGCTGACTGCCGACCAGTTCAGGGTGTAGTCCGCCTTTCGCCCGAAGTAAGCTGAGATAGGCTCCAGCACCCCGCGAACCTGAATAGGATAAGCGGTGTAGAGAATGGATGGATGGTTGGGAGTGTTATGTTGGCCGAAGAATGATGCTTACTCCATAGCCTAAATGGCATGTTCCAAAACACAAGGCAAACTGGTACACAGTTATTGCAAAAGATAGACCTAGGCTGGGTAAACACTATGTTTTTCATTCATTCATTCATCTTCCATTCCGCTTATCCTCACTAGGGTCGCGGGCATGCTGGAGCCTATCCCAGCTATCTTCGGGCGACAGGCGGGGTACACCCTGAACTGGCCGGCAGCCAATCGCAGGGCACATATAAACAAACAACCATATAAACAAAAACAATCGCACTCACATTCACACCTACGGGCAATTTAGAGTATTCAATTAACCTACCCTGCATGTTTTTTGGGATGTGGGAGGAAACCGAATACC
Organism: Phycodurus eques; assembly: GCF_024500275.1. Classification (NCBI taxonomy): domain Eukaryota; kingdom Metazoa; phylum Chordata; class Actinopteri; order Syngnathiformes; family Syngnathidae; genus Phycodurus; species Phycodurus eques. The sequence goes on from NC_084530.1 coordinate 9,903,464, forward strand.
TACAGAAAACCCACATAGGCACGGGGAGAACATGCAAACTCTACACAGGCGGGGCCGGTATTTGAACCCCGGTCCTCAGAACTGTGAGGCAGATGTGCTAACCAGTCGTGCACCGTACCGCCCTGTATATTATTGTGTTATACTATTCCACATTGTGAAGTGGCCATGCTGCATGTGTCGAGAGCTCTCTTTGCAGTGATTAGTAAAAGCAGGATACGGTAAGGTGTGAAAACCTTCCAACCCCCGCTAAGAGAATACTTTATTGGGGCCATGGCCTACTGAATGTTAAGCGGAACCTGAGTGACCTCAGTCTAGACGCAGGTTTGATGGAAGTCTCTGTCATGGCTGCACAATAAATCTCTGGAATTGCTTGTCAGGACAAATAGAGAGACCTATTTAAGAGAGTTGGACAAATAACCACCTCGGCTCCCACCATGTTTAAGAGGTACAACCCCAGTTTCAATGAAGTTGGGACGTTGTGTTAAACATAAATAAAAACAGAATACAATGATTTGCAAATCATATTCAACATATATTACATTGAATACACTACAAAGACAAGATATTTAATGATCAAACTGACAAACTTTATTGTTTTTAGCAAATAATCGTTACCATAGAAATGTATGGCTGCAACACGTTCCAAAAAAGCTGGGACAGGGAATGTTTACCACTGTGTTACATCACCTTTTCTTTTAACAACATTCAATCAACGTTTGGGAACTGAGGACACTAATTGTTGAAGCTTTGTAGGTGCAATTCTTTCCCATTCTTGCTTGATGTACAGCTTCAGCTGTTCAACAGTCCGGGGTCTCCGTCGTCGTATTTTACGCTTCATAATGCGCCACACATTTTCAATGGGAGACAGATCTGGCCAGTCTCGGACCAGTACTCTTTTACTACGAAGCCAAGCTGTTATAACACGTGCAGAATGTGGTTTGGCATTGTCTAGCTGAAATAAGCAGCCCCATACCATCACAGATGTTGGCTTTTGAACTTTGCATCCATAACAGTCCGGATGGTTCTTTTCCTCTTCGGCCCGGAGGACATGACGTCCACAATTTCCAAAAACAACTTGAAATGTGGACTCGTCGGACCACAAAACACTTTTCTACTTTGCATCAGTCCATCTTAGATGCGCTCGGGCCGTTTCTGAGTGTTGTTGATAAATTACTTTTGCTTTGCATAGACGAGTTTCAAGTTGCACTTACGGATGTAGCGCCGAACTGTATTTACTGACATTGGTTTTCTGAAGTGTTCCTGAGCCCATGTGGTGATATCCTTTACACATTGATGTCGGTTTTTGATGCAGTACCGCGTGAGGGATTGAAGGTCACGGGCACTCAATGTTGGTTTTCAGCCTTGTCGCTTACATGGAGTGATTTCTCCAGATTCTCTGAACCTTTTGATGATATGATAAATTCCTTGCAATTGTACGTTGAGGAATGTTGTCCTTAAACTGTTTGACTATTTTCTCATGCACTTGTTCATAAAGAGATGAACCTCGCCACATCTTTGCTTGTGAATGACTGAGCAATTCAGAGAAGCTGCTTTTATACCCAGTCAGGGCACCCACCTGTTCCCAATTAGCCTGTTCACCTGCGGGATGTTCCAAACAGGTGTTTGATGAGCATTCCTCAACTTTCTCAGTCTTTTTTGCCACCTGTCCCAGCTTTTCTGGAACGTGTTGCAGCCATAAAATTCGAAGTTAATGATTATTTGCTAAAAACAATCAGGTTTATCAGTTTGAACATTAAATGTCTTGTCTTTGTAGTGTATTCAATTAAATATAGGTTAAACATGACGTGCAAATCATTGTATTCTGTTTTTATTTATGTTTAACACAACGTCCCAACTTCATTGGAATTGGGGTTGTACTTTAGTGGACTATGGCCAACCACGGTGTGCTGTACCACAAAGTAATCCTGATGTACAATTCTATCAACTGAGCGTTCCCATTTTGTGTGCAACTGTGCATTATTATCAAATTAAAGTTAGTAAACGCCTGCTTCATAAACCTTTTATTAACACAAAGCAGCTTTTGTTTGCATCTGTGCGTTTTTTAACCTGCCCTCTCAGCACCGTCATTAGCTGCACATTAAAATAAGTCGATCCATTTCACTGCACGTCTTAGCAGTGGGGAACGCCCAGCCCACTGGCAGGACTGTTGTTTATAATTCTCATCTCCTAGGTTCTCTTTTTTTGCAGCTGCACAGGAAATGACAACAGAGTGAGAAAACAGAGATGACCCGTTCATTCTCATTGTATCATTTCTTGCTTTATTCACATCGAACTGGGCATATTCAGTCCATATGGCTTCAATTTCTCTGTGCTTCCAGTTGTTTCACCAACAGATCTGAAATTTATATTTGACTGTGTCTCGTTGAACTATCAGGAAGCATTTTCCAATTTAAGGTTGGTCTTCTCTCATGGCAATAATTTGAAAATGATCAATAATATCACATGACAAAGCTCTCCCATCCATCCATATGATGTTCACGGTAGCTGGAGCCTATCCCAGCTGAGGTTAGGCGATAGACAGGGTTACACCTGGATGGGTCACCAGTCAAAAGGAACAATCTCAGGGCACATACTGTATAGAATATCGACAGAAAATAATTAACTCTCATATTCACACCAATGGACAATTAGAGAACTCAATTAACTTAGCATGCATGTTTTTGGAGTGTGGGAGTAAACCAGAGTACAAGGAGAAATCCCATGCAATCACAGGGAGAACATGTAAACCCCACACAGAAAGAGACCAAGCTAAGATTGGGAACCAGAACATTTGACTGTGAGGCACACCTGCTAACCAAACGTTCTACTGTGCTGATGCCAAGAACTTGCAAGGATAACCGGAAAAGCACCTGGTTTTTGAATGCAAAACGTAAAATCAGCGACTGTTCACACTTTTGAAATATTGTAAATTGTAAATCTAAACAACCAAAATTCATTTTTATGCCTGTAAAAACCCCACAGAATCTATTTAAAAACACTGAAGACGACAGTGATATGTCTAACAGCAAACCTCCCTTGGTGTACAATTTGGGGTGGTTAACACAACTAGATTTGACATTTTGTTGTTGCAGAGGAGATAAAAAATGCTGAAAGGCAACTACCGTACTACTCTGGGAGATACGAAATACGGTAGTAGCGATAATTCAAATTTGAAATCTGAAACTATTTCGGTTTATTGGTAAACTGTTTCATCCCTCCATCAAAGGCTACTTGTAATAACTTCATTCAGTCTAATACTCTTTTCAAGTCAGATAATTTCCCATCACATGTTTCTGCTGAGGTGATTTATAACCTCAATTTTCCAGTATTTAACCAGAGAGAGACAATGCTAGAAAACATTGTCTGCTCAAGACAATATTTTTGGTCATAGCCAACCTTCCAAACCCTAACCGGCTCCAGAACTGGTTTCTCTATCCCAAACTCTGTTGCAATTCCCTTGATGGGCAGTCTGGGACTTTTAACTGGAGGTCTCTGCTTTTAAAACTCTACTCACAAATCTACCTCCGGAAGAGAGGTACCACTACTTCATAAATAACTTATTCAACAGGTTATACTGCAGTTCAGAAGTGGAGATGATGTACTGTGAAACAGGAAGGTTGTGTGCTTAATCTTATTACATGTACAGCCAAGTTAAGAGGAACTAGATCCGGTGTGTAAAAGAGTGGAAGAAGAAAGTCGCAATCAAACCTCAAACTTCTCACAGATCTTTCACAACTGATTTGATTACAAATTTCTATTCAAAGTGTTGGTTTTATTTCACCCAACAAACCATAACCCACAATGGGTAAACCTGTGTGGCGTAATTCAGACATTTCAATCTATATTTTACATGCCTTCATATAATATGGCCTAACATTACACAGTAATTCCTTTAGATTCCTTTCCACAAATATTACATGACTGAATTTCATAAAACACTGCACTTTTATTTCAGTAAATGGGAAACCAAAGACTAATTTGTCCACAGAAATCCAACTCTGTGCAACCTCAGCAATAATAAAACAAAGTGACCTTGACTTTGAGAAAAGAAACTTGATCACAGTGAGTTGGGGGCCCTGTGTTAAAACTGCATGAAAGCTAAGAGGGTTAGTTCTTCTGTCAAAGCCCACATGTAAGCCCCGCTTAGCCCTTTTCAATAATGGTAGTTTCAGTGATCATTCTGGACCAGTTCCCAAAATGTCACCAGTTTTTTTTTTTTTTTTTTTTCCCGATGGTCACAAAGGGGGATGGAAAATTTATGCTCATGCGTCTCCAGGAGATGGCTGGGCCAGACTTCTCAACCACTTTGATGTGAAAGTATTTAGCGAGGTCATTTCCACAATCAACTGGTCTGCAACCCTCAAAAATTTTATTTATATATTTATTCTGTTTTGGGAATAATCTTTGGTTTGAATCAAGATGACTAAATATATAATACTGTATGACACGCGAACTGAATATTCTGCTTGGAGTTATAAAAAAAGATTGGGGGAATAAAAGGATTAGGAGCTGATTGATGGCAGTCCGGTGCTGCTAGCACACCACAGTTGAGGATGTCGTGCATATTTGGTCTTAATATAATATTGGCAAAAGAAAAATGCTCTGCTTGTTATTTAATTCAATAATTATTCATTCATTAAACTGGTCTTGAAAAATGCAAACCAGTTTTCAGTTTCTAGCATTAGCAGCTGGCTTTGTTGCACGAGCGATCATGCAAATAGGTTAACAGCGGGCCGACCAACATTGGTTTATCTGTCCCGTACAGTCGTGAATGGTCGGTGTGGTTTTCTCAAGAATCAGTCTTGTATTTATTTTATTGTTCCCTATTTACAACTCAGCACATAGCGCTAGTATGCAGTATCTATTCGACATGATGCTACATTTCTTGACAGACTATTTACTTGGTGTTCAGACTGAGACACCATAGTTGGATAAAACGGGGCCTTTAAACTTTGAACAAACTTGTGTGTTACTCCACCACACTTATCATGATCTTTTGATTTTATTTAAATCATTTTACTAATTAGAATCCTTTAAGCGGTATTTCAATTTACACTTAGTTCGTGTTCCTCATCACAGAGAGAACCAGATCACACATATGCTTGTACTGTATGCAAGGAGAGATGTCAGAGGGAAACATTTCTTGAGGTGGAGGAAGTGAGTCGGTATGTGACTTGCTCAAAGACACCTCGACGGTAGTCAGACAGCAGACTAGCATCTCTCCAACAACTAGTGGCCTTCCAGATAATCTACTGCCACTTCTTTGACAGTCATGTTGATTTCAAAACATTGTTTTGGAGGGATGTCCTGTCTCATGCAGATGAGCCACTGCTAACCCAGCCACCTTCTACTGAGGGGAATGCCAAAGAGAGTACTGTTTTGTGTTACCATGACAACCAGGAAGGAAGAAGTTCCGAGCACCGAATTTTACTTCTCAGGAAAAAAAGTGAATGTGAAGTGCACCCAAGCCCACAAAAAGACAGATTGATTTTATTTTAATTTTGGGAGGTGGTAAATTATATATTTAATCACAAGTCAAATAGTGTGAGGATCTGAGAATGTGGCGCATGCAGCGGACACATTGCCAAACAGAAATAACACTCCCACAAAACCAGGGGTGAAACTGTGGCGGTGATATGAAGAACATAAATCTGTAAAAACTAAAAATCCATCCAGCTTTCTTACAAACATGTTTTCCAAAATATGCCCCAAACAAAAACATTCCTTCTTTATGTAAATGTCACACTTGATAGGTAGGCAGGCACACCAAATATTTGTATTACAGTATTATGGAAAACTGCCTTTATAATTACTTGATGTCCCTTCAACAGCAAGCACAGCTTTTTTTTGGCGTGCGAATGCATTCGTCTGAAGAGTTTTGACTTTAGAAAAAAGCAATTAAACCAAATTTATTATGCATGTGCAATAGCAAGAAGAAGGCTTCTCACGACTAAAGGCCTCTTTATACTCTGATAGCGCCCGCATTGCATCACGTGACCGACGTATTGGGCCGCACGGCCGCTAAGCGTCACTTGACACGCACACGGCACAAATTGTCATCTCTCGTGATTAGTTCGTTTTAGTCACATGCTGTGATGGGGTACTCCGCTTTCCCCTTGGTTCCACATACCACCGACGGCGCCACCTTCTTGATCGATTTTGCAGTATAATTAAACGTATCATCTGGTCATCTAGGTCCATTTGTTCTAGCAGACACTGTTCCACGCTTGGCATTGTTGTTTTGTTCCAGAAAGGAAAGGAAAAACGGCTACCGGAATGGCCAAAAAATGCAGAGGAAACTCCACGCTGTAGTGTCCTGGCCAATACCAGCCGTAGCGACACCCCCGACTTGGAGGAGAACTGCAGCACATTTTCAAAGCAGCGCGCGTGGGTTGCGCTCAAGTATAAAGGCAAACTGGGATACGCGGGATAGCTGCAGTGCGTCAGCGCGGTCACCGCCCGCACGAGTATAAAGAAGCCTTAAGGTGATGAATTACAGAGACCAAAAGGCATTGACGAAAGCACTTGTGTTTATCACCCCACATCACACTAGGGGGAAGAGTGGGAGGAAGCAACTTAAAAATCCTGAACTTCTGACACACGCATGATATGAAGAGGCTAACACGGGTAATGGCTCATCTCTTATCAATGGGGTCCAGATGCAAAAGCCCAGCCCCCATCAGCAAACTACAAACACGTGCGACCTCCCCTACACGCAATCAGCATCCACTGGCGAAGCATGCTGACACCTCCCGTGCACACAAAAAGCAATCTCGGGCCCATTCACATCTTCCCATTCTATTCTTCCATGTAGTAAAAAGAAAGAGGAAAAGAAAAAAAAGAAAAAAAAATTTTTTTGAAAGGAGGGTAGAGGGGCCTCTGCTATTTCATTTAGCGTGCTGGAACACTTGAAGCAGCCAAAATGGAATGTCCACCCTCTTTTCTTTTCAAGTTCTCGACTGAATCTCAAGCTTTAGAGCATGCGATAACAGCAACAACAAAAAGCTTAAAATCATGCATGCAGTTCATAGTTCCCTGGCACTGGCAGCTCTGGGAACATCACAACTGCACAGTCAATAAGAACGGAGGACAGTGAGATAACAGCCCTGTTGGTGGAGAACACTGTGCTCATTATGTCTATCACGGAACACAAACTAGGCTACTATCAGCTACAGTTGTGAAGAAAGAAGTGCAACAAAGCTGTTGGTTACACAGCCAGTTTGTTACTCAGTACCTCTGAATCTTCCTCTTGGAGCAGAAGGATGAGATCCACCTGCACTGCAGTAAGTCCGGTCCCAGCACTGCTCCTCAGCCTCTCTCTAGCACGCCTCTCTCATTCTGGACCAGCATAGTCAAACTGCGCTCCCACTGCCCTCCTTCTTTTATGCTCCTCCCATCTCTGCCTCTCCCTCTCTCTCGCTCGCTCTCCCCGGTGCTCTTCTGTCCTAGCGGTAACAATCTGCTTTAGCTAGTTCTATGCTGAGCAAAGACACGGTTTATTTGCTGTAGAGAACTAGCCAGCATGGTGTGAATTCACTGGGCGGTTGTGGTAACGTGGTGGGGGTTAGGGGAGGTTTAGGAGGATACGCGGGTAGAAGGACAAGGAAAAAACGATGAATGTTAAATGTTCTATGACGGTTTAGGTAAAATATAGAGTAAAAATAGTCCTGCTTAAAAATTGTACAACGGGACACTGCAGAAACCACTTTCCATTGAACACATCAGTCATGCCGGTAACGCGTTACTGTTGTTACACCCAAAAACCGCCATTTTGATTAAAAAGCAAGATAACACACTACTTTTTCCGGGAAAGTAATTCGACTACAGTTGCTTCTTTGAACCAACAATAGTTACTTTTGCATCATCAACGCCTCTCACCAAACACTAATTTGTAGCTGGTGAATTGACCAAAGAGCAGTCCAGACGTGTAGAATGATTGAACCAAGACCACTCTGCTTTTCAACTGACAGAAGAAAGTGATTGTTTATTACACAATGCACAGTGACGGTGCAGTACCATAAAAGTGCAAAGAAATGCACGAATCCCATGTTGCCACACTATTTATTTTTATTTTACATAGTAAAAAGTGTATTTGATTGTTGTTACTTTTTTTATTTACACATTAAGAATACAGTCTTACTGGCGTCTTAAACGGGCAATACATTGTGGGTTAATTTGCATTTTTTCCCCCTTACGTTTTTTACAAATACAATCTTCCATTATCTTATGAAAGAAGAGAAGGAAGAAATGTATGCATTTGTGATGAAAAGGTTTTCAGTATTGCAAAAATGCCAACAGGAAACAATAGTGCAATAGTCGGCTTGATAGTAGTTTGGAGAGCATACAGAAGGTTTTCCTGTGTACGCAAAATAGACATCGACCTCTCAAAGTTGAATGGACATTTTTATAAAACTTGCTCGATGGCTCGCTGGTTGGCAGTTCCGGAGAGTTGTTTCTGGTAACATTTAATTTTATTTCTCATGTTTGTTTATGTGGAACGGTGGACAACTAGTTTGCACATCTGCCTCACAGTTCTGAGGACCGCGGTTCAAATCCCGGCCCCGCCTGTGTGGAGTTTGCATGTTCTCCCCGTGCCTGCGTGGGCTTTCTTCAGGCACTCCAATTTCCTCCCACATCCCAAAAACATGCATGGTGGGTTTATTGAAGACTCTAAATTGCCCGTAGGTGTGAATGTGAGTGCAAACGGTTGTTTGTTTATACTGTATGTGCCCTGCGATTGGCTGGCGACTTGTTCAGGGTGTACCCCGCCTCCTACCAGAGAATAGCTGGGATAGGCTCCAGGATGCCCGCGACCCTTGTGAGGATAAGCAGCTCAGAAAATGGATGGATGGATTGAAGATGATGTCAAAGAACAACCTGACATTTAAATTAACCATTTGTTGTTATGATAATTTGTGTTGTTTGTGCACTCGTAAACCTCAAATCCATTTTTAATTGCCACTTTTCTTAACATGTCAGCTGGTGGGCAAGAAACCATGGCGTTACTGCTGACTAGCATGGAAACAAACCCGACAGTATTTATTGGGGCGGCAGAAAATACAAGTGAGCCAGCTGAGCCCGAATCAATTCACAATCAATTATTCAAACACCAGCAGAGGGATTATGAGGAGACACAGTTCAGCACAGCTACTGTACCCTGTTATAAGTCCTCAATTGGCAGGCATTCCCTACTTACACTCATTCTGCAGAATGAGTGTAAGTTTTTCGAATTAATCCCTTGTTAGGACTGCAAGATATAATTTTCTGGGAAATCTGTTGTGTCATGTCTCTATGTACGAAATGTTTCATCAAAATAACATTAGCTGAGGCTGTAGAATTTTCTGTCTTTGGGTCTGCGAAGATAAACAAATGGGATGGCCAAGTTTGAGCAAGTATGGGACTTCTGCTTGCCAAGCAAAAATGCACAACTAAGCAAAGTGCCCAAATCCATCTTTATGCAGCCCCCTTACTCTCTCATGTGCATCATTTAATTTTAAAGATGCTACCATGTATGCAGCAAAATACTTTTTTGTAAATGACCACAGGCTCCCTGAAGAAGCACATACCTGTCCCTAAATAAATTTGCACCTCTCAGGCACCGTAGTAAAAGCTGGAAGCCTGGTCTAACATTAGAATGTTTGTGGCAAATGTGCAGGTCGTCAAAGCCCTCTCTGCGGGTTAAAAAAGGTGTGTGTGCATCTAGATTATTTATGACAACTTAGTTCTTTTCTGCATGTCTACTTTGAGGAGAGGAAGATAGTAGTGTTAGTGTATTTTTAAATCTGCAGATGGAGATACTCTGCCATTATAAGTACCTCGAATTCATGCCATGTAAGACGACCATGTAAATACATTTGATCTGCACTATACAAAAATTCAATAACAAATCATAACATTGAGTTGCAACCATGCTTCAATAAATAGCGCATGACATTAAATGGCTGAACAACAAGATGAAATGTATTTGCAGGCAAAATGGTTATCTATTTTACAATCACATTCTTTATGAGAACAGTAACTGCAGACCTGACTTTGATAATGGAAACCTCCTGCTGAACAACTACAATCATGTGAATAAATGTTTTGCAATTGCGCAAAACATATTACAGCGGAACAACAAATACCTGGACATGGATTGTGAGACTGCAATGTAGGGCTACTGATGTATTGTGCAATTTGGCGTTTTATATTTAAAATTTCAGGACCTATCTACATTGGGAGGAATGTATGTATGAGTGTGTATCCGCTGCTCGGTGTTTTTTTGCGCGTTGATGCTTTGATCGCGCGCCGGGAAAATCCATCGAACCGCCTTATTGATCCAAGGATTCAGAGTTTTCTTGTCGATCAAGTAGCCTACACATGCATGCTACAAATCTCCAACAACATCTCCTGAAATTTACAGTTGACAAATGACCATCAAAATGATCAGAGGGACACAACACGTCGTCTCTGGCTTGCTTGTGACATAACTCAGAGTGGCATGGCTTATAGATTTTTTTGTTACCTGCGTCCGTTAATTTCATTCAATTTATGAACTACAGATGCCTCTTTGTTGACTATGTAACATATCCGGTGTTTGCTGATTCTCGTCTCTTAAATTGTTTTATAGGTTCTTTGTGCCACATTCTGTAATTTACTTTATTTATTATGAATGATGGATGATTAACATGACTATTGTTTTGGGTTTCTGTATTTAACAACCTTTCCAATGATACCAACCTTTTGACTATCAGATAAACATTAAGAAAGTTATTCAAGTTTTGGATCAGCCACCTCTTGTAACTTCAACCTCCGCGAGACTCAGTATTGGCAGAGATGCGTCCACAGATGTCCTTTTACAGGGAAATAGGGGTGCGGTTTATGCAGATTGGAGTACCGTGAGCACGAGCCCGTCATTTAGAATTCATTCTGATTCGTTAACGTATGCACGGACGGAGGTGCGAAGAAAAATGGCCGGTATGCACGTGCCATTACTCTGACAGTAACTTTGCGTATATGATCGCAGAATAGAAGATTTCTCCACATTTATCAATGAATGAGGCCCATTGTCCTATTGCAACACCCATCGTCTTTTGAGCTTCAACTGTTGGACAAACAGCCTCAAGTTCTTCTCCGAAAAAACTTGAACTTTTGAATTATTTAGTTTTTTTTATTGATGATAGCAAGCTGTCCAGGCTCTGAGGAAGCAAAACATGCCCGTACCATGCTTCACAGTTGAGATAAGGTTTTGATGTTGGTGTACTGTGCCGTTTTCCCAACACATCTGGCATTGTGTTTTCCTCCCAAAAAATTCAACTTTCATTTCATCTGTCCACAGAATATTTTGCCAGCAGTGCTGTGGAAGATCTAAGTGGACTTTGGCGAACTTCAAACGTCCGGTAATGTTTTTTTTAGACAGCAACGGCTTCCTCCTTGGTGTTCTCCCATGAACCCCATTCCTGTTTCATGTCTTATATATGGTATATTTGTCAACAGAGATATTGGCATGTGCCAGTGATTTCTGTAAGTCTAGAGCTGACAGTCTAGGCTTATACTTGAGCAAACTTCAAAGGTCCGGTAATGTTTTCAGCTTTATACAAGTCAACAATTCTTAAGCGTAGGTCGTCTGAGAGCATTTTTGAGTTAGGCATGATACACATCGGGTAGTGCTCCTTGACAAGAGACAATTCTAAAATGGTGTCATGGGTGTCTGTTATGGGTGTTGTCTTCCCCCTGTCTCATACACCCCTGCTCCTGAGAGCATCTCCCCCACCTGTCCCTCGTTTACCCTAATTACCCTATGCATTTAACTTCGTGTCTCATTCTTTCTGGTCGCCAGTTCTTTGTACCTTGTTGTCACGTTCCAGCATTTCTTGTTTCCCCGTCACCGACTCATAGTAAGCCTAGACCCTGTTCTGATAATTGATCTTGCCTTTTTGTCTCACGTTTTTTGGATACTGTTTCCTTTGCGGATTGCCTGCCTGTGTATCGACCTCTGCCCGTTTATTAAACCTCTCTTTTTGAAACTGGCCATTTGAATTGGAGTCATGCATTTTGGGTTCTGTCCTTTGTTCCGTTCATGACAGAACAAACTGGCCATTACATGGACCCAGCAGACTCAGATCCGGTGCACAAAGCCCTTCAGCAGCTTGCTGCCCTCCACCTTCATCTTAAGGGACTGTCAGAGCATCAGGAGACTATGATGAGACAGGTGGCCTCACAGTTTGAAGTTCTAATGAATATGGATCAGAAGAAGGAACCACCGGGCACAGCACTCTATGCCGCCACTGTACCACCTGCCACCTCCGCTGCTGTCTGCCCACAGCTCTCTCGACCGGAGAGGTTCTCTGGAGATTCTGGGAATATTAAGCCGTTCATCACTCTGTGCGAACTCCATGTTGAGCTGCAGGCAGCTGCCTTCCCCACCGAGCGGGCAAAGATCGCTTTTGTCATTTCCCGCCTGACTGGTCGTGCGGAGGCGTGGGCTACTGCTGAATAGAGCCACAATTCCGCCGCGTGTCATTCTTGGGCATCTTTTGTATAGACTATGGAGCAAGTTTTTCAGTATTCCACACCAGATCGTGAGGCAGCTCGCTCCCTTGTCACTTTACAACAAGGCAAGCGCAAGGTGTCAGATTACGAGATTGAGTTTCGCATTCTAGCAGCTGGGAGTCAGTGGAATAACAGGGCACTACTCGATGCATTCTTTCAAGGACTATCCCCTGCCGTCAAAGATCATTTGGTCCCACTAGACCTGCCGACCGACTTGGACACTCTCATCGCTCTCGCCATAAAGATCAACATAAGGCTTTTGGATCGCAAGCTGGATGGAGATCGGCGTAAGGATGCGTCACCGCCCACTTGGAGGACGAGTCTCGGTGACCAGCCAAACCAAGGCACCTCCCCTGTTGCCAGTCTCAGTCTACTGGCTCGCGTCACCACGGATGAACCCATGCAACTGCGCAGGTTCCGTCTCTCCCCTGAGGAACGTCAACGCCGGCAGAGGGAAGGGCGGTGCTTCTACGACGGGCAGTTGGGTCATTCCATGAACAACTGTCATGTCAAACTTGCCTTTGCCGGTAACAAGGGCACGGGAGCGGTGAGTCTTAAATATCATAAAGGAGGACCCTACCCAGGTTCTTCATAAAGTGACACTATGCTCTCCAGATCAAGAGATTCATACTTCTGTATTTATTGACTCTGGTTCTGACGCAAATTTACTCAACTCCCTCCTCGTTAGATATATGCATCTAAGAACGTTTCAAGTAAGACGCCACCGCAACGCTTATGCTGCAGACGGCAGTTTTATGGGCAAGATCACTCACCGCACCCAAACACTCACATTAACATTTCCTGATTCTCACTCGGAACTCATTAGTTTTCATGTTTTTGACACGATTAATTATTATTTATTTTAGGGAACCCTTGATTCAAATTACATAACCCCCACATTGACTGGTCCTCTGGGCATGTTATGTCATGGGGCAGCAATTGCGCCCAGAACCGTTTCAAGGCTCCATGTAATGTTCAGGGATATGTTACAAATGATATTCCACAGACCCCATCTGGGGATCCTGACTTGTCTCCAGTGCCCACCTGTTACCATGACATTAAAGAAGTATTTTTCCAAGTCCAAAGCCAAACCCCTTCCACCCCACAGACCTGATGACTTGCTTCCTTGAACCACACCTCCACAGGGGAGGTTGTTCTCTCTTTCAGGGCCGGAACACAAGGCTATGAAGGAGTATGTGGAAGAATCACTGGCAGCCGGGATCATTCGCCCATCTTCATCCCCTGCGGGAGCAGGATTTTTCTTTGTGGACAAGACCCTGCGACGCTGTATCGATTACCAGAGTCTCAACGAAATAACTGTGAAAAACAGGTACCCTCTTCCTCTCATCTCCACCGCCTTTGAGTTCCTGGAGGGAACGAGGGTTTTCACTAAACTAGACTTGAGAAATGTGAATCATCTAGTCAGGATAAGGGAGGGGGATGAATGGAAAACAGCATTCAACACACCAACGGGACATTATGAGTATTTGGTAATGCCTTTTGGACTAACGCTCCAATTGTTTTCCAGAACTTTGTCAATGATGTGTTGCGTGACATGTTGAATGTGTACGTTTTGGTATATTTGGACGATATTTTGATATTCTCCCCGGATGAGGAGACTCACATTAGTCATGTCCGCTCTGTGTTGCAGCGGTTACTGCAGAGTGAACTATATGTCAAGGCTGAGAAATGTGAGTTCCGCAAGGCGTCTGTTTCTTTTTTGGGTTTCGTGCTGGCTCAAGGTGAAATCAAAATGGACCCTTGCAAAGTTGATGCCATGACTAATTGGCCCACTCCCACATCACGCGAGGCCATACAAAGGTTCTTAGGGTTTGCAAATTTCTACAGAAAGTTCATTAGAAATTAATTAATTAGTAATTAGAAATTACTTAATTTAAGAATTAATTAATAGCAGGGATAGGCTCCAGCACGCCCGCGACCTTAGTGAGGAGAAGTGGCTCGGAAAATGGATGGATGGAATTATAGAATTAAATTTAAGAAATGTAAAAAAAAATAATTAAAAATGTGCCGACATTACCAGATAACTAGCAACCCTTTATTGCTCAGTGACTGTTTTTTGTCAATGTCTCAAACGTGTTCTCTTTTAATTGACTGTCTGTGGTCGTACTTGACCAGCTCCAACAACCGGAGACAAATTCCTTGTGTGTTTTTTGGACATACATGGCAAATAAAGATGATTCTGATTCAGTTCAATAGCCTCGCATGACCTTACCCCGCCACACAGACCCTTTGTGTGGAACCCGCTTTGTCAGTCAGCTTTTCAGAAACTAAAATCGAACTTTTCCTCCGCTCCCATCCTCACTTGGCCAGATCCCAAACAGCAGTTTGTTGTAGAGGTTGATGCGTTGGATGCTGGAATAGGAGCAGTGCTCTCCCAGAAATGTCTCAAGGATGATAAGTTACATCTTTGTGCTTATCTTTCAAAATAACTGACTCCAGGCGAGAGAAGTTACGACATAGGTGACCGTGAACTGCTGGCTGTCAAGGTGGCTTTGGTGGAGTGGAGGCACTGGCTAGAAGTGGCTCAGACCCCGTTTTTAGTATGGGCAGATCACAAGAACCTTGAGTATCTTAAGTCTGCTAAAAGATTAAATGCTAGGTAGGCTAGATGGGTTCTATACTTCACAAGATTTAATTTCACGTTATCCTATCGACCTGGTTTTAAAAATGGTAAGCCTGATGCTTTATCGCGTATTTTCTGCATGGAGAATTCTTTGTCCAACCCTAAAACCATTTTGCCAAAGTCATGTTTTATTTCTGCTTTTGTTTGGGACATTGAAACTGTTGTAAAAGAGGCTCTGAACAACACTCTTAGCCCTGAAGATTGCCCCGAAAACAGACATTTTGTGGTCCCGACCTTAAGGGGAGGAGTTATCCACTGGGCTCACACTAACAGGACTGTATGTCACCCAGACATTGGCAAAACGCTGTGGTCGAACAGCGCTTTTGGTGGCCTAATGTTAGACAAGATGTTATCAATTACGTCAATGCTTGGCAGGTATGCGCTGCGAACAACCTCTCTTTTTGAAACCGTCCCTTTGAATTGGAGTCGTGCATTTTGGGTCCTGTCCTTTGTTTCGTTCATGACAAATGGTGTGTGTTTTCTAGTGGCTAGAGCAGCTTTAAGCCACACCTCCAATCTTGTCTCTTTGATTGGACTTGGTTCAAACCTGACTGATTATCTCTTGTAGAATCTGTAGCCTAGAGGTTCACTTAGTTTTTCCACTTTTTTCACTCGCAGGTCACATATAGACAAACAACCATTCACACTTACATTCACACCTACGAGCAATTTTAAGGTCTTCAATCAGCCTTCCATGAATGTAGGAGGAAACACGAGTACCCGGAGAAAACACACGCAGGCATGGGGAGAACATGCAAACTCTACAAAACCCGGGACCTGAGAACTGTGAGGAAGATGTGCTTACCAGTCAGCCATTGTGCCGCGCCAATAACTAAATTAAATTAATTTTCAGGCATAATCCTGGTTATGTTATTTGTAATTGTGATTTACAATCTTTATGTGAACAGCAACTGCAAACCTGACTTTGATAACGGAAACCTCCTGCAGTACAACTACAACTGTAATCACGTAAATAAAAGTCTTGCATGATAATTGCCCACAAAATATTACAGAGCAACAATACATTGATTGTGATACTGTGATGAAGGGCTACTGCTATATTGTGCAATTTGCAGTTTTACCTTTGAAATTAAATGACCTTGCAAATGATTGCATGAAAATTGCTAAATATCTTACATACTTTACCGTAAAATGTTGTATTAATAATTGTTATTCCCGGTAATATTGTTAAATTAAAAGAAAAGGAAATACTTTGATCTCAGTGACTAAATCATGGAGAGAGGTACAGTGAGGATTGCAAGAAGATCAGCCTGACAGACATCTTTGAGATAGCTTTCAACAATAGATGGGATTAATATTCGATTCATCGATTGTCAAGAATTTGGTCGATTGTGTGGAATTTACAACTGATTGAAATGGGTGTTCAGAACATTCAGATATATTCTTTCATCAACTAAAACATGATTTACCGCCCCCCTAAATCAGATGTGATATTTCACAATCCCCCATGACAATGAACAGGATTATTTTTTGTTTAAAAAAAAAAAAAAAAAAAAAAAGCGACAGATGGGCATTTATGTATTAGTTTAATCAAATCAAATCACACAGTTAGTGGTTTTAGTAATTTTTAAATATTTTCTTCCATAGTACACGTTTGCTGGAGTATCCTGAGGCCATTTCCCATTTCAGTGAAAGGATTGGGCATAATCTTACCCTGTGTGCATTGGAGGGAAGGGCGCGGGGTTGATGGGTGGGGGTTAGTCTCTTTAATTCCCATGTTGACCATAACCTTATCTGACAGAGGCAAACCTGGTGCTTGATGTAATGAGTCCATGTCTGGCACAAGGTCAGGAGGAGCTCATTAGGGTCTAAATGCACACTGTGACATGGACCTTAATCAAATTACCACCATGTGATAGCACATTTAGGCTAAAAATAACTTCAGTCATGCTAGAAGACGTAAACCATCACAAACTAATCCCTGATGTGTTACTGCAAAGAATACACTCACCTTTGAACGTCTGAAAACCTCTGAAAATTTTGCACATTTTTGCAATGTTACATCTATGGGTTTTAAAATTGTGCTATTTGCAACTCCATAAAATGTTAATCAATCTAATTTTTTAATGTTAATTTTATAATAATTTATGCTCTTCCACAGTCTTGTGTCCTGTCTCTTTCTGTATCTGGGCGGTGTTTGGGTTGCTGTAGGCCACCTTCATGTCTGGCTGAGAGCAGTGGAGACTGTGGGAGAGAGAGCCCACTGCCCACACAGAGCCCACTGCTAAGTATTATTGCTCATGACACCCGCTCCACTTCCTAGCATGTTTCCAGTGCAGGCTGCCAGAGTAATTAAGGGCTGCATTTTTAGATGTTTATTGCAGAGGTGTCAAACTGATTTTAGCTTGTGGGCCACATTCTGTCCAATTTGATCTCATGTGGACCGGACCAGTATATTTGTGGCTTCATAAGCTATAAATAACTATTCCCAAAATTGTCCCATTGTTTATGTGCAAATAATTACAAGTACATTCCTAAAATGTTCACATTTATTGACCATAATCTTGTTGCAAATGTTCCACCAAACCAACCACTTTCGAACTGAAGCTGTTGACTGAAATTTTGCAATACACAATGTCTTAAAACTTTTCTATAAGTAGTGCAAGGTTGACACAGCATTTCATATGAAATAGTAGTAGTGTAACGATGCATTCATTATATTGATGTATTCATTTATATTCCTACGATCCAACTGGATCAATCTGTGCTTTGCAAGGTAGCCTTCCGGACATAAATATATCGATTAAATCGTTTTAAAAGATACTAGGAAATAACGCACTGGATTTACACACAGCAGGCTTTATATGGAGATGTGTATGTGCTGTATTTCCAGGAATAATGCTTGTAATTCCTTTTACTTTGCTTGATTTTTCAATTAGCACACGGCAGTTAGCACTGTCAAGGCTACTTTCTTCTTTGACTCTTTTGTTCATTTCCTTTTCGACACCCGACATCTAGTTACTCCTTTCCGTAGTGCCCCTAGTGGTTGTATGAGATACTACAGCGTGTGTGTTGTTTTATTAAAGCAGTTTTTTTTTATTTTTTTTTTATTTTTAAGTTTAAGAAGTTCATCTGTCTGGTGGGTGGCAGATGAGAAGGAGGCTAGTGATAAATTATTATTTAGGATGCTTGTGTGTGTGACTTTGAAGCCTTTCAAGCTGGTTAACTTATCTCATTGTTAGCCACTAACAACAATCGCAAAGTACCCTCGAGGGGAATTTCAGATGAACAAGAGGAGAACCAGCCACAAATGTCAAGTACTGGATGCTGTTTCAGGGTCAAGTTTGTGCTACAAGGAGCAAGTTTGTTCATTTATTTAGCACTCTATGGATTATAAACACTAATCCCAAAAGAGTTCCCTCAAGAAAACCTCAAGAGTGCTTTGTTTCTAGCCATTACTATTTAACTGTTTAGAACAAAGATTCTAAAACTTTGGATCCAGCTAGGGACACCTAACAGTAGAGACATTTTCCCCAAGGACCCCCTCAATTAAACATCTCTTTTCTAGAGGAATAAAATGGCACAACAATACAATCATAGCTGAAATAATATAGATAACAATAAGTTGCTCTTCTACCCTTTGTTTCATTGCAAAAGCAATACAATCAGTCAACTTTTATTAAGCAGACTCATAGCCCATTAGAAAACACATATAGTACACAATAAGACATAAAAGGAAAGCACATCAGGAAAATCATTATATTTAATGACCATACTTAGTTTTTACCTGATTCCCTTACAAGAAAAAACAAGAATCTACGAATTTTCTGTTTTTTTCCAGGTATGTATTTCACTGTCACACGGAACGAATTTTTGGCTAAACAGTTAATGAAAAGATTTCCAGCCGCTGAATCGTTTCGGATAGTATATCCTTCTAAATGAACCAAATCTGAATCAAATCGTCAACCACAATCAGAATCATCGTTATTTGCCGAGTATTTCCCAAAAACACACAAGGAATTTCTCTCCGGTAGTTGGAGAGTTGGGTCTAGTACGACAACAGTCAATTGACAGAATACTTTTGGGACATAAAGACATTGACAAAAACCAGTCACTGAGCAATAAAGGGTTGCTCGTTATCTGGTAATGCCAGTACATTTTTTTTTTTTTTTTTTTGACAATTGTGCAAAAAGAGCACTTAGAGCAGTTCGAATGACTAATATAGCAATAGTCCGGTGCAATGACCATTGTGCAAAGGGCGCCAAGACTTCAAGAGAGTAGTGCGATAAAACCTATGAAATAGGGTAATTTGCTCCTTAAACTTGGCATCTTTTAGCCTTCAAAAGTACATCAATATCATGTGTGAAATTGTGAGTAGCAGCCAATTTCAGAGTATAATTTGTGTTTAGTGGTTGTCCGTGTGCCCTCCGGTGGACAAAATTAGCAACACTTTTATTTAAATACAAGTGAGTGTGTTCTCTACACCCTTACAAGACGATTCTGGCCCACAGGACACATTTGACACCAGTGGTTTATTGTATCCCAGCAGGATTCATTTGTCCAGCACAGGGTATTTTTGCCTATAGGATATTTCTACTTTATTAACACTACTTGGGATATATATTTTTTTTTTATATAAACAAGTGCATGACGTTTGCAATTAGATGGAAGTTTTGCAGTTGATGAAGCTGTAATTTACCAACTTGTACACTAGGCAAGTAGTCAAACAACCAAAACACTAATTGTGCTTTCATCCAATTGTATCGCAGACTATACCTGGATGAATACACTAAGCATCTGTGGCATTTATATTAAAAAAAAAATATTTAAAAAAATCATATAAGCACAGGATAAAACTGTTTGCTATATACTGACTGGGAATCAGCTAATGCTAAAGGGGGAAAAAAAATCAACCAATTTGAATATATAGTACTAAATGCAACTTTTACACATAACAGTACTGTGTACTTTTTTTACCTGTCGGGTCACTGATCTACAGAGAGCTGACTTTCTGCTCCTTCTGCTGCATTGTCCTCCCTTGTCACTTTTCTGCTTGTGACACGAGGAGGCACTAATGAAACATCCAACTGAGAAGGGCATAACTGCGCACTCGGTTGCCCAACTGCGAATGTGAAAGTTTATTTTAGTGTGTATTGCGACATAACATTCCCAGCCTTTCATCACACAAAGCTGTTTGTGTTTACTTTGTGATACATGACCCGATGAGCATTCAAGTGGAAAGTAAATGTGTGAGAGTTATCTAAAAAAAATAATTACAATGACACCTTTGTGCGTTAAAGTCCAATATGTCCATGTTTATTTTACATTTATGAGAATAAAAAAAAGTACACAATATGTCATCATGTGTTTCTTTGGATTTGTGGTACAATGTGGCTGCATGTATCACGACAGCAACTCACAGAAACTAAAACACAAACATAAGAGCACTACACAACACACATGCACGCACACGAAACGAAAGCGAAAAAGAACAGAGCTCTGAAACAAAGCTCAAACCGAACCTTAACAGAGTCTACCAAAGTAAAAAAGCTACATCATAAAACTATACAACTGCAATGACAGAGCTTGAGGATGATTAATTGACAATCATGCATTTTGGCAAAAACATGGACACCTCACAGAAATCAACAGGTGGTGGGTTCACACAGAAAACTAGCAGCAATGTCTCAAGTATGTGGAAGTATTTGAATAAAAATGAGACCAGTAGCATGGTCACCTGCAAAATATGCTATCCTAAAATATAACAAAGGGCACAAGTGCTATGCATCACCACCTGAAAAGGCACCCTCTAACACGACCATGGGCAACCTTTAACCCAGCCCTCGTGTAACAGTGAAAAGACAGACAATATACTTTAGCGTCTGCTTAGTTGACAAAAGCGGTAGTCAATCAAACCTCTTCAGTGTAAAAATGACCAGTTAATGCCGACAAAAACAAAAAACATCCAACTAGCATTTCTCTCATCTGTCAAACGTCATCAGGGAGATGCTTTATTACGATCTCCCTGTAATATAATTCGCTGCTGCATCCAGGGCAACATATACTAAATGAAAATGAAAAAGAGTTAACCATTGCAAATATGTATCACATTCATGCAAAGTAAAAACAATCACGGTTAGAGTTAGGGTTAGTTTGGGGTGTCCTACCTGCAACAACAGTGGGATTCATAATAACACGCTGCAGACACGCTCACAATCGTCTTCACTCAGCCAATAACAAATCACAGACACCTTCATGGTCTCATATGGTCTATTTTAATTTCAGAAGCAAAGAAGGCAAAATAGGATCATGGAGCAAACACTAAATAGGGTAAGGCTTAAGGCCAAAAATCTTAATTCAAAGTAACGAGAAACATGAAAATACTGACCACTAAGAAACCTGACAGGATCAGGAAACACAGGCTACGACAACTGCTGACATTTGGCATACGACAATGAACCGACAAGCACTGAAAGAAACCAGGGAACTAAATACAAACAAATTAACGAGACAACGAGGAACACCTGGACAAGACACAAGTGGATGGAGGGAGCTGATTGGTTGACACAAGGTAGAGAGTTGACGAGAACAGGTGGACACAATAACTCGAGTACAAGACATGAACAACGTGGCACACAAGAAAACATGAAACAAAACTAAACAATCTAAAACTAAAACTCACACAATGACAGTTAATCCACTTTTGATTCTGGTGCAATATATAAATGGAACATAAACAGCTTAGCCAAAGAGCTCAACTATTCACCCAAATGGCAAACATTTTGAATTCAAAAACCCTCAAGCGAATTCTTGTTCATAGTAAAACAAACAACATAAATTAGATCTAATCAAATCCTAAATCCGACTTCAAGACATTCAACATCAGCATGTATACAAGGTCGTACCAGCAGAGTTAGTTAGTTATTCTTAACACTGAAAATGACATTTTAAGTCAGAAAAAAAATGCCAGTGCTGTTGTAAAGACATAATTATACATGCATGTACTCTATTTATCCTCAGCTCCTCCAGTAAGTAAAGAGGATAGTCCTCTAACGGGTAAAAATACCAATCTATTAACACAACTGTCAACAAAACTAAACAAAACAAAAAGTAAATTGTATGAAAGCGTTAGGTTACATGATGAGTCATGTCAGCATGTCAAAAGAAATCAGTGAACTAATCTACCAGTGCAGTAAGAGAACTACATTTAAAAAAAATATCCTAGCTCTCCAAAAGAAACAAATACCTTAAAATAAGTGGCAAACTATACTCATTCCAAGCACTACATCAAGTAAAATAAACTCTAAACGAGCTTGTAATTTATTTTTTGATGGCTTTTACTCAAGTTGACTCATTCAAGAGTTACTAGTGTGTTTGAATACTACAAACTCATGTAGAATGTAAATAAAAACCATACAATTTGCAAATCCTTTTTAACTACATACAATTGAATACACTACAACGACAAGATAATTCATATTAATTAATTCATTCATTCATTCATTCATTCATCTTCCGTTCCGCTTATCCTCACTAGGGTCGCAGGCGTGCTGGAGCCCATCCCAACTATCTTCGGGCAAAAGGTGGGGTACCCCCTGAACTGGTGGCCAGGCAATCGCATGGCACATGTAAGCAAACAAGCATTCGCACTCACATTCAAACCTACGGGCAATTTAGAGTCTACAATTAATGCAAGTGTTTGGGATGTGGGAGGAAACCGGAGTACCCGGAGAAAACCCACGCAGGTACGGGGAGAACATGCAAACTCCACACAGGCGGGGCCGGGATTCTAACCCCGGTCCTCAGAACTGTGAGGCAGATGTGCTAACCACCGTTCCGCCCTAATTAATGTTCAAACGGATAGTTTTTTTTTGTAAATACTCATTTTGAATTTGATGCCTGCAACGTTCCCACAAAGTTAGCACAGGGGCATGCTTAAAGTCTTATATCACCTTTCCTTTGCACAAGTAGTGTTGTTTTGGTCGCGAACGTTTCATTCAAAAGAATGGATGTTTTTAGTGAACGTACTGAACTGATTCAGTTCAAGAAATGATTCGTTCTTTAAGCTTAGCCGCCGCTGTGAGCGGAAACGGAACTCTGTAACGTTCTTTCACTCACTTGTGAATCTTCTGCGAATGACCAATGAGCAGCCAGCGTGCAGGGAGGCGGAACTTCACTGAACGTACGCCTGAATGTACGCCATGTGATTTGTGATTCACCAGCATTGTCACTCACTTTAGCGCAGGCGGCTGAGGAACGAGCTGAATGTACTATTGAACTGAATGTACTGAAAGTGAACTAAATACACTGTTAGCCACGACTGATTCAACTTTTTGTCTTGCCTCCCACAACTTGACAGAAAATCCTTGAGGGTTTTATATGAAGGCCAGACTCATAACTGTCAATATACTTCTTGGCCTAAATGTAAAATATGTATGCTTGCACAAATATAACCCAAAATTCATAACTGTCTAACACTTAATGTACTTAATGCCAAATGTAAAATTTGTACGTATGCATGCATGCGTGGATGGGAGAAATCACATGAACTGGGGCATATCTGTTGTCAGTCATAGTGGTCACTGGTTTCCACTCTGAAGAGCCCATTTTACTAATGAGGAGGGTCAGATGACCCATGGGACTCAATCTGCACAAACACCGTGTCAACAGCAGGAATCCTGGTTCACGGTCAGAGAACAAAAGCTTGTGAGAGAATGTGTGACGTGTTATTTTGAAGGGTGCCACACCTGCATTCCTTTCTAACAATAATGGCTAACTGGTAATTAGCAGTTGATACTCAAACATCCATCCATCCATTTTCTGAGCCGCTTCTCCTCACTAGGGTCGCGGGCGTGCTGGAGCCTATCCCAGCTGTCAACGGGCAGGAGGCGGGGTACACCCTGAACTGGTTGCCAGCCAATCGCAGGGCAGATACACACAAACAACCATTCGCACGCACAGTCACACCTATGGTGACCCAGGTGGCCGGAACCGACACCTGGGTCACCAACGTGGGAAACGAGCAGGGGCAGGTGCTCATGTCCGTGCTCACTGTCGCCCTAGGGCGAAGGGCTGTTGAGCATGGCGAGCAGACTGATACGGCGGTACAGGGAAGGGCAAGGTAGGTGAAATTGATTCTTCGGCGCGCAGGCTCTTTCGCGTCCCACTCCAACGCTCTCTCTTTTCCCGCGTGCCTTAGGTCGCGGCCATGGCCGCCATGTCAATGCCCCACTTTCAACTTGGCTGCCACGTAGGTACGAGAGGCACATTTTTTGGAGTTGGATCTATTTTTTTTGTTTTATTTCTGTGACCCGGAACTACATCAGTCCTACTCTCTGCCTGCATTGCGCCACAGTGCCAGTAAACCGCAGCGGCCAATTCTGGAACTGACAGACTTTGTCTATGGCAGTTTAAGTGACCAATGGAAATTAATTGGTTAGCACATCTGCCTCTCAGTTCTGAGAACTGGGGTTCAAATCGTGGCTCCGCCTGTGTGGAGTTTGCATGTTCTCCCCGTGCCTGCGTCGGTTTTCTCTGTGTATTCCGGTTCCTCCCACATCCCAAAAACATGCATGGTAGGTTAATTGAAGACTCTAAATTGCCCGTAGGTATGAATGTGACTGCGAATGGTTGTTTGTTTAAATGTGCCCTGCAATTGGCTGGTGACCAGTTCATGGTGTACCCCGCCTCTCGCCCGAAGATAGCTGGGTTAGGCTCCATCACGCCCGCGAACCTAGTGAGGATAAGCGGTACAGAAAATGGATGGATTTTTTGACATATTGTTCAGTCCCGACAGTCTGTATTATCAGATATCAGTTATATCGGGGTCTGTTTTATTGAGGTTCCACTTTATGTAGAATACGCTGTTCCCAAAAGGTTTGGGATATTAGGTTTTGGGTGCAATTTCAGGATGAATGCACAGTAACCTCTACAAGTAAACTTAATTTGACCATCGTAAAATTTTCGAATACACCTTCACTTTTCAGTACTTTTTCCACAACAACGGCAAAATTCACAACAGGTGTTTGATCCATGAGTAGGCCAATACATTTCCTGATTGTATTAGAATTTTTATTTAAACTGTTCATCATTGAATCAAAAACTTTATACAATGGCAAATAGGAAAATAGTAATACAGTGCCCCAGAAAGTATTCACACCCCTTCACGTTTTCCACATTTTGCTGTTACAGACTTATTCTAAAGCTGATTTGAGTATATTTTTCTTTAAGAAAAAAAAAAATAATAATCTAATTAAATATCCCATAATGACAAAGTAAAAACATATTTTGAGACATCTGTGGAAATTTATAAAGACATTTAAACATTCAAACATAATAGGTACGTAAATATTCAGGTCCTTTGCTATGGCACTCAGAACTAAAGCTCAGGTGCATCTGATTTCCATTGATCATCCTTGAGATGCTTCTACAATTTGAATGGAGTTCACCTGTGGTTAATTCAGTTAATTTAAAATCATTTGGAATAGCACACACCGGTCTATATAACATCTTATCATTGGCAGTGCATATCATAGCAGAAACCAAGCAATGAAGTTTAAGGAATTGTCTGCAGAACGCCGAGATCAGATTGTGTCAAGGCACAAATCTGGGAAGGATACAAAACAATTTCAGCAGCATTTAAGGTCCCGAAAAGCACTGTGGTCTCGATTATTCGGAAACGGAAGAAGTTTGGAACCTCCATTACCCTTCCTAGATCTGGCCGTCCGACTAAGCTGAGTAACCGGGCAAGAAGGGCGTTGGTCAGAGAGGTGAACAAGAACCCTATGGTCACTAAGGTGGAGTTCCAGTGTTCTCTTGCAGAGGTAGGAGAACCACCCAGAAGGTCAAAAATTGCTAACACACTCCACCAATCAGGCCTTTATTGTAGAGTGGCCAGACGGAAGCCACTTCTATCTAAAAGGCACATACATGGCAGCCCACTTGGAGTTTGTCAAAAGGCACCTTAAAGATTCTCGGACCTGCAGAAACAAAATTCTCTGCTCTGATGAAACCAAATTAGAACTTTTGGGCCTGAATTGCAAGCGTCATATCTGGAGAAGAAGAGGCACTGATCATCACTTGGCTAACACCATCCTTCCTGTGAAGCATGGTGGTGGCAGCATCATGCCGTGGGACTGGTTTTCTGCTGTAGGAACTGGGCGACTAGTCCACATAGAGGGCAAGATGACAGCTGCCAAATATAAATGGTAAATGGACTGCACTTATATAGCACTTTATCTCCACTATCAGTGCCCAAATAGCTTTACAAAGCCTCACATTCACCCATTCATACACACATTCATACACCAATGGGTGGCTGCTGCCATGCAATGCGCTGCCAGGCCCACTGGGAGTTCAGTGTCTTGCCCAAGGACACTTCGACATCCGGACAGGCAGAGACGGGATTCGAACCAGCTACCCTTTGGTCACTGGACGACCCGCTCTACCTACTGAGCCATAGAAAAATTATTCAAGAGAACTTGCTCCAGAGTGCTCTGGAACTCAGACTAGGGCGTCGATTCACCTTCCAACATGACAATGACCCAAAGCACACAGCCAAGATAACAAAGCCTGTGAATGTCCTTGAGTGGCCCAGCCCGGACTTGAATCCAATCGAACATCTCTGGAAAGACCTAAAAATGGCTGTCCACCGACGCTGCCCATCCAACCTGACTGACCTTGAGAGGATCTGCAGAGAAGAATGGGAGAAAATTCCCCAAAACAGGTGTGCAAAGCTCATAGAGACATACCCAAGGAGACTGTGATTGCTGGCAAAGGTGCTTCAACAACATTTTAAGCCAAGGTTGTGAATACTTATGTACCTATTATGTCTAAATGTTTACATAGATAACCCGCCCGACTCTGCCTCTGACTGGCTAGCACATGTTGGTTGGGCTCATACTTTTGGTGAATTACTCCTGTGATTCGTTGTGTGTGGCGCAATAATGGTAAATAACTAAATTATCAGCATATAAAACAGAATTTTCAATGAATCGCTGTTAAACGGTGGATTACAACAGTATCTTACTGTATTTTATAATTGTAAAATACTATTAAATAGTTCTCTTGCATGTAAATTAACAGGTCATTTAGAGGTCCAGTATTTTGCCAAACCGACTTTTTCTACTATTTGACATGTAATATTGTCTATATGGTGCCTCTGTAAAATATGAAAATAAATATGAATTAAAATCGTCCATGCATTCCTGAGTTCGAGACATTTTTCTGCCAAGAGGCCTGAAACCAGGTCATTTGAATTTCTCGAGCTTTTACTTTGTCATTATGGGATATTTTATGTAGATTTTTTTAACTATACTCAAATCAGCTTTAGAATAAGTCTGTAAAACAGCAAAATGTGGAAAAAGTGAAGGGGTTTTAATACTTTCTGGTGGCACTATTGGTATTTTTACAGCAAGTTGTGGGGCTGTCCTGGCTGTCAAGCCTCTGCAACATCGCATGGACATTGGAGACAGTGTCTCTGGATTGGCAGACCTGAGTGGTGGTTAGTGGTGGGCGGATCGATCCAAATATCGATAGTATCAATACAAAGTCAAGATCGGTATCGGATGGATACTATCGTGATGCGTTCGATACCAGTTTCAGTTTTGCTCTTGTATTCACTGCTGCGCATTATGGACAAAGCAGATACAAAACGGTGTGGCTATATTTTTAGGCCTAAAATGATATAACGGTAAGCTGTGCAATTTGTAAAAAAGGCTGTAAGGTACAGTGCTAAGAGCACAAATTTACACTATATAAGCACATTAAAAATTATGCAAAAGAAAAACACCTCTAGAAATAAAAAGATGTGGAAAAAAATTAGGGTGTGTTCCAACTACGCACTCCTCAGCCTCCCTGGTAAGGTCTATTCAGGGGTTCTGGAGAGGAGGGCCCATCTGGAAGTCAAACCTCAGAATCAGGAGGAGCGATGTGGTTTTCATCCTGGCTGTGGAATAGTGGGAGGAGCAATATGGTTTTCTTCCTGGCCGGGGAGCAGGGGACCAGCTCTACACCCTTGGCAGGGTCCTCAAGGGTGCATTGGCATTCACCCAACCAGTCTACGTGTGCTTTGGAGACTTGGAGAAGGTGTTCGACCGTGTCCCCCAGGGAGTCCAGTGTGGTGTGCACCGGGAGTATGGAGTACCGGACCCCTTAGTTCGGTCCCTGTACGACGGGTGTCAGAGTTTGGTCCACAATGCCGGCAGTAAGTCGAATTTGTTTCCAGCGAAGGGCTGGACTTCGCCAAAACTGCCCTTTGTCACCGATTCTGTTCATTATATTTTTGACAGAATTTCTCATTGAGTGGGTCTGGTTTGGTGACCTCAGCATTCCATCTCTGCTTTCTGCAGATGATGTGGTTCTGATGGCTTCATCAAGCGGAATCTTCAACTGTCTCTTTAGCAGTTTGCTGCGGAGTTTGAAGTGGTTGGGATGACAATCCGCACCTCCATTTCTGAGGCCATGGTCCTCTGTCGGAAAAGTGTGGTGTGCCCTGTCCAGGTTGAGGAAGAGCTCTGCCCCAAGTGGAGGATTTCAAGTATCTTGGATTCTTGTTCACAAGTGAGGGAAGAATGGAGAAGGAGATCAACAGGCGGATTGGTGCAATGTCTGCAGTGATGCGGACTCTGTATTGGTCTGTTGTCGTAAAGAAGGAGCTGGTCCAGCTACATTCCTACTAGGGCTGCACAATATTTTGTTTGCATATCATCATTGCGATGTACGTGTGCGCAATAGTCACATTGCAAGGTCCGCTGCGATGTTGGTGTGCTAGAATATATAGTGAATCAAATGTAGTATTAAAAGTGACCAGCAGTGGCATCTGTTTGGACATGCTCAAAAGATTTAAAAAATGGACACCCGCTGCAGAATGAAACAAGGCAGACGTGGCAGCTGCGTGAGTGTGCGAGGCGCGTTCTGGGACACTGCATAAATGGGAGTGATGTGTTCTTTTGTAATACAGCAGTGTTCCCCAACCTTCTTTGCACCGCCAACCAGTTAGGAGTCGGCATTTTTCTCACGGACCGGCTGAGGTGGCGTGTGTCTGTGCGTGTGTGATACACACACACGCGCACACGCTTGCCACATTTCTGTTTCCTCCTTCGCCGTTCGTGGTGCGTCCACTGTGGGCGGGATGCAGGAGTGGGTGTCGGAGCTCCTCAATGAGAGTAGACTTTTAACTCCGTAAAAGTAGTTCTGCCTGTGTCTGTATCAGAGCGGATTTGGTGGGTGAAAGTTAACTGTTGCGATAAACCCGTATTTTAAGTAGGACTCTTGATATAGTGTTGTTTCGTTCAGGAACGTTTCGTTCAAAAGAACAAATCTTGAAGGAAAACTTGTATCAGAATGCCTAAGTTAAAACACTGTACGATCAGACTGACAATACGTAATTTATTTTGTTTTATAATATATGACTAGATAAAAAAATTAAAATAATAATAATAATATGGTCAGCCAGAGCTGCTGGGAATGCAATGTGCCCTTATGTGCTGGGTGTTACCACAATGAAAATGTATCGAGTTTAGAAGGAACGCTTGTGTCCATTTTATTTATCAAACGATAACCCGCCCTACTCTGCCTCTGACTGGCTAGCACATGTTGGTTGGACTCATACTTTTGGTGAATTTCTCCTTTGATTCGTTGTGTGTGGCACAATAATGGTAAATAACTAAATTATCAGCATTTAAAACAGAATTTTTAATGAATCGCTGTTAAACGGTGGATTACAACAGTATCTTATAATTGTAAAATACTATTAAATAGTTATCTCTTGCATGTAAATTAACAGGTCAGTCATTTAGAGGTCCAGTATTTTGCCAAACCGACTTTTTCTACTATTTGACATGTAATATGGTCTATATGGTGCCTCAGTAAAATAGGAAATTAAATATGAATTAAAATCTTCCATGCATTCCTGAGTTGAGACATTTTTCTGCCAAGAGGCCTGTAACCAGGTCATTTGAATTTCTCGAGCTTAGCTATGTCACTCGAGAAGATTTCTGCCTACCGCTCCGCTCCCAGCCAGCGCTGTCAACATAAACGTGTACTCTCACAAGTGGGTCTTTTACACGGACGCAACCAATCAGAGGAAAGGGGGCGGTCTTAGCCAATTATGGACAAAGCAGATACAAAACTGGGTCAAACAGAAGTACCTGTGTGAGGGGCCTTTTCTTGACACGTATGAAAAAACCTTTTTTTTTTTAAATTAAATTGACACTTTTATACTAAATCCATGTTAGAGAGTCACTCTATGGAAGTCTAAATATACAAAAAATAAGGTAATTTTAACAATAACACTAAGTTACTGTCATTTAACAGCATAAAATAGCATTTTGTAAATAGAAAATTCCCACAGAAATTTTTAATGTGCCTGCTGACTCGTGTAAGTTCAAAAGCAGCATTTTTCTTATTCATTTTGGGGCACTTCCTGTTCACTTTGGAGATTTTCCTGTTCAACTTGGGGAACTTCCTGTTCATTTTATGGCACTTTCTGTTTAATGTGGGTCACCACGTGTTCATTTTGGGGCACTTCCGGGTCCCGTCCTGTTAATTTTGGGGAACATCCCCGTCATTTTGGGGCACTTCCGGAGCAGTTCCTGTTCAATTTTTAATGTGCCTGCTGACTCGTGTAAGTTCAAAAGCAGCATTTTTCTTATTCATTTTGGGGCACTTCCTGTTCACTTTGGAGATTTCCCTGTTCAACTTGGGGAACTTCCTGTTCATTTTATGGCACTTTCTGTTTAATGTGGGTCACCACGTGTTCATTTTGGGGCACTTCCGGGTCCCGTCCTGTCAATTTTGGGGAACTTCCTCTTTATTTTGGGGCTCTTCCGATTCAATTTGGTGAATTTTCATAATGGGAGTTGAATACAGGATGGCTTGAATGAGGTAAATATGTTGAAGTTGGAATGGTTCAAATGAGTTGAGAAATGAAACTGAAGTTGATCATTTCAATGTGACTTCTTTGGTAGTTTTCTGTGACTTGCGTCGTCATGGTAATAGTGAATAATTAAAAAAAAAAAGTTTAATTTTTATTTATTTATTTATTTTTTTATTTCCAATCATTGGCTGACCGAGACTCATCTTTTGATACCTCATTTGTGTGAATACGTTAAACTTGACACGGCGCCCATTACATCTTCCATGGGACTTGGGAATTTTTGGGTAGTTTTTTTGGGAATTGAGTTGTCCTGGTGGGGAGACTGGTTAGAGCGTCAGCCTCACAGTTCTGAGGACCGGGGTTCAATCCCCGGCCCCGCTTGTGTGGAGTTTGCATGTTCTCCCATGCCTGCGTGGGTTTTCTCCGGGCACTCCGGTTTCCTCCCACATCCCAAAAACATGCATTAATTGGAGACTCTAAATTGCCCGTGACTGTAAGTGCGCATGGTTGTTTGTTTGTTTGTGCCCTGCGATTGGCTGGCAACTAGTTTAGGGTGTACACCGCCTCCTGCCCGATGATAGCTGGGATAGGATCCAGCACGCCCACGACCCTAGTGAGGAGAAGCGGCTCAGAAAATGGATGGATGGAGTTGTCCTGGTAACACAACATTAAAAACATACCACATTTGTGCGGATTAGTTAAACTTGGTTACGCCGACACATTCAATTTCATGGGTACTTTGGATTTATTTGGGGGGGTAGTTTTTAGAGAATTGCTTCGCCATGGTAACACAGAGTTGAAGAAAAAAAGTAATTCTTCGTAGGGAAGCTGTTCCATGTTTTCTCCATGTAAGGGTAATGGCCCTCCCTATGGTTCACTGGAATCCTAAAGTTTTATAAATGGCTTTTGTAACCCTTTCTAGACTGATACGTCAATTACTTCATTTCTCGACTGTTCTAAAAATTCTTTGCATGGTGTTATTTTGTTGCAGATTTTTCAGATCTTTTGTCCTGGGTTCCATTATGACCTCCTGGATGAGTCCTTGCTCAAATCTTGAGGTAATTTTTTAGGACGGCTACTCCTTGGAAGGTTCACCACTGTTCCATGTGTTCTCCGTTTGAGGATAATGGCTGCCACCATGGTTCACTGGAATCCTAAAGCTTTAAAATAGCTTTGTCATCCATTCCATACTGATAGATCACATATACTGTATTTCTCTTCTGTTCTTGAATTTCTTAGGATCGTGGCATTTTGTTTCAGCTTTTTTAGATCTGTTGCCCAACTTCATTTTGTCAAAAAGGTTATATTTAAGTGATTTCTTGACTGAACATTTTTGAATGGAATTGGGTTTGTGCGTGGTCAGTAAAAAACGTTTTTATTTTTTTTTGCCACGGTTAATTCATGATTTCAAAAGAGAGGCCATTACTTTTTCACACAGTGCCCGGTAGATTTGAAGTATTTTCTTTTCTTTCAGAAATAATATCACCATTGAAAACAGCATTTTTTTGTTTACTTGGGTTATCTGTGGCATATATTTACATTTGTTTTATAATCCCTTATTTGACAGCAGATACAAAATTCTTTCATCTATAGGACTTGGGGCTTTTTGGAAATTTTCTGCTTGAATCTCTTTGTAGGATATCAGAATAGCCTCCCAGAGCTGCTGTTTGGATGTCACCTGCCTCCCACCCTCAGATATTTTGCTTGAGGATGTGCCAAAGGTTCTCAACAGGTGTTAAGGTCAGGGGAGGATAGGGACCACACCTTTTCTTCCCACAGCAACCAATGATGCAGAGGTATTTCTGTAAGCATGAGATGGTGCTTTATCATGCATGAAGATGATTTTGTTATGGAAATCACAATTCTTCTTTTTGTACCATGGAAGAAAGTGGTCAGTCACCAAATGTACTTTTCAGAGGTAATTTTTAAACACTTGAGGTACGAGCTGGCTGCACATTAGTTGCCACACGCATATTCATCTCATGCCGTCAAGCCATCCTGCCTTCGTAGGATTTGTGGAAGCACAAGAATATCTGACTACATTAGCCTTCTTGTGGAATGATGTAATTCTACGAGCAAGTGCTCCAACAATGCTCTGTTGACGCGTAAAGGAGAAACATTTACCAATGATCAAACTAGTATGGCATTTTACTTTCTTAACCACATGCAATTAAATTGAGTCATTGATGCAAACTAATACAAATTAACTTAACACTTCCTTGACGGATTCCTTTCCCAATGACCAACAATTCTACTTTTGCTTTCACTTATGTATACAAACTGGTTTTGGGTGCACCTGAGGGGTTAGTGCAGTGATTCTCAGCTGGTGGGTCGGGACTCGGGACCCAAAAGTGGGTCGCGGACAGGTAGTAAAAAAATTATAGCATAATTCAGACTATTACAACTGTTACAGTTGCTTTGGTGTGCAGGCTTTGTTTCCCAAAAATAAGACAAACTACTGAAGTTACACTTTCTAAAAAGAAGAGTCCAGTACCAAGATAAAAAATGTTGTACATGCAGTTATGTTCATCCTCAGTCTCGTCATAAGGTGGTGATACTGATATGATGATATTCATGTTTTCAAAGGCTTTTTTTTTTTTAACAATAAATGTTATTTCTTGTTCCTAACCTCTGTAATAGGGAGTTGCGACTTAGCAACAATAGAAAAAATGTGGGTCTCAGGGTGACAACAGTTGAGAACCACTGGGTTAGTGACTGGGCGTTGCTGTATGACCTCCACTACAAATAGCACCATTAGAGCTGACTCCAGATCATGAGGTTGTCACACTCACGTCTCATGCCAGTGTACTGTCAAAAAAAAAAAAAAAAAAAAAAAACACGACAGTAATTGTGCTTGCTAAGGTTATGTGCTAAGGTTATGGAAATGCTAGGATACATCAGCAATTTACTGTGTCATCTACTTTTCATATGGAATTATATTACTGAGTGCTCCAGCAACGCTCTGTTGTTGTTTTTTTGCTTACATCAGCAGCTACAAGGGGCATCTTAGTTCTGTGTTTACTCTGGATGTGTAGCTTGGATTGCCACCGGTTTGCATTCGTTCCCTCATGTTTGGCCTCACAATATGCGCGCAAGACGGAATGTTTGTGCTAGTCACCATATGCTTAATATAACAATATGGTATCTTTGTACGGTCTCAAAAAGTATATCGGTACACGGTATCAATATGACACAGCCATAGTTTTTTGCAATTGCAAAAAGTGCTACTAAATGCATTTTAGAATTCACACACCTGGAGGTCTTCCTGACTTTTACTAAAAGTGAGCACAGTTACTGTGTTTCTCTCTCCAGTTTGTGTGATTAACCATGTCTTTTGGAAGAATTTCCCTACCTGAAGAGCTACAGGCTGAAAATGGCCAAATGGGTGGACCAATGACTTAAAACCCCAGAGAGACACAACTACATTCCAGCATAATAACACACACAGCCATGCTCATCCTATAACAAAGAAAAAAAAGACACTGGGGTCTAAGACTCAGTCACTTTGCAGTGTGTATAGCGAGCTTAGCCACATGGTTTTGATAAGGCGGCAAAGCAGCACAGAGTGAGGTCATGATGAAGTCATCTCTGTCCTAAATTCACATGTACAGCTTTAAACCTACTGGGACCACTCTCCAACCCACAGGCATGCATGTCTCGTCCAAGGATTAAAAATCATTGTACAAAATCACATTTATGTAACTTTCAGTCAATAAGACGACAAGAAAAGAACAGCATTTCACACTTCATAATGCGCCACACATTTTCAATGGGGGACAGGTCTGGACTCCAGGCAGGCCAGTCTAGTACCTGCACTATGAAGCCACCTGTGTTAACATGCAAAGAATGTGGTTTGGCATTGTCTAGCTAAAATAAGCAGGGACATCCATGAAAAAGACATTGTTTGGATGGCAGCATATGTTTCTCCAAAACCTGTATGTACTTTTCAGCATTAATGGTGCCTTCACAGATGTGTAAGTTATCCATGCCATTGGCACTAACACAGCCCCATACCATCACAGATGCTGGCTTTTGAACTTTGCATCCATAACAGCTCGGATGGTTCTTTTCCTCTTTGGCCCAGAGGACACGACATCCGCAATTTCCAAAAACAATTTGAAATGTGGACTTGTCGGACCACAGAACACTTTTCCACTTTGCATCGGTCCATCTTAGATGAGCTCGAGCCCAGAGAAGCCAGCGGTGTTTCTGGGTGCTGTTGATAAATGGCTTTTGTGTTGCATAGTATAGAGATTCAAGTTGGACTTACGGATGTAGCGCTGAACTGTATTTACTGACATTGGTTTTCTGAAGTGTTCCTGAGCCCATGTGGTGATATCCTTTACACATTGATGTCGGTTTTTGATGCAGTGCCGCCTGGATCGAAGGTCACGGGCATTCAATGTTGGTTTTCGGCCTTGCCGCTTACATGCAGTGATTTCTCCAGATTCTCTGAATCTTTTGATGATATTATGGACCATAGATGATGAAATCCATAAATTCCTTGCAATTGTACGTTGAGGAACATTGTCCTTAAACTGTTCGTATTTTTCTCATGCACTTGTTTACAAAGAGGTGAACCTCGCCCATCTTTGCTTGTGAATGACTGAGCAATTCAGGGAAGCTGCTTTTATACCCAATCATGGCACCCACCTGCTCCCAATTAGGCTGTTCACCTGCGGGATGTTCCAAACAGGTGTTTGATGAGCATTCCTCAACTTTCCCAGTCTTTTTTGCCACCTGTCTCAGCATTTTTGGAACGTGTTGCAGCCAAAAAAAATTCAAATTCCATGACTATTTGCTAAAAACAATCAAGTTCATCGATTTGAACATGAAATATCTTGTCTTTGTAGTGTATTCAATTAAATATAGGTCAAACATGCTTTGCAAATCATGGTATTCTTTTTTGATTCATGTTTAACAGAACATCCCAACTTCATTGGAATTGGGGTTGTAAATACACCAGTGCCCATGCATGTGCATGTGGTTGCCAAGATCCAGAATGAGCTTATCGAGTTATCGAGATATCTCAATAAGCTATATATCGAGATATATATAAATGATATGTCTCATCGTAAGACTTTCATTTTGTTCGTCTTAGGTTGAAACTGCTAGTTCAAAGGCTGCCGAGCACCTGTGCTAATTTACTGCAATGTCATTCGGTGCATCTTTATTCCATCGTAACAATGTCATGACTGTGACTGACACACACATCAGAAATAATAATCATAGTTCAGTCCCCAATGACGCTGGTGCAAATACCTGTCACACGAGTCAGTCGGTCATACCGCAGAGATTTAAATGTGGCATGTATTCCTCGTTTGGTAGCCAGAGCTTTCTCACTGACATCCCAGGTTCCCCACTGTCGTTGTTTCAGCTCGAGCAAAGCGAGGCGCCCACCGGTTGAAGCGGAAGCCAGGCCACACTAGACGGCAGGAAGTGGGGGTCCGTGCCACTCATTTGAAATGCCGATGCAACTTTTAAATAAATCCCTCGCTTTGCGTTCAAGAGGTGAGCGATTGAGACGCTTTGTTATGATCCAGATTAAGTTGTACTCGTGCTTATTGGGTCCATTTACAGTACATGGATGATAGCATCAAAATAACAAACTCTTTATATTCACACAGTTTAAAAGCTGTGCAACTTGCACAACCGCAGGTAGTAAGTATTAATATCTACAGTATACTGTACTGTACTTTTGCAGTGCCGTCAACGCTTGAGAGCATGACGCAATCAAATATGATGGACTGGCGCCATCTAGAGGACAGGAAGGATTGAACTACTGTATGTCAAACTAAAATCAAAAGTGATTGAGTAGCCTACTGTAGGCCTACACGTAAAATAAACATTAAATGAACCACTATTCCAAAACAGCTGATGTATTTTGTACAATGGGATCAAACCTCTCTGAAGTGGTATTTATCATTTGCAAGATAAAGTAGATTTGATATTCAAGCATAAAAATGAAATTTTATTCTATATAGTCATAATGCCACAAGTTTCTTCAATTGATAGCGGGATCACACTCCTCAGCCTCCCTGGTAGGTCAACAGTGTATTCAGATAGAAGAGGCCAAAATGAGTTTCCTGCGCAGGGTCCCTTAGAGATCTCAGAGTAGAGCCGCTGCTCCTCCGCATTGAGAGGAGCCAGATGCGGTGGCTCGGGTATCTGATAAGGATGCCACTTGGACGCCTCCCTTTTGAGGTGTTCCGGGCACATCCCACCGGGAGGAGGACCCGAGGACAACCCAGGACACGCTAGACAGACACCGTCTCTCGGCTGGCCTGGGAATACCTCGGGATCCCCCCCGGAAGAGCTGGATGAAGTGGCTGGGGAGAGGGAAGTCTAGGCATCACTGCTTAAGCAAGAAAATGGACGGATGGATGGATGGAAAATGAAAATTAAATAGCCATCACTACTGCACAAAAAAAAAGATTCTTGGGCCTAAAAAACATGAAGCATTTTTTTTCTATTCCAGAGAAATAAAATAAAAAGTTTATTTGAAAAGAACAACCAAATGGGAATCTTGCATTAGACCTACCTAATGAAATTACATTGAAAAACTTAATTTAATTTAAACACTTTAAAGTTGGTGTTTTTGGTATGATTATTGTCTTGAGTTTGGTGGAAGTATTGTTCTCATCACAAGACATGCCTATATATATATTTATGTATGTATGTATATATATATATATATATATATATATATATATATATATATATATATACATACATACAAACACACACACATCTGGAATAAAGCCCTTTTAGTTTATATTTCAAGAGGACTCAGAAATGAATTTACCGTCTTTATTATTTCCTTTCAATTGACTTTGGTCCACCCAAGCTTTCAAAGGTTCTTTGACCCATCACAATCGAAACATGTTAAGGTTTTAATTACATGATTGTATAATTACAGTATGTGTGCCCTTAAAGACTGCTCCTCCCAAATTCCATGAAATTATTAGGACTCCACCTAGTGAATCAACACGCCACCTCCTTTTCAGGCTTATGAAGGAACTCCATTTTACAACGTGTGACACGTCACTCATCAATTTTATGTATTGCGTATCCTTTTCTCAGATATGGGAGAGCAGAAGCCTATCTCGGCCAACCATTCACAGTCCCATTCGCATCTTCAACTCACATGACAAGAGGATGCAGGGGATAGTCAGCAGTTCACAAAGGAAACATCACAAGTTTGAGTCAAGATTTAAACTCAGAAACGTGAATCCAACTGACACCACCGTTATGTCTCTGCATACTTCACCCTAATAATTTGCTGTTGCAGTGCATATTTTCAAGTGTTAACCAAAATGAAAACAGCAAACCTGCACTGTCCTTTCTGTGGAGACAGAAATAGTAACATCACAATTGTAGCCTCTGCAGCAATCAGTGATCCAAACAAGGCAAATGAAGGATCTAATCCACTTCACATGCCCTCTAGGGTGTGTAACTGTATTTAACTGTATGGCCTACCACAAACAGTCCAAAATGATGGTTCATTGGAGTCTATTCTTAGTAC
Organism: Phycodurus eques; assembly: GCF_024500275.1. Lineage (NCBI taxonomy): Eukaryota > Metazoa > Chordata > Actinopteri > Syngnathiformes > Syngnathidae > Phycodurus > Phycodurus eques. Next base: position 9,942,002 of record NC_084530.1, read on the forward strand.
ATGTTACTATTTCTACTTTTCCTTAGTCTGGTCACAAGGACAGATGACGAGTAAACTGAAAAGAGGAAGTTCAAGGAAAATTCAAAGGACTATTAACTTCACACCTGCAATATTCAACAAAAGATTCACCTTTTTTTTTTCGCTTTGCTAAACTTTTCTTGTACCTGTACTCATGAGCCCAGACGTTTGCATTTTAAATGTAAAACAGAGCCACACATTTGAATTATAGCTTTTATATCTTTCTGTTAAATTCCGCTTTCTTGAAGCATACCAGCAAAACCACCAAAGGATGGCCAGTAGGAAAATATTTTTGATTATTCTTTTATTTGTACCTTTTTCATGTTTTACATTAACTCTTGAGCATTTTCAAATGTTGAATGTTTTTCGATGCTTTTATTTGGCTCATGGATTGAAAAAACAACCTGCATCCTTAGTGGCTACAAAATAATCCTCCCTCCCCTATCCTAACGAATACAGCAGAAACAGTCCTGATAACCAATCACAGGCTGACAAAGACAGATGACAAAATTATTGAAGTACAAGAGAGCTCGCACACTTCTGCAAACCAGTCACACAGGACAAATTCTTAGAGAACACACTTATTCACACACACTTCACACCAAGATACATATTTTCCCATTTGTCTTCAATCCATTTGCCACAATGTGCTGTCTTATAGTTCCTCTACTGATTAGCTTCATTGGTGAGTATAGTTCTCATTGTAAGTGTTCAGCAGTGTAAAGTTTCAAGGAGCTTTTCTGGAATTTTAAATGTAACAGGTATACCGTCTTTTGTCATTTATCCAGTAACCATTAACTGGTTGACTAATTAGTTAATTGACTGCTTTATTTTCCCAAGGGGATGTTGCATACAAGCCAAAACGGCTTCTCTCTTTGAACTAAAACCTTGAGACTCTGATTTAGATTTAGTAGCTTTATTACTCCATTCTTAATTTGCATGTGAATTGCTCTGTGTGTATCAAAAAAGTGTTTGCTTGCTGTGTTCATATGATGAGTTAAACAATTATTTTATATGTGTGTAAAAAAAAAAAAAAAAAAAAAGGTATCTTCTATACCAGATACACACAGTTGAGTGGAAAAGACAAATGCAAGTAAATATTTAAAATGTTCATGAACTTTTATTAACTACTTGTTTCTGTTGATAAGATGCAATTTTGTCCATTTTGACTGAAGACTGTTACTGTACAGATTTGTGGACATGAAATTAAGATTTGATATTATAACTACCTACTGAAAGTATTGTTCAAAGATGCGATAGTTAATTTTGGGTTGTAATTTGTCACGTTAAAATCATGCAGTATGAGATATTGCTGCTTCTGGTCCAGTGCAACATTTAAAGCTCCTTTTCTCACTTGGAATAGGATTCATTTACATTACACCCTTTTGATGAGACCATACCTATTTAGCAAAATTACAACATGTATATTAAAGTAAAAAAGGCCAGCACTAGCCTTTTGAATGATTATTTTCATAGCTATTGTTTTGGCAACGCAAAACAGTAAATAGTAGGGCAGACACAGTACAAAAAAAGCAACAACAAAACACTAATCTCCACATTGGTGGTGCATGGGTCAAACGATCACACATGTACAGTATGTAAATGAAACTGAATAAAATGTGCAGTATATCTAAGTATTAGTGTTAATTATGCAAAGAAGAAACACCTGCACGACACCTATTTTCACTTTCGGTGAAAAAAATATTTCAGATGCAGTACTGCACTTGAAGAAATGTCCGCGAGTTGTTGTAAAAGAATATTGAAGTTTCTCAACTGTTCTTTATGATGATTCACAAGTACAACATTAAAGTAGTGATTGAAATGTTTTTTTAATTAGTATAATCGGTAGTAATATAATGTAATATATGTACTTTATGTGCAGTACAATTTCCAGTTAAGTTGTTAACATGCACATGTATGCTGTCTTTGTTCAGATATCATAAACGAATTCAACGAGATCCCGCTATCAAATCCTTTTTGTGTGTGTTTGTGTTTTTTAGGTTCCATCTCCTGTGTTCAGTTTATGGCACCACTCAACATGGGTGGAGTCATAGGTCTGGTTGAATTTAACTCTACATCCCAGACTGCGACTGTCAACGTTTCTGGTGCCGGATCGTGTGGTACCTTAAACCTTTCCCTCACCGAGTTTCCTGTCATGTACGGCCACTTTGCTGATCCATGCTCTGTGGCAAACATTGGCTCTTTTGTTTTCACATTCACTGCCAATTCCACATTAAGTGCCAACATCAATGTGTCAAGCCTGTTTGAACAGTGCTCAAACCTAGATGACCTCTCGCTAACTCTGCAGACCTGTAACAACACTCATGTATGTACTGTTGTAAGTCGAAGTCAAACAGTCTTGACAAGTCAGGCCAGGTTCACTGGAGAGATTGCAGGTAATGTTTATATCCGCCACAACGTTGGACTGAACAATTCACGGCTCCTTATAGATCTTGTTACAATCGGTCAAGTCAATGCATCCTCGACCAACATGACACTCTTTGGCTCAGCAAGCTCAGCCACAAGCTGCAATGTTCTTCTTGGTAGTTTAGATCCATCAGCTTTAACAAATCTGAGTGTCATCAACATTGGAACTCCTTTGCAACCTGAGAAATCTCGCCTGGACTTAACTGACTACGAGAACAACACATCCTTTCTCATCCTTCGCCCAGGTTCAACCTTCATATGTGCTCATATCTATAATGTGCCAGAGAAACAAGTGAGTGCTCTATTTGATATGAAAGGGATAAATGGATACATCAGCTTTCGCCAGGCTTCCCCTTTTGATCAGACAGAGTTGAAGCTCAACCTGAGTAACTTGCAGAGCAGGGTCGGTCCTTTTCATGTCCACAATTTTCCTGTCCCTTCAGGCAGGTCTTCTTCCTCAAACCTGTGTTCCAACGACAATGTGGGTGGCCACTGGAATCCATTTGGTGTCAACACAAGCGCCCCAACATACCCCACCGGACCTGGATCAACACATGACCTGTATGAGGTTGGAGACCTCAGTTCAAAACATATGTCTCTTGCCACTAAAAACGAAGTGACTATGACGTTTGAAGACTTCAACCTCCCTCTTTTTGGACGGAACAGCATTGTTGGTCGGTCCATTGTGATTCATCTAACAGATGGTGCCAGGTATGTCTGCACCAGCATTGGATATCCTGGTGAAGTCATTGTTGCCAGAGCTAGGTTTAGGAGCCCATTGGTTGGTGACATGTGGTTCACCCAGCTGAAGGACAACCCCTTATCAGACGTATCCACCTTTGTGGATTTGTCATATGGAAACCCCACAATGGCCTCAACCAGAAACCATAACTGGCATATCCATATTTACCCCATCAGTTCAGAGAGGGATGATGATGAGACAAGGTGCAGCACAACAGGAGGTCATTGGAACCCTTTCAGCATCAACACAGAAGACAGCAGTTATGCTCTTCACTGTGGCCCATTTACTCCAGTAGCCTGTGAAGTTGGAGACTTTGCCAATAAACACAGTGTCCTCAACCTCAGCGCCACAGTTGGAGGAGTGGAAGCCAAAAGTTTCTTCACTGATGTCACTTCCCGGTTGCAAGGGTCAGGCATTATTGGTCGTTCTGTGGTCATACATCAGGCAGAAAGAGGAGGTCCAAGGATTGCGTGTGCAAATATTACTATGGTGCGTGTACCCAAAGCAAGCCTAGGATCTTGGTTTGGCCCTGGCATGTCAACTGGACAAATTCAGTTCTCCCAGTCTGTCCCAAATGGCCCCACAAATGTATCTGTGTCCTTGTCCAACCTGAATGCCATGGCTGGTGGCTACCATGTTCACATTTTGCCCATCAAACCAAACAGCACAGAACCATGCTCAGCTGCAAACATCAGGGGACACTACAACCCGCTGTCCGTCAACATAACACAGTCCCCTGCGCCTGGAAATGGTACTGTTGACCAGTATGAGATAGGTGACATTAGTGGAAAATTTGGGCTGCTGACTCGCCTCAGTGAATCGCAGGAGATGTATGTAGACAGCAACCTACCATTAACAGGGCCTCACAGCATCGTGGGAAGATCTGTGGTGATTCACTACACCAATGGATCAAGGTGAGAAAAATATGCTGTTGAGTCTGTTTCCATTAAAAGGCCCAAAATCATCACGATAAATAAAGGGTGGGGCAAGATAAAACTGTGCTCCCAAAACAGAAATGGAAGAGGAGGGACTGTAACTACGATTGAAAGTAATGGGAGACGATTTTCTACAATGTTCGAGTTTTATGCATACATTATATTCATATAATAGTCACCATAAAAACCTTTTTGCTTTAAAGAACATACTGTTTTTTGTACAAGTTGTAGGGAGGAGTTTGCCAGACAGGGAAACCTACTCGAAGAGAAATAGATCTGAATTGGCTTTTTAAAGGCAGTCACAAGTATAGAATGCCATGTACTCTGTAATAGATCACCTTTGTTTTACTATAATGCATATTCTCCATTCACTGAAAGTCCGTCAAAGCAACATTATGTGTAGAAACACCCTGGCCATTCTCATTTATTTATATGCATGTACATGCACCTTTTCACAGAATGCAATGTGCTGACCTAACTGCTGACAGAAATACAGATGGACAATGGACCATTGCCAAGGCTATGTTTAAAGGCTCTTTGAATGGGACAGTCAGAATGGTAAGCATTGCAAGTCTTCAATTACCTCTGCTGTGACTGCTTTAACTCACAACTTATTTAAAAAAAAAATAGTCGCAGTGCAAATGATCAGAAACGGTGCCCTTTTTATATCCCGTACTACATGCACAACATACAGTAGACTCGCCCTATTAGGAGCTTCTGTTTAGCAGTGAAAATATGTAAAATTCAGTCCTCTTTAATTGCTCTAAGTTAAGCTGCCACAAAAACATGACACTGAATTCATTATGCCTGTGGTACAGTAGGTTGCACGTGGGAGGTAAAGGATAACGATCATAGTTTAACTTAGCATCCGTCTGCTGGAAGAAGTACCTTCATGCCCTGTGAACTATGAAGCTCAGAAGGAGAACAGCTGTGCCTGTCAGCAATCCTCCAGTGGCACCATACTGAGCCCTGCAACATCGATGGAAAAGAGCTAACAAATTAGTAGCATTTGCATGTGAGGTGACAGCTTGGACAAAATAAAAATGATTTAAATCATTTTTTTAAATTCAGGATTCATTCTGCTTTGGCTAGCTTGTTAAAGCATGCAGAGCACACAATGAGGGGAACACAGCTACCAAGGCTTTCTAGGTCTGGTAAGCGATGAATTTAAAGCAATTATCCATCTCTGGTTGACCTCTTTCAGCTCCAACAAATGTTTCCTGATGGAAGTAGCGGTGATACCACCCTGGAGGTGAATCTACAATCTGGAAACGTAAGCATTGCATATTTGTGCAGATGTTCTGTTTGTTACACTCACCATAGTATAGGGGTCATTTACAAGAAGACATGGTTTGTAAGTGAAAACAGATTTTAAAAAAGAGTGTAGTTTTGACCATGTTAAACGTTTAGTCTAGCCGTAAACAAGTAGGTCACAAGCAATACAAAACAGGTGGACCACAGCAAGAGCTATTGTTGTACATTACACATTACGATCTCTGATGTTGTGCCAAATTATAAAAATGGGTTTTGTACTATATATGATTGACAGAAAAACTTCATTTTTACTTTCATATTTAAGTACATTTCAGAGTCTATGCTTTTTTACTTTTACATAAGTTCATGAGAAGAAAGAGTACTGCTACTTTTACCAGTCTTTTTATTTAATTTTTTTAACTCAAGTATCTCATTCAGGGCTCAGTGTATCATACAGTGACTCATTTAAACACTGTGACCCGCAAACATAGGCGGACGATACACTCACTGAGTGAATCATCCGTGTATGTTTGGTCAATAAATACAGCATGGAATGGCTCAAGATATCAAATGTATGCCTCATAATTCTCAATAAACATCTTGAAATGTGGGAATTATTAATTTACTCCAAAAACAATTCTGGATAAGCCAAATAATATTACGAATAATCACCATGGTAGGTATGCGAAGCAACTGGCGATGATGCGGTGGCCATTTTATGCCAGATTGTTCTTCCACAGTTGCGTTAGCTGAGCTGTGAGAAGGTAAAAAAAAAATAATAATAATAAAAAAATAAACTCACTTTTTATTGTTTTACAAAACTCCATGGAATTCCCTGCCAAGGAGGAGTTGGAAAACCCCTACTGCCAAAATAATCAGTTTCCAGGGACAAGAAACAACACAATGTTGTGTTGCTATTTAAAGATAAACTGACTTATTGTTTGATAAATGTTATTTATTATTTTTTTTAATGTGTCACTAATATAAAAATGCTTTTTATTTCCTTGTTACACAAGATATCTCAATAGCGTTTTCCAAGCCTGTTCAAATGGAACAATTCTTTTTTTAAAATGATTTTTTTTTTTTTTTTAAATTGGACTAACTTTCAATTTTTCTCACACGCTCCTGTAACATCACCTCTCATGCATATTAAATCACATTTTTTTAAAGTGTTGTGGAGATCATTTTGATGTTTGTGTACGCACATTGTTTTTGGCCATGAATAATTATAGGCCATAGCTTGCTTCACACTCACCTAATCAGGAGCTATTGAGTTCACCTGGGTCCATCTCCCTCACCTGGTGACAATCAGATAAGTTGAAAGATGGCTTTCAAGCTCCAGTTGGTTGGAGGTCTTTAGGGAGTCACCACCATCAGTTTACTTTGTGAATTTATGTGTGGCTGCATGTTTTAGGGCGAGGAGTTCCACTTGACCTCCATGGTACACTGTTTTGTCTCACCCCTTTTGTAGGGACTCCGAATTTTAGTTTTCTTTTGGTTTAAGGTCGAGCGCTTTCGTTTTCCAACCAGTGACTCTAAAATTTGTTCTGGGGGAATGTAAAAATGTGAAATTTACATGCACACATACAAAATTCTGTGTTTAAACTGTCATTGTTGTGCAATCTTAACTCTTCAAGGAGATGCATTTAAATACTTGTAGAGTGCCACTTTCTACTTTGGGACTGTACTCCATTTACTGTATATGTATAATACTGTATAGTGACTAACTTTTTTGTATGATTGGTCAGTGACCTCATTCCAATTGTTCAGAGAAGAGCAGCGTTCTGTGTGATTTCACAATAGTTGAGAAAAAGTTCAAGTAAAGATTGATGTGTGATGAGATCAGGAGACAAGATAATATTTGGTAGAAATGAAAATATTACTGAGCTATCAGTGACCTACATACCTGCAGGAGTGACAAATAAGGGATTAATCTCCCACTTCAAGAACGATGGTTGTTTTGATTACCAAATCCAAACAGGTGCATTTCTTTCTGTAACTGCTAACTCAAAATAGACTTCCTGTTCTGTGAACAAATGCATTTGAACACACTGTACTGTAATTTTAAAACTCGAAAAGAGTTTGTGAATCTGTGTCGTGTGACAGTGGTGACATCGAAAGCTACTGGCTTGGTGTGCACACTACAGGATTTCCAATTATTTTTCAAGGTCTGTGTAAATAGGGATGATGATGTTTTATATGTGAAGATGAAATAGAACCTGAAGGAAAAATATTCCTATTACGTATTATTGTATTATTATTTTTAGGTTAATGCTTTGGTGGGGTGGTATTTGAGCAGTTTTTCCGAGTTCTAGAGGGAGGGGGCTGCGGCTCTCACCAAACATTGGCAGTTTGTGTAAGATGACTGTAGCTTCCGGGAAAGGGTTTAAGGAAATGGAGGTGGTCGATGGGGGCCAAGGCATGGTGTATTTCGCACCAGGAGAGTTATAGTCAAGTTATCTGCATAATAAAGTGGGTAGCTTTTTGTATTTTTTTTTCTTTCAGGGACTTCACTCACACAGAAATAGGACTATAGCACATTTGAAATATGATTGTTCAAAGAAGTGAAATGCTTAATGACTGCATGATTTAACAAAGAGCAGACATCAGAGAGCAAGCTAACGTGTAATCAGGAGAAAAGACAACAGCCGAAATGAAAGAATTACTGAGAAAGGTTTGGCCTACATACCTGCATGCGATTACAGTAAAATGTCAAGGACTGGTGTTTCATCTCAAGTATGAAAGTTTGCACTACTAAATCCTCAGTGAAAGAAGTATGCGCTCGTTACTGTGTGGGTGTGTCATTTTGTGGGAGTCAGAAAAAAAGGCAACGTACTAACTAATGTTTGCTTTATGTTTTAACGTATCTTTGCAGCTCACAGAGGCTTCACTGTTCATATCAAATAACCTTATCGGCGCTGATGATAATAGCCAGTGTAACACTTACCAGGGAACCTATAATCCTTTTAACATGACATCGCTGGTAAGACGCAAAAACTTGACTTGCATAACGAGCATCAATTATGATGGCTAATCTACATTTAACGGTAAAAATGAAATATTTTTTTCTTCTCTTTTTAGAGTTCTAGCTGCTCTCTTGACAACCCTCTGAGCTGTGTGGTTGGGGAGTTGTCTGCAAGACACGGCCCAGTCAGCCTGAGGGAGGAACAGCTCTACACTGACAGCATCATACAGCTTTCTGGGGATCACACAGGTTGACAACAAACACCTTTATGGCACTTACCATCACTGGGAACTTGTTTAATAGATAAAAAGGTCCTATCAAAACAGAGCCAATTAAATTAGGGTCATTCAGACGGTCTGCAATCCTGTACCCTTGCAGCAAGGATTTCATGACTTTGCTCCACCTGGCAATAATTATGTCAATAGATGGAAAACAAGGGTTCGACATCAAACCTTTTTGAGTGAAGTTGTGGTGGCCCTGTCAGAACCGGTACTGGCCTCGTACATTCCTGATATAATGATAAGTCTGAATGATTATTTCACATTTAGCGTATTTATACTGTATTATTTAAACCTTCGAGCATTATATGATCTTATTGAATATTTAACATCCCAACCACTAATATTTATTTATTTATTTGTTTATTTGATATGGATATCACAAGAACATTGGACAAACCAGGTCTATTGCTTTAGGTTTTTAAGCACGAGTGATAATTCAAAAGTTACATATAATACATGCGATGCGATAAAATGACTTGATAGATTTGAAGTGGATAAAACTCAAAATGTTTAACGAGAGACTCTCTCCTTCGACTTCACATGTGTTTCTGTTTATACAATATCTTTTTACAGCATATGAGGTGGCAATGTATAAGTGGAAATTCAATAATTTATAAAGATACAGTATATGTATCACACACGCATGACATAAACCTAAGTGTTGTGTATTTCTTATTTATCGAAAATGCTATGCCCTAAAATAAGTTTGCTGCTTGTTTTTACAGTTGTCAACAGATCTTTGGTGCTGAAGGATGGTGAGGACATCATTGCATGTGCTGACATTATCCCAGAATCTCCCTCAGCAGACCAGACCTTCCCCAGAGTTGTAACTTTCAACAGGTGATTGTAAAAATATCCTTGAATGAACTTGAAATATTCTAATTTGCATTAGACCTACCTGACTCACATGCTACAACCCCAATTCCAATGAAGTTGGGACGTTGTGTGAAACATAAATAAAAACAGAATACAATGATTTGCAAATCATGTTCAACCTATATTTAATTGAATACACCACAAAGACAATATATGTCATGTTCAAACTGATAAACTTGATTGTTTTTAGCAAATAATCATGAATTTAGAATTTTATGGCTGCAACACGTTCCAAAAAAGCTGGGACAGGTGGCAAAAAAGAAGTTGAAGAAATGCTCATTAAACTTCAAGAAAGTTGAAGAATGCTCATCAAACACCTGTTTGGAACATCCCACAGGTGAACAGGCTAATTGGGAACAGGTGGGTGCCATGATTGGGTATAAAAGGAGCTTCCCTGAATTGCTCAGTCATTCACAAGCAAAGATGGGGTGAAGTTCATCTCTTTGTGAACAAGTGCGTGAGAAAATAGTCGAACAGTTTAAGGACAATGTTCCTCAACGTGCAATTGCAAGGAATTTATGGATTTCATCATCTATGGTCCATAATATCATCAAGAGGTTCAGAGAATCTGGAGAAATCACTGCATGTAAGCGGCAAGGCCGAAAACCAACATTGAATGCCCGTGACCTTCGATCCCTCAGGCGGCACTGCATGAAAAAACTAAATCAATGTGTAAAGGATATCACCAGATGGGCTCAGAAACACTTCAGAAAACCAATGTCTGTAAATACAGTTCGCCGCTACATCGGTAAGTGCAACTTGAAACTCTACTATGCAAAGCAAAAGCCATTTATCAACAACACCCAGAAACGCCGCCGACTTCTCTGGGCCCGAGCTCATCTAAGATGGACTGATCCAAAGTGGAAAAGTGTTCTGTAGTCCGACGAGTCCACATTTCAAATTGTTTTTGGAAACTGTGGACGTCGTATCCTCCGGGCCAAAGAGGAAAAGAACTATCCGGCCTCTTCTGGAAGCAAAGTTCAAAAGCCAGCATCTGTGATGGTATGGGGCTGTGTTAGTGCCAATGGCATGGGTAACTTACACATCTGTGAAGGCACCATTAATGCTGAAAGGTACATACAGGTTTTGGAGAAACATGTGCTACCATCCAAGCAACGTCTTTTTCATGGACGCCCCTGCTTATTTCAGCAAGACAATGCCAAACCACAGTGTGCACGTGTTACAACAGCGTGGCTTCGTAGTAAAAGAGTGCGGGTACTAGACTGTCCTGCCTGCAGTCCAGACCTGTCTCCCATTGAAAATGTGTGGCGCATTATGAAGCGTAAAATACGACAACGGAGACCCCGGACTGTTGAACAGCTGAAGCTGTACATTAAGCAAGAATGGGAAAGAATTCCACCGACAAAGCTTCAACAATTAGTGTCCTCAGTCCCCAAACGTTTATTGAATGTTGTTAAAAGAAAAGGTGATGTAACACAGTGGTAAACATGACCGTGTCCCATCTTTTTTGCAACGTATTGTAGCCACAAAATTCTAAGTTAATAATTATTTGCTAAAAACAATCATGTTTATCAGTTTGAACATTAAATATCTTGTCTTTGTAGTGTATTCAATTAAGCATAGGTTGAACTTGATTTCCAAATCATTGTATTCTGTTTTTATTTGTTTAACACAACGTCCCAACTTCATTGGAATTGGGATTGTATATTCGCTACGATTAAGATTTCCTGTTCTTTTTGAGATCGTAGTGGAATCTTATCGGTGTTTGAATTGAATGATTTCGATTAACTTCAAGTGTTCATGTTATGCCGTTACCATAAACAAAACATTATTACAGGAATTGAATGGTGAGTATGATTAATTCAAGTTTTTTTTCCCCTTTTATTCCCAGATATGAATTCCGCAGTCGAGTTGCAAATGTCCTGCAGATCGAAACAGCAAGAGTGACCATCTTGGGCTCCTCTCCCACATCTGTAGTTGAAGGACGATGCCAACAAGTAAGCTTCATGGTATCAGGTATGCTGCTATGCTTCATGTAATAACACATAAAACAATATGAAAGAAGTAGGTTCTTGTTGAAAGTTTTAAAATATGCACGTTGTGAGCTTCCTCCATTAGAACAAAACTCTTACACAAAGTACCAAGTTTATTTGCATTCAAATTCTCAAGAAGACCTATACTCTAATGCTGAACATGACTAATGACACCTTTCTCCCTGGGATTACACCCAATGAGTTGTAATTCATCAGTCAGGATCGTCTGTGTGACTGAACATTGTCTTTTCCTCTAAGGTGATGTCAGTACAGAGCTTCTGAGCGCTGTCAAAACCAGTGAGCAGATGGGAAGGTTCAGAGAGTCAGATGAATGCAACCCTAGTAAGTGTGCTTTATTTAATCTAATCAAAGATTTAGTTCTGAAGTTCAGTGTGAATACAATAGGCTTCCCGAAATGGTTTGGGTTTTTACATGGAAACACCTCTCTAAACTTGCTAAATAAACTCTTCCGGGGGGATCCCGAGGCGTTCCCAGGCCAGCCGAAAGATGTAGTCTCTCCAGCGTGTCCTGGGTTGTCCCCGGGGTCTCCTCCCGGTGGGATGTGCCCTGAACACCTTACCTCATCCGAATCAGATGCCCCAGCCACCTCATCTGGCTCCTCTTGATGTGGCCGTCCGGAAGTCTTTCTCCATGACCTCACCGAACTCCTCCCATGTCTGAGTTTTTGCTTCAGCGACCACCAAAGCTGCATTCCGCTTGCCCAGCCGGTACTCATCAGCTGCCTCAGGAGTCCCACAGGCCAAAAAGGCCCTATAGGACTCCTTCTTCATCTTGACCGCATTCCTCACCGTGTCTACCAACGGCCACAGCTCCAGTCGGCCGCCTCAGTGACGGAGGCACGGAACATGGTCCACTAGGACTCGATGTCCCCCGCCTTCCCCGGAACATGAGCAAAGTTCTGTCGCAGGTGGGAGTTGAAACTCCTTCTGACAGGGGATTCTGCCAGACGTTCCCAGCAGACCCTCACAATATGTTTGGGCCTGCCACATCGGAGCGGCATCTTCCCCCACCATCAAAGCCAACTCACTACCAGGTGGTGATCAGTTGACAGCTCTGCCCCTGTCTTCACCCAAGTGTCCAAGACATGCGGCCGCAAGTCCGATGACACGACCACAAAGTTGATCATCGAACTGCGACCGAGGGTGTCCTGGTGCCAAGTGCACGTGTGGACACCCTTATGCTTGAACATGGTGTTCGTTATGGACAATCCGTGATGAGCACAGAAGTCCAATAACAGAACATCGCTGAAATGGGTGTGACAAGTCCTCCATGATGCAGACTGATTTCCTTTGTACTGTGCAAATGTACAGATCAGAGAATGACGGAGGAGAGAGAATGAGGGCGAGATTATTCTTATCATTGTGATGACGTGTGCTACAAAGCCAGATAATAAAGTACTTTGTTTAGCAAGTCATGTTTGTCCATCCATACATTTTTGTATTGTATTTGTTTGTACATTTGCTTATCCTTACTAGGGTTGCGGGCATGCTGGAACATATCCCAGCTGACTCTGGGCGAGAGGAGGGGTACACCCAGAACTGCTCGTAGGGAACATAGACAAACAACACTTTGCACTCACATTCACACCTACACGCCATTTAGTCTTCAATTAACCTACCGTGCATGTTTTCCTCTCACTTTCCAAAAACATGCATGGTAGGTTAATTGAAGACTCGAAATTGCACACGGGTATGAATGTGAGTGGTTGTTTGTCTATGGGTGCCCTGTAATTAGCTGGCGACCAGATCAGGGTGTGCCCCGCCTCTCGCCCAGAGTTAGCCGAGATAGGCACCAGCACGCTTGCAACGTTAATGAGGATCAGTGGTATGGAAGATGGATAGTAATAATAATTATGATGATGATGATGACTTGTGACCAGTCTGTAGTGTACTACTTGCCCAATGTCAAATGAGATAGGCTCCAGCTGATCCTAATGAGGAAAAGTCTTATCGAAAGAATACGAAAGAAGAAATTGATTTATGATAATAATAGTTAAGATTTGTGGAGATTTTGGGGGAAAAAAAAGAAAGTTGAATCCGATTTTTGAAAAATCTGATCTGATGTTTCCAGGAAGTGGGGCTGGACTGCTGGCACCCACAAACATCCTCGTCAGCTCGATGTTTGTTGCAGGTCGTCTCCTTCTTTCTACAATTTGAGTATCGTTCAAACCTACTGCCACTGCCACACAAAGGATCAGCCTCTCCTTCATCCGTATGTTGAATGTGTTCATGGAATGAAGTGCACCACGGCATAATGTGCTCATCTGACCTTTACAAGTTATGTAATAACAACATTCTTATTCGATTCAAACCTAATTTTTAAGTATCTAACCTGTATTTCCAATGTCATTTGCACTTTTACAGTACTGGCTGGTATTTGTTTTAACATTCCTAGACTCCCGTCTGGATGTATGCAAAATGTATTTTTCTGTAAATCTGTATTTTTTTTGTGTGTGTGTGTGTGTGTGTGTGTGTGTGTGTGTCCGCGCGCACCTAAATAAAGCCCACTTTTTGTAAACTGTGTGTCACGAATTTATAAAGGAACATAGATGGTGTAGTGCTTATATACAGTAAGTGCATGCTAACGCACCGACGACAATTCAATTGTGGCCATAATGTGTGCACAAAAGGCTAATGTGCGGCAAAGAAACACTAATTTATTTCAGTATTGTGAGACATCATTTTATCCCAATATCACCTCAATAATTATTGGTCTGATAGTTATCGTGGATCCCTAATATAAATGTATATTTGCTGCAGCAGGCTGTCGGTAGTACAAAAAAAAAAGCCATTGAGTCATGAGCAGCCAGCCGTACAAGGTAAACAGTGTGCCGAATTGGTTTAAATTGTAACTGCAAATGGTTTTAATAAATTTCTAATCACAACCAATAGTATAGTCATAGTACATGCAAAAACGTCCTTACGTCTGTCCTGTACGTGCCACTTTTTCCAGTACCATGGCGGCGGAGTGTCATTTTTGAAGATGTAATTCTCGAAGGAAAAATTATTGTAACCACAGCTGGTTTCTACAGTGGCCTGGAAGTGCAAAACAATATAACAAATTGTGCAACACTTTAACATTTCAGAAAACACAAAAACAAATCACGAAACACTTTAACATTTCAGGAACCACAAAAACAAACACAAAACACTTTAACATTTCAGAAAAAACAAAACACAAAACACTTTAACATTTCAGGAACCACAAAAACAAAACACTAAACACTTTAACATTTCAGGAAACAAATTACAATTACGGACACCCGGTTAGGAAGGGGCCGGTGGATCCTCAAGAGTCAATTGGCAGGGGGTGAGGGGAAGCTGCAGATCTTTGGCTGCTGCCAACCAAGTACTGTATAAATAAGTTTCGAACTGGAGTGTTTTTGGAAACATTTAGCAGAAAGTATTGGATACATGGGAATACCGTATTTTCGCGACCATAAGGCGCACCGTATTAAAAGGCGCAGTCTCAGTTACGGGGTCTATTTCTGTATTTAACACATACATAAGGCGCACTGTATTATTGGGCACATGCATGGTAAAACATACACTAGCTTAAAACACGCTAGCATGCATGCACGCTAAAACATATGCTAGCATGCATGCTAGCGTATGTTTTTAAAAAGCCAGTGGTTGAGTTCGGTTGTACTTTATTGAAGTATTTAACAATGTAAACAGTGAGTTCGGTTGTACTTTATTGAAGTATTTAACAATGTACTCACGTTATTTTTTTTTATCAATCCTCATTTACAAATCCATCAAAGTCCTCATCTTCTGTATCCGAAATTAACAGCTGGGCAAGTTCTCCATCAAACATGCCGGGTTCCCACTCGTCATTGTCGGAGTCAGCCTCGTTGCCGGGGGGCTGTTTAGCAATGATGCCGGCGTTTTCCTGCTTCCTCCAACCATGGATTCGTTGATCTTGAATTCTCTCGCGGCTGCTCGATTCCCATGTTCCTCCGCGTAATTGATAGCTTGCAGTTTAAACCTTGTTTCCTAAGCATGTCTCTTCGTAGGTGCCATTTCCAGGGGGTCCTTAGCCCAACCGATGTTGTTTTGCACAATGCACATACCGGCACTATATACCTACTGGGGCCGTGCCTTTAGCATCCTCTGTCATGCGCACCCTTCCCCCTTTAACGTCCGCATGCTGTCCTCAGTCACGTCCGCCTTTCCTCTCTATAAGCAGTGTGTCGGCAGGAAATGCTCCCAGTCAGTCAAGCGGCGCGCTCATCGAAGTCACACAACATTTACAGATGTTGGAACTCGGTGCACACATAAGACATTAGCATTATAAGGCGCCCCGTCCATTTCGGAGAAAATGTAAGACTTTTAAGTGCGCCTTATGATCGTGAAAGTACGGTAGTTCGAACCAACCTGAAACCTACGGTGGCCTGGAAGTGCAAAACAAGATAACAAATTCACACATTCTGAGTTAGGTTTATCAGATATGGAAAGCCAAGACAACACCTAAAATCTATCAACAGTCAAACAGCAATGCAGCCCATTGTCATTGCAAATAAATATCAGCTGGTTCAGTCCTAATTGATGGCCTACAAAAAGGTCTCATTGCCAAGGTGTGACTCAAGACACATTTTATGATTGGTAAGAGCAAAGAACTGTCTCAAGACCATCGCAAACTAATTGTTGCAAAACAAAACATTATTGGTTACAGGTGCATATCTAAGCTTCTGAACGTTCCAGTGAGCACGGTTGGGACCATTATACGTAGGTGGAAAGCCAATCATACCACCATAAATTTGTCTCCATCAGGTGCTCCTCGAAAAATTTCTGACAGAGGAATGCAAAGAATTATCAGAAGAGTTGTCCAAGAGAGCTTCAAAAAGACCTGCAATTACCAGGTACTGTTGTCACAAGGAAAACAGTGAGTAATGTACTCCGCTACCATGGCCTGTATGCACACTCACCACGCAAGACCCCATTGAGGATAAAAAAGCATGTCAAAGCTCATCTAAAGTTTGGTGAAGAACATTAGGACAAGCCAGTTAAATACTGGGAGAATATAGTCTGGTCGGATGACAGCAAAATTTAACTGTTTGGATGCCATAATGCACACCACGTTTGGAGGATAAATGACACTGCACATCAACCTAAAAACACCATACCAACAGTGAAGTTCAGAGGTGGGAACATCATGGTATGGGGTTGCTTTTCAGAAAATGGTACTGGGAAACTTCACATTATTGAAGGAACGATGAATGGGCAAATGCACCGAGACATTCTTGACAAAAATCTGAACGGAAAATGAAACGAGGGTGGACATTTCATCAGGATAATGATCCAAAACATACTGCCAAGGAAATTCTCAATTGGTTTCAAAGAAAAAAAATAAAGCCACCAGAATGGCCCAGCCAATCACCTGACTTGAATCCAATTGAAAATCTATGGAAAGAACTGAAACTCAAGGTCCATAAAAGAAGCCCACGGAACCTTCAAGATTTGAAGACTGCTTGTGTGGAGGAATGAGCCAAAATCATACCAGAGCAATGCATGCAACTAGTTTCTCCATACAGGAGGCGTCTTGAAGCTGTCATTGCAAACAAAGACTTTTGTACAAAGTAGTAAATAAATACCAGTTGGCGTGTTCAATACTTTTGCCCTGTGTCATTTCACATTATTACACACAACTTAATTTCAGAACTTATTTGTTCTACTTTTTTTGTATGTATGGATTACTTGGGTTGTTCCCAACTGGTGAAAGTTTCAGGTCAATAGCACCTTTGGAAGTATATTTAGTGAGAAAAATGCTGACGTGTTAAATACTTATTTCAGCTGCTGTGTGTTTGTGTATACAATTATTGATACACTGACCATTGCATTAGTATCAATTTGAGTATAACATACCAAAATACACAAAGTTCCGGAGGTTAAAGCTCATTGAAAGCGTGGTATGAATGAAGAGGAAAACAAAAAGGAGGCGAGGCTGCATCCCTCCGCCGCTACTGGAGGAAACTGCAGCCACGTGATTAATGACGTCACCAGCGAAATGGCTGCCTCCTGTTAGTAAACCAAACCCTCACGACTTGTTGTTTGATGCTTGTTTTTTTTTTTCTCCTTACACGCAAGAACTACGTTTACACGGCGAAATTTTCGGGTGTGTATTCATTATTTTACCTACTGCACGCGTGGTTATTTGACCGTAAAGCGGCGCAGGAGTTCGGAAGGTGGCACAAAGGGAGTCATATGGTAGATGCGGTCTGTTTTCCAGTGAGCGACTCGTTTGCTCATTCCACGTCTGTTTCTTGAACTCACACCATTGTTTGGTATGAAAACCGAGAGCCAACCTGAGACGGGTATTGCTGTAAAAAAAGAAGGGAGTTGAGAACATAACAATGACTTTCTTCTGTTTTCCTACCACACCCAAGACCTCATTCAACTGTGTGTTGCTGGCCTAAACATTTCGTATGTTCGTTGTAGCCGACAAACCATCAAAAGGATGAGACTTGACAAAAGAGATTAATTAGATTAGAGAGATTAGATGACAAATTGTAAACGCATGCAGAGCGCTTCACCAATGGTAACGCTCATCGATGAAGAATCCTGCAACGTGATTGGGTGACATTTGACTGCCTTTCCACACGCATGGGCGTTCATTATTTTGACCGAGCAGGGAACCTACTTT
The DNA here is from genome assembly GCF_024500275.1 of Phycodurus eques. Classification (NCBI taxonomy): domain Eukaryota; kingdom Metazoa; phylum Chordata; class Actinopteri; order Syngnathiformes; family Syngnathidae; genus Phycodurus; species Phycodurus eques. Next base: position 9,960,157 of record NC_084530.1, read on the forward strand.
ATTACATTGCAATCACTCTATCAAATATGCTGTTGAAACCCATTGCATTATTGATGATTGCTGTGGCAGTGGTATTTGGAAATACAGATATTCATATACGTATCACTATGAAGTTGCAATGTCTTGGGCCATTATTAGGTTTGTCGTTTTAGCAATGCTAAAATGATCATATACTCTAATCATAAGCTTATTAGAATACCAGAAAACACACAAAAAACAAGTTCTAAAAGCCGATACTGTAGTGGCAAGTATTTAGTGTCCCCATGCCCCACCATGACTTTACACTACTACAATATTTATAATATTAATATACAAGTTGTCACATATTGTGCAATAAAAATGTAACGCTGAACCATTCCCTTGATTTTCAATGAAAAAGTTAAAAACTTATAAAAGTAGTAAGTAAAGCAGCACTGTAAATTGTGACTAGTGAGTCTGCCTCACAGTCGAGAAGCTCTTCTGGGTTCTAGCTAATCTTGCCTCGAGCCTTGTGTGGCATTTGCGTGTTCTCTCTGTGATTGTGTGGGTTTTCTTCAGTTGCTAAGGCATCCTCCCCATTCTAAAAATATGCCTGTTATTTTAATTGAATACGCTAAATTGTCCGTGAGGGTAATGTGAGTGTGACTTGTGGTTTGTATGTGCCCTGCAAGTGAATGGCACCCAGTTGAGGGTGTTACCCAGCCTCTGACCTGAACTCGACTGGGATAGGCTCCAGCTACCCTGCGACACGAATGAGGACAGGTGCTATAGAAAATTTATATGTGGATGGAGTTAAGCAACAATATATATATATATATATTTTGAGTCCTCAGTCAAAAGAACTGCTCTGAAAAACCAGTTAACACAATGAGTAGTGGCCAATGTGCACATTGTTACTGTCATAGAGGTGCTTGTTCAACAACAACATTATTAGGTTATGGATAAACGGTACAGAAAATGCATGTATGGATGGATTATTATGTTATTATTGTTTGTTGGAGTTTTCCCGAGATCATACTCAGTGTTTTTAGTAATTCGGATACCTACATCAGAAAAGCTAAATATTGGACACACCTAACTACGGTGCAGTAAAGTTGTACATACCGAAACTACAAAGTCCAACCACAATCTTCATTGTGCTCACTGGTAGCTAACATTGGCCAAGAGGCGGGCTACTCACTATACTGGTCTGCAGTTAATCACATGGCAATACAGACAAACAACCATTCAAACTGAAGTACCTGGATAAAACCCTTACAAGCACAAGGATGCAAACTCCATATAGAGATGTTTCAGCAGGGAAAATAAAAATGCTTATTCTGTAAAAACTGAAGTATGAATCTTATAAAATTGTGCAGGAGATACCTAATGGGATGTACAGTGAATGTATTACTTGAAAGACTTTAAAGACTCCATGTTGCTGAGTCAGCATGTTACAGGGGTTAAAGATCGAGGTGTGACTTGTGAGCTCCATGTTCATAGACAGCCATTTAGAGTGAGTCACTCTTCATCTGAAGTCTCCATGTCCTCCCAAATGTCTGGTAATATCAGTGCTTCATGTTTTAAATGATAAAAACTAGATGATTGTGGTTGGTTATTTTTGCTTGTATTCTTTGCATCTATACTACTTTGCAAACATCCAGAGATTTGTCATTTGAATCTTTCAGCGAAATGAAGTAATTTTCTGCCATTATTGTCCATTCAGACAGAAACATGTCTCCAAAGATCACAGGAGAGCTGGTCAGGCATCTCCGCCAGGTAATGAAGAATTGTAAATACGTCACTGAGCCTCTTCAAGCTTATATTATCCCCTCTGGTGATGCCCACCAGGTAAATAATTTTTTGCATCTTTCCAGGTGTGTCATCTTTTCTAGAAATTCATATATACACTCACAATAGCGCTGCTTGTGTGATTCTGAAGCTTTTTTCTGCTTGTCTGATGTTTTAAAATGAATTCTCGTCATGATGTAAGTAGGACAAATTGGTAAATGTGGTATATGGGCTGAAAACCACTTGGCTGTGATTGTTAATGATCTGATATTTTATGTTTTTATTGTCTCTGTGTCATTAAGAGTGAATACATTGCACCATGTGACTGCAGACGCGAGTTCATCTGTGGTTTCAACGGTTCAGCAGGTATCTGTTTTGATGTGGGTTTTGTTTTTTGTTGTTTGGAATGTACATTCTTTTTGTGGAAGGCTACAGAGACTTCCTGCCTTGAAATATTCACGCACAACACTAATTGACTTAAGTAATTTAGGTTAAACCCAGCTTTAGTTTGGCTTTAGAATAAATGTCACTCATGGGTAGTCAATTTTAATTAATCCTTGAGGAAATTCTTCCTTAATTCTTATTTGTAAGACTTTATGGACATTGAAATTTAGGTTTCAACTGAATCTTGTAGAGCAGTGATTCAAACGGCATCTTGTACTGTCACTTTTTTATATCCAGTACAGTGCATTTAAGTGCAGTTTACTTGTATGTAACTTAAGTGCACTACATTTGCATTTAATCTTTTAGAACTGTTAGTTTTCAAACTTTTATTTTTACTTGGGTTAAATTTTTGTTTAATTTATATGTGCAATACAATTGAATTTAATCATTATTTAAATACTTTTTTGTTAGAGTGGCTCACAATAATAATAACATATACATTTGAATATTAAAACTGCTCCCTCAATTTTGATGAACACATAGGCTGACTGTGCTACTGTATTTTAATGTTGGTCATATTGGTGGGACTTGGAGAGCTGAGTATTTTTGAGGTGGTACTTGGTGTAAAAACTTTGAGAACCACTGTGGTTGAGACAGTAATGAGCCTGTGTTATTAGATTTTGAATCATGAGTGGGTGTTGTGTTGTGTAGGTACAGCCATCGTCACAGAGCAGTACGCCGCCATGTGGACTGATGGGCGTTATTTCCTTCAGGCCACCCAGCAGATGGACAACAACTGGACCCTTATGAAGATGGGTAATTTACAACCTCAACTACATACAGCCACGGAAAAAAATATTAGACCACCCTTGTTATTTTAGGTTTTTGTTCATTTTTAATGCCTGGTACAACGAAAGGTACATTTGTTTGCACAAATACAATTATGACAACAAAAATAGCTCATAATAGTTAAATTTAAGAGGTGATATTTAGCCATTTTCCATGGTTTTCTTGATAGTGCGTAAAAAAATCACTGGGAATACAATTAAACTTAAGTATGTGAAATAGGTCATAAAGTATGATGGAATCAGCTGTATTTTGTCATTTTCATTGTATTCTTCAGGTAATATACATTTAGTGGTACCAGACATTAAAATGAATAAGAAATTGAAGAAAAAAAGTGGTCTAATATATTTTTCTGTGACTGCAGTTGAAGATCATGTTGAGTGACTCCATTTATTAATACCCTATATTAGGGATGTAGCGATTAGTTTTAACAACGATTCATGTCATGATTCGTGGTTGCCGATACCATTCAAGGACGATATTGGTACATTTAAAAGTCCCATATTTTGGCCATTTAGAGCACCATAGAGTGACTCTCTAACATGGACTTAGTATAAAAGTGTGAATTTAATTAAAAAAAAAAAAACACCATTGTTTTGTCATACTGGTGTCCAGAAAAGGCCCATCTGGCAGCTACTTCCGTTTGACCCAGTTTTGTATCCGTTTTGTCTCAGACCGCCCCCTTTCCTCTGATCGGTTGCCTCCATGTAGAAGACTTAACCTTCACTACTTGTGAGCGCGCACGTGTTTGTTATGTTGACAGCGCTGGCTCGCGGGCACCATAGAGCCAATATAACATCCCAAATACAAGAAAAAGTTGGTTCGGTAAAATATGGGACCTTTTAAACGATACGATCCGAAACGATTCAGTGACTTGAAATCTATTCAATAACTGTTTAGCCAAAATTCAACCATTGTGACTGTAAAACCAACATTTCAGCAGTAGGTTTACCTGCTACTTGTTTTTGCTTTTCAACATAAAAATGATACAATATTAATATAAAAAATAAAATAAAAAATTGCAACCAGCATCTCTTCAGGTTGAATTAACAGTATGTTTACCTGCTACTTCTGCTGTTTGCAATTGTTGCTGTGTTGGCAAGGCCTGAAGCTTCTGCAGAGCGGATGTTATCTTACAATGCAGCTAAACGGGAACGCTGTAAAATGTGCCTGGACGGTTGGCTTTGTGTGAAATCCCATGGCGCCTTAATGTGTTTGGAGAGGTTTGTGGTGTTGCCATGGTATTTTACTTGACATTTACATACCCTACAAAAAGCAAGCAACATATCTAGAGCATCTCTGTCTTTGTAAAAGCCAAACTGTTTCCACACAATGGACAAAAATGGTGTCTTGATAATTTCTCACGCACCATCTTATCCTCTGCCATCCGCCATGTTATTTTGTTGTCTGTTGGTGCGTAGCGATGATGTCATAGACAGGCAGAGTGAATCGAGTTACGTTTGTCTTTTTTTAAGTGCTGAAAAACATCCATATTAAGTCTGCCGTGCTTAAATCCAATGTGTTATTTCCTAGTATTGATACAATCAATTGATTACCTTTAAAAAATGATGTGTCATCTGGAAAGCCAAATTGCTGAGCACAGATCGATTGTAATTGTATCACAGAAATAGAAATCGATATATCCCTCTCAGCAACAATTGCAAGCACTGCAACATCATGCAGTTCAGAAGCTAAAAATCTGGTACATTTCATGCCCAAATAATCTACTTTTTTATTGTCATACAGGACTGAAAGAGACACCCTCGCAGGAGGACTGGCTGATTAGTGTCCTGCCAGAGAACTCCAAAGTGGGCGTTGACCCTTGGATCATTGCTGCAGGTATTTTGTGGTTTCATTTTACATTGGCCGACTGGTTAGCACATCTGCCTCACAGTTCTGAGGACCCGGGTTCAAATCCGGCCTCGCCTGTGTGGAGTGTGCATGTTCTCCTCGTGCCTGCGTGGGTTTTCTCTGGGTACTCCGGTTTCTTCCCACATTCTAAAAACATGCGTGGTAGTTTAATTGAAGACAAAATTGCCCGTAGGTGTGAATGTGACTGGTTGTTTGTCTATGTGTGCCCTGCGATTGGCTGACAACCAGTTCAGGTTGTACCCCGCCTCTCGCCAAAAGATAGCTGGGATAGGCTGGAGCACGCCCGCAACCCTAGTGAGGATAAGCGAGACGGAAAATGGGTCTATGGATGCAAAATGCTCTACAGGTGATGCTACATAGCAGCGTGAATGCTTCTCATCATATAGAAGCAACAAAAGTTGAAAATGTTCAAGCTTTCACATGGTGCTCTGGGTAGGGACAGTTAATGGCCACATACACATAATAATGGCACACAAAGAAGCCCCCTGAGGTTGCTTTGCTCATGTACTCCAGAAGTAAAGCTCTCAAGCAAATTCTCCCAATTTTTATATAGCAATACAAAAAAAATGGATGCATTTGGTCATGCTAATGAATGAGGATCTGTGTCATTTTGACTGGAACTGTATTATTATCTTTCACTTGACCTGTATGTGTTAAATGTGTTATATTTTTTCCTGCCTGTGTTCCATGTCAGATCAGTGGAAAGCCATGTCTAAGGCATTGAACAGTGCGGGCCACTCTCTCATAGGAGTGCAGGAAAACCTCATCGATGTGGTGTGGAGCGACCGTCCACAAAGACCCAGCACGCAGCTTCGTACTTTGGGATTGGACTACACTGGTCTGTACAACACGTTTAGATGAATAGTGTTAACCCCACTACTTGGAGGAATAGGGAACAAACCCTGCCATGAATAGCGAAAATCTGCGAGTAAAATGGCAACATGTTGTGTTTACAGGACTTGCCCAAAGTAACTATCACAGCTGTATGTTGACTTAAGCCTTAACATCATAGCGCTCCCTTCCAAAAGCAACACAAACAACACCATAAACATTGCCGTGTTCCAACGTGCATATTGCCATCCAAATTCAACAGCGGTTTAAGCTACAACAGACCTTGCCTCAATGCTGAATTCACTCATGATTATGTGTGTTGCTCCGTCCCAGAATCTGCACCGCAGTGCTTGAAAACATTAAATTAATAAGAGAAATACACTCATTAAGGAAAAAGATCCATGAACCCAAAATTAACTCTACGTGTTGATTACAAAGATTCTCCGGATCTGATGGAGACATTCGATTTTAAACAAGGTAAGATGGGAAAAGCTACTGATAACGTTTTTTTTTTTTAAAGTGAACTCCGATTGAAATAACAAATACATTTAATTTTACAACTACTGACCTCTACTACTGAAATGCAGTGGTATACATTTATAAATTATTCCTTTAAGTTAAAAAAAATATTTTGTTTCGACCATAATTTGATACGTCGCCGCCATGTTTTAGTGTGTGCAAAGCATTCTGGGAATGATGATGTAGAATGGGTGTTGTAAAATTGTTACTTTCTGCTCTCTGCGGAGCTAAGCTAGCCACTTGCGAACAACCTTTATCGTCAGCGGAAAGAGTTAAAAATTCCATACTGCGGCGCTTTGGGATGCAATTTCCAATCAGGACGGAATGCAAAAAAGGAGGTAAGCATTCATAGCTTTCCCAAACAGATACTCTCTTTCTCAGTCGGCATTGGCAAGCAGTAGCTATAAATACACCACTTAATATGACCAACTCGAGTTTCTTCACACCCGTCATCTTCATCCTCATTTCTTGTTTCTTCCTCTCCTCATTTCCCTGAGCACGCTCTGGCTCGAACTGAAATGACTGGACAACGTTCATCGCTGCCAGGGGCTGCTACTGTGGCTAATGCTAAACAGTCCTGGCGTCGGGCACATACGCATTTGACGTCACTACCCAGAATGCACTGCGACGAAAAAACAATTAAAATTACGTTTTGTAAAAATATATAAATCTGGAAATGATTATCGAAAGTTGTATCTTATTGTTGTTCCTCAAGTCGAAAGAGATCGTATATGGGTCATTCTACTGAGGTGGTACAAAATTTGTGAGATGTAAAAAAAAAATGTAAGAACTCGAATCATTTTGTTGAAAATGTTAGTAAAATTTCTTTGAAGTATACCAGTTACATTTAGGGGTTCATGGGATAAAAACATACATAGTTTATTTAATATGACCACTATTTGACCAGTGGTCACATGAAACACTGACTTTAGATAGGAACATGGAAAGCTGTCTATTGTATGATTTTTCACACAAATACTAGGGTTAGAGTAGGTTCGCAAACCAATTTATGTCCAACTTGTTAATGCACCGCAAAGTATCGAGTAACAAATTTACTTAGGGCAAATATAGATGTGTGTAACATTGACTAAAAATACAACATGGAAAATGAAGGATCTGAATACTAACAGGTATAAGTGAATGAATTCAGTGGATATCAGAACTTACAACCCCAATTCCAATGAAGTTGGGAAGTTGTGTTAAACAAATAAAAACATAATACAATGATTTGCAAATCATGTTCAACCTATATTTAATTGAATACACTACAAAGACAAGATATTTAATGTTAAAACTGATAAACGTCATTATTTTTAGCTAATAATCATTAACTTAGAATTTTATGCCTGCAACACGTTCCAAAAAAGATGGGACGGGGTCATGTTTAACACTGTGTTACTTCACCTTTTCTTTTAACAACATTCAATAAACGTTTGGAAACTGAGGACACTAATTGTTGAAGGTTTGTAGGTGGAATTGTTTCCCATTCTTGCTTGATGTACAGCTTCAGCTGTTCAACAGTCCGGGTTCTCCGTCGTCGTATTTTATGCTTCATAATGCGGCATACATTTTCAATGGGAGACAGGTCTGGACTGCAGGCAGGCCAGTCTAGTACCCGCACTCTTCTACTACGAAGCCACGCTGTTATAACACGTGCAGAATGTGGTTTGGCATTGTCTTGCTGAAATAAGCAGGGGCGTCCATGAAAAAGACGTTGCTTGGATGGCAGCATATGTTTCTCCAAAACCTGTATGTACCTTTCAGCATTAATGGTGCCTTCATAGATGTGTAGGTTACCCATGGCATTGGCACTAACACAGCCCCATACTATCACAGACGTTGGCTTTTGAACTTTGCATCCATAACAGTCAGGATGGTTCTTTTCCTCTTTGGCCCGGAGGACACAACGTCCACAATTTCCAAAAACAATTTGAAATGTGGACTCGTCGGACCACAGAACACTTTTCCACTTTGCATCAGTCCATCTTAGATGAGCTCGGGCCCAGAGAAGCCGGCGCCGTTTTTGGGTGTTGTTGATAAATGGCTTTTGCTTTGCATAGTGGAGTTTCAAGTTGCACTTACCGATGTACCGGCAAACTGTATTTACTGACATTGGTTTTCTGAAGTGTTCCTGAGCCCATGTGGTGATATCCTTTACACATTGATTTCGGTTTTTCATGCAGTGCCGCCTGAGGGATCGAAGGTCACGGGCATTCAATGTTGGTTTTCGGCCTTGCCGTTTACATGCAGTGATTTCTCCAGATTCTCTGAAACTTTCGATGATATTATGGACCGTAGATGATGAAATCCCTAAATTCCTTGCAATTGTACGTTGAGGAACATTGTCCTTAAACTGTTTGACTATTTTCTCACACACTTCTTCACAAAGAGGTGAACCTCGCCCCATCTTTGCTTGTGAATGACTGACCAATTCAGGGAAGCTTCTTTTATACTCAATCATGGCACCCACCTGCTCCCCATTAGCCTGTTCACCTGTGGGATGTTCCAAACAGGTGTTTGATGACCATTCCTCAACTGTCTTAGTCTTTTTTGCCACCTGTCCCAGTTTTTTTGGAACGTGTTGCAGCCATAAAATTCTAAGTTAATGATTATTTGCTAAAAACAATAAAGTTTGAACATTTAATATCTTGTCTTTGTAGTGTATTCAATTAAATATAGGTTGAACATGATTTGCAAATCATTGTATTCTGTTTTTATTTATGTTTAACACAACGTCTCAACTTCATTGGAATTGGGTTTGTAATAGGACTAGTAAATTTTTCAACACCAGTTTCCTTACTTGGTATGATACCCTTCACAGTTAGACCATCAACTTGAAGGTTGAACGTTGACCATCACTTGCAATTTTTAACTTCCAATTCAATCATTTGACCAACTATGTTTATCTAATTGTTTGTACATGATAAACAATGTAAAGTTAGCTCTTAGGGAACATTAATTTTGTTTATATTTTTATTTTTATTCAGGTTAAAGTATTGCCATTTTTTAATGCTAAAACCCTAGATGTAACTTTTCAGTGTTATGCAATGAATGTTTTTCTATTTGTGTAGCTGTAGCAATAGATTAGAAACATACTTCTTGTTCTTCAGCTGAAGGTGTACCCTTCTGTTGTAAGTGTTGTGAGCTTTGTAAAGGTCGACAACTTGTACTTTCCAGTTACACACACCATGGCATTCCAGAGTTTCAACATGTATTCCAAATACCAATCCTTGACTGAGCAATACTATGATTTCAAAACATTAACACAGTTTTGAACACAATGTCGCTACAGAAGTCAGTGTTAGTAAACGATAATACAGCCATTTAGACCTGTGCGTAATTTGGACACCAGCGGTCTTTGCCAGTGGCCATGTCATGTTACAAGCACCAGTAACAATCCACAGTGCACCACACAACATCGGCATTTATATCAACAAAGTGAATCATATGTTTCGATCAAAGATAGTTAAAAACGTTCGACAGGAGGTCTTTATAATTGGAAACGAATCCAAATTTAATAATAAGGATTAAAGTACGCCCGTAATCATGACAACATCCTCAACACAGCTGTGACTCGTCAAAATTACCAGCAAGTCAGCAATGCAGTCAGGAGACACAGAAAACAGCCTGTGCACTAGCGATAGAAAACGGTCAAAATTCACCAGTCATTTCTCCTTCAACGAATTAAACAAGAAACCATTTAATTCTATACAAACTCTGTTTTCATCATTGCTAGTAACTTGACCGTTTGAGATCGAAGCTTGTAACATTTTGACATAATTTTCTTGAAAACACTTACCATGTTCTACCGGCCCCTCCATGTTCCCATCAAGCTCAAATGGTGCCGTATGCGGGTCGTATGTAAGCCGAAAATGGTTCTGGGTGTTTGATGTCGCAAAATAGTCGACTTTTTTTGTTATTTTGTCCAAGTCGCTCGAACAAAAATATGACCGACACTTTACAATGTAAGTAAATATTGTCTCCTACTCCTTCTGAACAATTGATTTATCCTTCTATGATTATTTTTGGAGATTATTGCATCAATTCCAAATAGCCGTCGTAAAATGGTCGTTGTTTGTTTACAGTTATGAAATTGAGTGGCCGCTTGCTCGTAACGCGTTTTGACCAACAAAGTTACGAGCATGATGCGTATTTATTTATTTAAGCGCCTCTAAGAAATCTCACCGTGGAATTTCATTAACTTCTGTTGAGTGGTAGGCGCACCCTTTTAGCAGATATTGGCGAAGTGGTTGCATGATTTTGCCGATATTTTTCACACTGTGCCTATTTCCGTTGATGACTGCTAAAATGTCACACTTCGGCGCTGGTCAAAATTCACAAAAATCCGTTTGACATGGTTTATAGCAAAACAATTGGAGGTGGAAAATCTACATGTTGATACCTGATTACTGACGGTACTGTTGTGTGTTAATATTTGATGCCTTTTAATGTATTTTGCTGTTAATAATTGCTCGTAACATTTCACCACATCCGTGGAATGACCCATATACCAAACATGTCATTGCAATCGGAGTTCACTTTAAAGTTCATGAATAATTCAGACGAACATTTCTTTCTCGACTGTGGTTTTTATTTAAAAAAGAAAAAAAAAACACTCACATTGTGATGTGCTTGTCTTATTAACAGGTACAGTACTTTGGTATGTAAATGCTAAAGTAGAAATGATCACACTTCTGCCATATTATTTGTTGAATATTGTTGCCTGAGTGCAATGAATTATCTAAGGAGCAATACTCAACATTTGCATGAGTGCATTCCACAATGAAAATGATGTCGTGACATTTTGTGCAATGAGCCCATAGTTTTATATCTGACAGGGCCTGAGCACAAAAGAAGCAATTTCCAGAAAATATCAAGTTTAGGTTCCCAAAGAAAATCAGTGAAGAGGTGAATTTGCGAGTAGAGAGTCGTGAAAACAGTGGTAACCCTGTACACCCTGTCAGACCTTTTACTTTTTCCTTGCCAATCCCGTTTTTTGTGTGTTTTTAACTGATTAGATTAGCTCAACCATGTGATTAAATGATTGATAGTACCTTCTCAATTAAGTATGTCATGGCAAGACAAGGTCACATTGCTACGACAATTCGGGAGTAATTCATGTCCCCCGAAATATTTTTAACTGCCTATCGATGGCACAAGTAGTGCTTTAATTTTTTTATTCAACAGGGCGATGGCCTGTCTAAATGAAGCTCCTCCTGTCACTTCAACATAGTTTCTTGGACCAAGATGACACAAGATGGAGGCAAAGCAATACTTTTATAGTATATTAGACAGGGCTTTGGCCTCAGCAAAAAATATGAATCAAATTCAGGCTGAGACCTTCCTGAGGGGAATTTGCATGTTGTCCCCATGCCTGAGTGGGTTTTGTGCGGGTATTCCTGTTTCCTCCCATATCAAAAAACATGCTTGGTAGGTTCATTGAAGACTCTAAATTGTCCGGAGGTGTTAATATGAGTGCGAATGGTTGTTTATGTATATTCCCTGTGATTGTCTGGCGACCAGTTCAGGGTGTACCCTGACTCTCACCCAAACTCATCTGCGATGGGCTCCAGGACACCCGTGACCCTAGTGAGGAGAAGTGGTTCAGAGAGTGGATGGACTGAGGTTCCAAAAGAAAATCTGTGAATGGGTGAATTTGCGAGTATCGAATCGCGACTATGCGGTGGAGCATAGCCTTGTCTGACCTTTTACTCTTACCTTGCCAAACATGGGTTTTTTGTTTGTTTGTTTTGTTTGTTTTTTGTTTTTGTGCTCTTTCTTTGAACTTGATATTCAGGACTTGCATTAAATGATTAGATCAGATGAAGACCATGTGAATACATGATTAACAGTATCTTCTATTTTAAGGTATGCTATGGCAAAACAAGATCACAGCGCTACGTGCAAAGATGACAGAACGAAACATTTCCTGGTTCGTTGCCACAGCACTGGATGAGATAGCCTGTAAGTATTTCAGTCATGTGAATGACTTTATTTCCCAGTATGTATTGCCAGTGTATTCAAGATTAGATAGCATTGCAATCGTGTGTAGGCGTATAGATTTGATGGAAGAGCAGGCTTTATTTGCAGTGTTGTATGAATTAGAGCTGCCATAAAAGTCCAGACCTCTGACAAGGTCAACATGTTAACCAAAGTGAAAAGATGTGTAATGCCACTACATGTACTTATTTATGGGTCATTTATTATAATTTGATAAATACTTGTAAATACATGCCCACCGAATTTCATTTAGAAAATAAATAAAAAATGTTTTATATATATATTTGAATTATTGGCAGTTATCATCATTCAGATGGTAATCATTGTTTCAAAGGAAAGAAAACACTTAAAATACTATTTTTCACACTTTTAATGCCAAAATGTCTTTACCATTGTGTCCTAAATGATATTTCATTGTTTGCAACATGTTTTCTGAAGATGCTAATTCCATTTGAGGATATACATAGTCTTCTCCGATTGCTTAAAATATGCCTTTTCCATAAAAACTAACCCAAATAAATCTTAGGCTATATTCACACTGCAGGGCATGATGCCCAATTCAGATTTTTTTAGTTGAATCTGATCTTTTTATGCAGACGTTAGAACACATTACAAAAACAAATGTGATGTCTATTGTGGACGGATCACGACATCACACGCATGTGCACAAAACCGGACGTCATTGCGAGGCGACATATTTATGGAAGTAAATGCGGCTCCTTGCAGAGGTCTCGTCATGAGCCATTTGTGGCGATTTCAAGAATTTTGTGCAACCGGAGCCAACATTTTCTTATATCTATCAGTGCTAAAGCATCATGTTTTCACCCCTGCCAAACAATCGCCTTTTTTATGACGTATGGGTTGGATGCGCGCCCTGTGAGCGTCCATACTGCACTCGCGTTGGATACATATCTGATTTATATCCATCCATTTTCTTTACCGCTTATCATCACTGGGGTCGCAGGCTGCTGGAGCCTATCCCAGCTATCTTCGCCACATATGAAAAAGTCAGGTCAGATATAAAAAAAAAACGGAGCTGTACTGTTCACATTGACATGAAAAAATCAGATACATGTCACACTGGGCAAAAAAAATCGGAATTGACCTTCAGTGTGAACCTATGGCTACGTTCACACTACAGGCCATGATGCCCAATTCGGATGTTTTTGTTAATCTTTTTATGGAGTCGTTCATATTACAAAAACAAATATGGCTTCTACTGAGTACGGAACGGGTCTGTAACGTCATTTTGAAGCTTGAACGTTGACATGTTCCATCACTTGCCACTCGTCATTTCTGTAACATTTTCTAATATTTGTCAGTTCTAAAGCATCTTCTTTTCTCCACTGACTGTTTTCTGCTTGTTTTTCTGCCGTTTGCTTTTGTTGCATCTGCTTTGTCCAACAGTTTGACGTTTGTTGCCTTCTGATGACGTCCACGCTGCACTTGCATTGGATGCATAGCCGATTTATATCTGCATATGAAAGAGCCCTGGATTGAGTATTAAAAAATCGTAATTGTACTGTTCCCATTGACATCACAGAATCTGATACATGTCACATTGGACAAAAAAAATCTGAATTGACCTACAGTGTGAACATAGCCTGTGTGTCTTCAGAGTTCCTTTTTTTTTTTTTTAAGCCTTTGCCACTGAAGCTGTCTTTACCATTAGTGCCACTGGAGAGAGTATGTTGTTGCAATTCACCAGCGGGATCTTTGAGCTGAAGTGCCAGGATGTGGCAGCCAGGACGCCTCTCGAAGTGGGGATAGAGCCCTTTACCAGTTGACGAAAGAAAGCAACATCGCAAAGAGAAATTATGCAGAAAAGAAGTTTACCGCTAACAACTCTAAGTCAGTCCGGCGTGGATTTCACTTGCTAACCAACTACAAGGAACCATCCCCCCAAGCAGAGAACAATTAAAGGACTAGCTGACAAGTTGAACACCTTCTACTGCAGATTTGAAAAGGACACTGGACATCCACGAACAGGATGTGAGACGTATCTTCAAACAACAAAAGATGAATAAAGTGGCAGGCCCAGACCTTGTGTCCCCATCCTGCCTCAAAATCTGCACGGACCAGCTCGTTCCAGTCTTCACAGAGATCTTCAATAATTCTCTAAGAACTGTGTGAAGTACAGTTCTATCAATCGCTCCAACATCATCCCAGTCCCCAAGAAAGCTGCAATCTCGGGTCTGAATGACTACAGGCCTGTCGCCCTGTCATCTCTGGTCATGTAATCCTTAGACCGCATCCTGCTGGACCACCTTAAGGGCGTCACAGATCCCCTGCTGGACCCCCCGCAGTTTGCCTACAGAGCAAACAGGTCTGTAGATGAAACACTCAACATGGGACTACACTTTATCCTTGAACATCTCGGTGGCACAGCGACCTACGCGAGGATCCTGTTCATGGACTGCATTCAACACACCATCATCCCGGTACTCCACTCCTCCAAGCTTCTCCAGCTCAGTGTATCGCCTGCCGTCTGCCAGTGGATTTACAGCTTCCTGATGGGCAAGGCACAGCAGGTGAGACTGGGGGACACCACCTCATCCACACTCACCATCAGCACCGGGACGCCCCAACGATGTGTCCCCTCTCCGCTGCTCCTCTCTCTACACAAACGACTGCACCTCAATGCACCCAGCTGTCAAACTCCTGAAGTTTACAGACAACACCACGGTCATCGGCCTCATCAAAGATGGTGATGAGTCTGCATATCGACAGGAAGTGGAGCGGCTGGAGCTGTGGTGCGGGCAACAGATCCCCGAGCTGAACACGCTTAAGGCTGTAGAGATGATCGTGGACTTCAGGAGGCATCCTTCGCCACAGCTGCACCCCACGCTGTTCAACTGCCCTGTGTCAACCGTCGAGACCTTCAAGTTCCTGGGAATTACAGTCTCTCAGGACCTGAAGTGGGAGATCAACATCAACTCCACCCTCAAAAAGGCCTAGCAGAGGATGTACTTCCTGTGGCTTCCTCAGAAGCCACAGGAGCTGTTGAGGAAGTTCTACACAGCAGTCATCGAATCAGCCTGTCAGTCTGGTTTGGTGCTGCCACAAAAAAAAGGACAAACTCCGACTGCAACGGACAATCAAAACTGCTGAAAAAATTATCAGTACACCCCCAACCTACCCTTGAGGACTTGCACGCTTCTGAAACTAAGACAAGAGCATGCAAAATCCTCTTGGACCCTCCACATCCTGGTCACCAGCTCTTCCGGCTCCTTCCTTCAGGTAGGCGCTATCGAACAATGCAAACTAAAACTAACAAACATTCGAACAGCTTTCTTCCCTCTTGCCATTAACTTCTTAAACAGTTAACTTACAATTCCATGCTACCAATTTTTTCTTGAGATTATTGTCATATCTCTCTCGGGACACTTCCACATTATTCTGCACGATTTGCATGTCTGTTGTTGACCAATATTGACCACTCATGTCCTTGAGAAGTATTTGCACCATTTGCACAATTGTCACTGTTCCAGATTATCGGACTACCCGTCACTTTAAACAGCTTAAATTTCTTGAACTCTGTACCATTTGCACAATTGTCACTATACCAGTTTATCGCTCTATTAGTCATTCTATTCGTCCAACTGCTCTAAATTGCTAGAGGACTCTAAATCATTTCCACAATTGTCAAAAAAAAAAAAAAGTATCAACATTACCGGTAACCTTTCATTGCTCAATGAGTTTCCGTACTGTGTTTTGTTTTTCAGTCATTCATTCATTCATCTTCCGTTCCGTTTATCATCACTAGGGTTGCGGGTGTGATGGAGCCTATCCCAGCTATTGTTTTATGTTTTTATGTCACAAAAGTATTTTTTGTCAAATGGCTGCCTGCTGTTGTACTAGAGTGGGTACAACTACCGGAGACAAATTCCTTGTGTGTTTTTGACATACTTGGCAAATAATGATTCTGATTTCGCGTTCACACAATAGCACACAGCAAAATAGATGGTGTCAGTTCTGAGATAGTGTATGGATGAATTTGTGAAAGTGTCAGAGCACCCACCCTCTGACACTTTCACAAATTCATTCATTTATTTAATCAGTGTAGCGTATTTTCACGACCATAAGCCGCACCGTATTAAAAGGCGCAGTCTCAGTTACGACGTCTATTTCTGTATTTAACACATACATAAGGCGCACCGTATTATTGGGCGCAGGCATGGTAAAACATACGCTAGCTTGAAAACATACAGTAAGCATGCATGCACGCTAAATCAATGTTTTTAAAAAGGCAGCGGGAGCAAAACTACGGTTCGGTTGTACTTTGTTGAAGTATTTAACAATGCACTCACGTTATTTTTTGATCAATCCTCAGCCACAAATCCATCAAAGTGCTCATCTTCTGTATCCGAAATGAACAGCTGGGCAAGTTCTCCATCAAACACGCAAGGTTTCCTCTCGTCATTGTCGGAGTCAGTCTCGTTGCCGTGCGGCTCCTCAGAAATGATGAACAGTGCAAGCAGACACGTTAGCCCAAGCATCCACAATGCATTCACAAATTGTGGCGTAACTCGCCTGGCGCTGCCTCCTAGTCTTAGTAAAGCTGTGTTCGCCATCTGTCATCCATCGCTCCCATGCCGCTCGCAACTTCACTTTGAACGCCCTGTTTACACCGATGTCCAGCGGTTGGAGTTCCTTCGTCAATCCTCCCGGAATTATGTAGAGACGCTTCTCCCGACTGTGCTTTGCTCATTAATCCATTGCTTCCAACTTGGGCCTCCTCGCTTTGTTTCCGCTGAAACTCAGCTTTGTCTTCATGACTTGGCGAAGCTCGTCTTCCTGCACTTGCGAACCATGGATTTGTTGATCTTGAATTCTCTCGCGGCTGCTCGATTCCCATGTTCCTCCGCGTAACTAATAGCTTGCAGTTTAAACTGTGCTTCGTAAGCGTGTCTCTTCCTAGGTGCTATTTTTGGGGGTCCTTAGCCAAACCGATGCACATTCCGGAACTATATACCTACTGGGGACGTGGCTTTAGCGTCCTCTGTCACGCGCACCCTTTACGGCCGCATGGTTGTCCTCAGTCACGTCCGCCTTCCTCTATATCAGCAGCGTGTTGGCAGGAAATGCTCCCAGTCAGTCAGGCGGAGCGCTCATCGAAGTCACATAACAACATTTACAGATTTTGGAACTCGGTGCACACATAAGGCACGCCGCATTATAAGGCGCTCCGTCCATTTTGGAGAAAATCTGAGACTTTAGGTGTGCATTTTGGTCGTGAAAATCCATCCATCCATTTTCTGAGCCGCTTATCCTCACTCGGGTCGCGGGAGTGCTGTTGCCTATCCCAGCAATCTTCGGGCAGGAGGCGGGGTACACCCTGAACTGGTTGCCAGCCAATCGCAGGGCACACATAAACAAACAACCATTTGCACTCACATTTACGCCTAAGGGCAATTTAGAGTCTTCAATCAACCTACCATGCATGTTTTTGTGATGTGGGAGGAAACCGGAGTGCCCGGAGAAAACCCACGCAGGCACGGGGAGAACATGCAAAGTCCACACAGGCGGGGCCGGGGATTGAACTCCGGTCCTCAGAACTGTGAGGCAGACACTCTAACCAGTCCCAACCGTGCCGCCGGTCATGAAAATACGGTGCATATATATTTCTAGTTTGCATAACTATGTTAAACAATTACTTTGTCAGTTGTTCAAAGGATAATGCTATTACGTTTTAACACAAATCAATGAAGTTCACTGCTGATGCTGTTTTGATTAAATAAAGTTGTTCTTCATAAATAGAAGTTTTCATTGTTTATGATTTTTTTTCCCCACAAGTGTAAGAAATCCAAAGTGGAATCTAAACAAGATTTGGACTGCCATGTAATAAGTATATTTATCTCTTGATTGTCTTTTACTGTTATGGCCTAAAATTGTAAATCATCATAACTTTTCGAAAATAGTACTTATTGTCAAACATAGCGGTTCCCTGGTCGGCTGCATTGGCTCGCAAAAGTTCTGGATATTTTGACCAAAATTCTTCGACTCCAATGCCAATAATAGTACAAATAATATGCACAGCAAATCAGCAGAAGATCACCAGCACTTGCTGGAATTACGATCATGCAATGACTTTGGGTTCGGAGCTACAACCACTCGGGAGTGTTTACTAACCTCGGTGTGCTAAGCTGGCAAGACCCAGTAGGCTACGGAGCAGCGGACTCGCTGAGCAGCATAAGCCGACAGAGGAGCAAGCAGAGGCGGAAGCGTGGCTGTCGAGGTGGACTATGATCTATTGATTATCTTTACTATTATGGCCTAAAATTTTAAATCATCAATAACTTTTTGAAAATAGGACTTCAAGCATGGCTGTTTCAGCATAGAAGATATTTACTGTATTCATATTTTTGTCTTTACTGTTATTAATCAAATTATATGAAAATGACCCATATACTATATACATATGTGTTTTAATCTGCTGCTACAAAAAAAGTCATTTTATCCCCCCCGCCCAAAAAAAAAAAAATAAGAAAAAGTTGTATCTAACATTTATTATTTTAAACAATCTGTTGTGTTGTGTGTGCTGCTTTACTTTACATTGTCCTGCTGGTAACACTTGACTTTCCCCTCCAGGGGTTGATAAAATATATCTTATTTTTATAAATCCCTGTGGATGGGTGGTGCAAGTTTTAAAGAGGAAACATTCTCTGGTGCAGGTCAAGAATGTATTTGACAGTTTTTGTTAACCGTTTGGCCTTATTGTGATTTTCAGAGGTTATGTCAGATCTTCAATTATAAAGAGTGGTGCCTTGAGATACCAGTGACCCAACTTATGAGTTTTTCTAGATTTCAACCAGCGAGCAATGTTTTTATTTTTTATTTTGCTTTGACTTGCGAGTGCAAACTTGAGATACGAGCTCTGTATGGTGACGGGTGACTGGACTCACTTCACAACAAGCGGCAGTTTGGCAGATATCATTAGTAAATATTCTTAAAAAAAAAAAGAGGCTCCAAGCTCTTTATTGTCACTTTTGGCTGAAGGTTACTGTTAAACAACCTCATAGCCTCTGCTACTTTAATTCTAACATATAATTGGAAACTCTGTAGGCCCATCTATATAACGCTATGTTACCCTTTAAGCAATGGATATCTGACCGCAAACAGAAACAGGCATACATTATATTCCTTATCCTCTGCGAAGAACGACTAATATTACTGCTGTGATGAGAATCTGAGAGAGGAGCGGACTCTACAGTCGACGCTGACATGGGAGTGGATATTGACTCCTGCCCCCTCGCAATCCCACAGATATTGATCTCATTCCCTCCCAATCCCAAGCAAAACTTTTACAGAATCCCGCAAAAACCATGGTTTCCACTCCCGGTGACTGTTGTCCGAGTTCCCGCTCCCACCGATCCCGTTGACGTTCGCTCCCACTCCTGTCCAATCCCGTGATTAATAGTGAAATTCACTCCAATCCAGCAGGAATCCAGCAAGACCCGGTGGGAATCCCAAACAAATGTCAGCCTCGAGTCGACAGTACAGTACTGTATGCCAATCTACTGTATGTCTTATACTGCCCCCAGTTGACCGAGGTGCGCACACCAGAATGAGCAGCAAAATGTGCATTGAAGGAGCAAAAGTGTGACAAAAACCTACATTCTATTTAAGTCATTACTGTGTTTTGATGAAGTATAATATTATAGACTGCTACTTTTCTTATTATGTATGCACTGTGGCATAAAATGTACACATGCAAACAGACAGTTAACTGAAAAAGTAATATGAATACTCGACTAACTATAAACAAGTCACCATGCATTTTATTAGAAATTTTAAAAAGATCCACTTTCAATAATCGTGTTTTAAAACAACAAAAAGCAATTGTGATCAAATCGTGCTAATTTTTCATGTTGTGCAGCAGTGTCACATCTCTTGCATAAATCAGCTCTGATACGTGATCACGATCCAAGGACCCCGGGATGCACAGGCGTCCCACTTCATGTCTGTTTGAGTAACTTGTTGACCGTGCCTGAGGGGCTCTTGGTTCTGATTGTTTGCTCGCAGAGTCTATGTTAATTACCGTGATTGTGATTGTCATCAGCTTGCATTTGGACTAAATGGACATTTGGTTTGAATTGCTCAGGCATCTGCAGAGGATCCCTGATAAAAACCATAGGCAAACTAACTTAGAGGTACAGCTCATAGATTTGAATATTGTGGAAAAACTCAGTCGAATTAAGTATATCAATTCAAAAAGTGAAAGTCACAGTATTATATAGATTTGCTACACCGTATGAAATACTGTACTTCACGATTCATTGTTTTTAAAATATTTTTTTTATTATGACAGCTTACAGCCAACCAAAACTCCAATTTCACCATCTCAAGAATTAGAATATTTCATAAGAAACAATCAAAATGCTTTTTAACATGAAAATTAGGTAGGAATTTGCCTGTGTTTGATGAATCTATGTTATTTGTTAGTTTTACTTTCAAATTGAATTAGTGAATTAAATGAACTTTTCAAAAATAATCAAATTTATTGAGCTACACATGTATGTACAACTGCAGCGATGCGTTTTTAAATAATTTTTTTAAATTTCAAATGACTTATGATGGATGTATATAAATATGTTTATTACAGACCATTGACCAACCATCCTGAAAATACCATACAAACCCTCTAGTTCTGGAATAATTTATTGTCTAACATACCAGTAATTTTGTTGTTAATGGTTGTTTTCTTCTCTTGTACAGGGCTTTTCAACCTCCGTGGTGCAGATATTGAGTATAACCCTGTCTTCTTCGCGTATACCATTGTGGGGATCAACACAATAAGGTTGGAGTACATTTAATTAATTCATTTAATTTGTCACAGTGCTTTTTTGTGCACCGAAGACAGTTTTAATTGGATTTGACTCAAATGGTGTATTCCCAACCAATGAGATCATCAAGTGTGTTTGTGCGTGCGTGCGTGCGTGTGTGTGTGTGCGTGCGTCTGCAGAAAATATCACTGAATTAGTCTGAAAATGATTGTTTATTCAAAACAAATGCATCTTTGTTCATCTATTTACGCAAATGTCCTATAGTGTCATGCAGAACAATTCAATGCTCTTTGACAAGATGGCAGAAGGTACCATTAACCTGTTTATCCAGCTGTTGTCATTAGTAGAACAGAATACAAATGGTGACTAAATTGAGACAAGATCATCATTATTTCAGTAGTATATATATTTTTTGTGATGTTTAATCTGGTGGTGTGCTGTGAGATTTTTCTAACATAACGCTTTGGCTCAAAAATTGGGAATTACTGTTACAGTTTTAAAACAAAATTACTGCAAAAGACATTTATGTTTCATTGAGGTGACCTTCTTGTTTTTCGGACAACGAATATCAGGTCCTCGTTTTTAGATGCAAAATGTGCAAATTACACATGGCTGGCATAGCATGAGCAGCATTGATATGCTTTCCATACCACATTTGTAAATTTGCTTTGCGTTCTGCTTTGGATTTTGTCTCCCCTATTCATTTGTAGTTTTTCGACTTGTTTTTTGTTGCTACTTTGCCCTGACCGCTTAGTTTGTCTTACTTTCAGGACGTGTAACTTAAAATAAATTAATAAATATGTATCTATTCAACCCACATTGTTTTTACCTGAATCCCTATGCAGGCTGTTTGTGGACATAAAGCGTCTAGCGGACCCAGCATTAAGAGAGCATCTGCAGTTGGACTTGTCAAGCAAGCCTGAGCTTCACATTCAGACGTTGCCATACGAATCGGTCTACACTGAGCTGCAGGCCATCTGCGCCACGCTCGGCCCCAAGGACAAAGTGTGGATCTGTGACAAAGCCAGTTGTGCTCTCACGCAGGTCATTCCCAAGGTGAGAGTACGCCTCTTTTGTACAAGCACAAAGAAAGATAGTGGTAACTGTCTATGATGAAGATATTAAAAAAAAAAAGCAGAGGATGTTAAAAAAAAGCTTACGAAGAGTGTCCATCAAGATTTTGTGTGGTATTGAAAATATTTCACATGATAGCCATTAAAAGGCTAATTTTGATATACTTTGTAATGTTGGTTCGTATTACAATCGTTATCTTGTAATGAGCCTAATTAAATTCTTCTGCATTTTATTCTTTTCAAATAGTCACCATTTGCTTTTGGTGTGTTTATAGGCCCACAGGTCCCCCATTCCCTATACCCCCCTCTGCCTCTGCAAGGCCGTGAAGAACCCGACAGAGATTCAAGGCATGAAAACAGCCCATGTAAGAACCTCTGCCTTATTTGTAATCCTCATAAATCCGTACACACATTTTACCCATTAACATTTTCCTCTCTGACTTTATTCATGTTTCATAAACGTTCTGCCGTCCTCGCAACAGATCAAGGATGCAGTCGCTCTTTGTGACCTCTTTGCTTGGTTGGAAAAAGAGGTACAGTTTTGTGTTTGTCAACATCGCCTAAAACACCTAGGGCCGTATTCATAAAGAATACACAAATCTCTCAATTTTGAGGCGGCAAGGCTGACAATTACCTTGTTGCCCTGTGATTGGCTGCCCTCCCCCCCAAAAAAAATGCACATGTAATTGTGCTCTTAATTACTCTGAATAAATCACAAACACATAATTCTTTACCATCTTCTAATTTATTTACCATGCTGTTAATATTTTACTTGATGGGACAGATGTTTTCAGTAACACTGGTTGTTGAATGACCACTTATGGGAAAAGGATGGTTTAAATGTAGCAAATCCTACAGCGTACATCATAAACTCTACACTCTAAAGTCAAACAAGTTTGACTTTTCACGGCCTTGGTATACATTGCCAAAAGACTGCCTTCTCTGTGGGTGGCTGGTTCGTAAAAATGGCATGGACACGGAATAGGGTCACCAAGTCGGCAGCCAATATTCTACGTTGAGAATATTACTTTTTCTGTGTAAAAGATGAAGGCAAGTAAAGGCTAACCAAATCTTTTGATATGGCAGCAATTCAGCAGTATCTCTGTGTAAAAGCACCTACAGCAGTGCTCCTCAATTGTTTTCTGTTACGACCACCCCACCAGTAAGAAGAAAAAAATGTGCGACCCCCCCTCCCCCCCTCCCGCGACTACACCTCTATATAACATTGTATATAAAGGATAATTTTATCTAATCATTATAAACATTGAAGAAAGTACTTGTCCAAAAGAAAGAGATATAGACTGCCATCTTCTGCAGTGGATGTGCAATTACACTTTATTCTAATACGGCAAATCATGTTCTTCAGGGTCTCACATGCCCCCCTGGTATCGCCCCACTATTTGAGAAGCACTGACCTATAGTCACCACAGAAAACAAAAAATATAATAATGACAACAATATCCATTCATCCATTTTCCGTACCACTTATCCTCACTAGGGTCGCGGTTGTGCTGGCGTCGATCTCAGTTGACTCTGTGGCGAGGGATGGGGTACACCCTGAACTGGTCGCCGTCCAATCACAGGGCACACATAGACAAACAATAATTTGCGCTCACATTCACATCTATGGCCAATGTAGAGTTTTCAATTAACCTAGCATGCATGTTTTTGGAATGTGGGAGGAAACCGGAGTACCCGGAGAAAACCCATGCAGGCTCGGGGAGAACATGCAAACTCCGCACAGGTGAGGCGGATTCGAATGCGGGTCCTCAGAACTGTGAGGCAGATGTGCTAACCAATCGTCCGCCATGTTAATCATAGTAATTGATAATTACAAAATAATAATTATTTAATCTTATGCTAAGAATGTGTATGTGATAATTCTCCATATAGCAGCTTTCAGACCCCAGTCATCAATACTCACTGTTGGATTGCCTTTTGCCTTACATTCTGTCATTGTGACATTTTTCTTTTGCGTGTCATATTTAATCACATCAAAAATATAAACCAGCACTTTCTTGGCATCGTCTAATCGGTACAATTTAATAATGTTATTTTACTTTTTCATTTCTAATTTAAATAATTAAATGGCAATGAAAGACTGCTTGGTTTTCATTTATTGTGTCATGGTTTCCTCACATGACTGTGCTTCAGACTACTTCCAAGCCTATTTATAAGGCCTCTACTCCACACCTAGCACTATTTATCTTAGAGACACTTTTAAGACTTATTGTAAGTTTATGAATAGCTTTTATCTTTACGATGAGCAATTATTAGAATTGGCATGTGCCCTTTTAGCATTGCATCACAAGCCAGTATTGCACAAGGATTCTTTATGTATATTAATTTCTAACCACGATGAGATTGTTACGTATATCATGCCTAAAGGGAAATGTATTGCATGCACTCAGTAAATACAACCCCAATTCCAATGAAGTTGGGACGTTGTGTTAAACATAAATAAAAACAGAAGAGAATGATTTGCAAATCATGTTCAACCTATATTTAATTGAATACACTACAAATACAAGATATTTAATGTTCAAACTGTTAAACTTTATTGTTTTATCTAATAATCATTAACTTAGAATTTTATGGCTGCAACATGTTCCAAAAAAGCTGGGACAGGTGGTAAAAAAGACTGAGAAAGTTGAGGAATGCTCATCAAACACCTGTTTGGAACATCCCACAGGTGAACAGGCTAATTGGGAACAAGTGGGTGCTATGATTGGGTATAAAAGGACCTTCCCTGAATTGCTCAGTCATTCACAAGCAAAGATGGGGCGAGGTTCACCTCTTTGTGAACAAGTGCGTGAGAAAATAGTCGAACAGTTTAAGGACATTTGCAAGGAATTTAGGGATTTCAGCATCTACGGTCCATAATATCATCAGCAAAAGGTTCAGAGAATCTGGAGAAATCACCTTGCCGCTTACATGCGCCTTGCCGCTTACATGAGGTACATACTGGTTTTGGAGAAACATATGCTGCCATCCAAGCAACCTCTTTTTCATGGACGCCCCTGCTTAGTTCAGCAAGACAATGCCAAACCACATTCTCCACGTGTTACGACAGCTTGGCTTCGTAGTAAAAGAGAGCGGGTACTAGCAATGGCCTGCCTGCAGTCCAGACCTGTCTCCCATTGAAAATGTGTGGCGCATTATGAAACGTAAAATACGACAACGGAGACCCCGGACTGTTGAACAGCTGAAGCTGTACATCAAGCAAGAATAGGAAAGATTTCCATCTACAACGCTTCAACAATTAGTGTCCTCAGTCCCCAAACGTTGATTGCATGTTGTTAAAAGAAAAGGTGATGTAACACAGTGGTAAACATGACCTTGTCCCAGGTTTTTTGGAACGTGTTGCAGCCATAAAATTCTACGTTCATGATTATTTGCAAAAAACAATAAAGTTTATCCGTTTGAACATTAAATATCTTGTCTTTGTAATGTATTCAGTTAAATAGCGGTTGAACATGATTTGCAAATCATTGTATTCTGTTTTTATTTATGTTTAACACAATGTCCCAACTTCATTGGAATTGGGGTTGTACTTCCTTCACTGTTTTGTGCCCCGGGGAAACACATACTGTTTACTAAACTGCTGTCATTTTGTTATCTTAATGGTTGTATAGATTCCAAAAGGCTCTGTAACCGAAATCTCAGCTGCTGACAAGGCTGAAGAACTACGCAGGTGATTTTTGTTCTTGAGTATTTTCAAACTTCATGTCCTACTTTACAAGGCTGTCTCATGAAAGGCTCTCGTGGAGTGATATCTCCCTCTACAGGATATACAAAAACAAACAAGCCTGAAAGGATTTATGGACAATTTGATCTTTTTATTCCTGGCAAAATCAATTACTTGATGATTATGGATGTTATTTATTTATTTATTTTTAAAAGACAACATTTAATCCAGAGCTGTATGCGATTGGATGGCGACCAGTTCAGGGTGTACCCCGCCTCTCGGCCAAAGTCAGCTGGGATAAGCTCCAGCACACCCGTGACCCTAGTGAGGATAAATGGTTCGGAAAATGGACTGATGGATAGCTTACAGCTAAGGAAAACACAAAATTCACCATCACCTGCAATTGATCCACGGTGTACCCCGCCTCTTGCCTAAAATCAGCTAGGCTCCAGTTTCCCTGTAACCCTACTGAGGGATGAATGGATGGATGACTGAATTCTCAGAAGCGCCACAGAAGCTCATTATTTCTGATTATTTCTTTTTGCAGTCAACAGAAACATTTTGTCGGCCTGAGTTTCCCTACAATTTCCAGCGTTGGGCCCAATGCAGCAATCATACATTACAGGTCAGAAAAGCCCCAGTTGCCCTTGGGTTACTGCATTTGTTTTGGTGGGTTGTGACCTCTGTCTTTGTAGGCCTCTGCCTGAGACCAACAGAACCCTCACCATCAATGAAGTTTACCTGATCGACTCTGGAGCGCAGTACATGTAAAAAAAATTCGTCACACGCAGCATCTTGATTGGTATGTGGTTTGACTTGTCTCCTCTTTGGCAGTGATGGCACCACAGACGTTACCCGCACCATGCACTTTGGGACACCATCTGCATATGAAAAGGTGCAATCAACTACCTACTTAACATGCCCAAACCTCATTTTTAGCTTGAGCAATACTGTAAATAGAGCATTTATCTGGTGTCGTGATTTCAATGACCCCATTTCTTTGTACTCTTCAAGGAATGCTTTACTTCTGTACTTAAGGGGCACATTGCTGTCAGTGCTGCTGTCTTCCCCAACGGAACCAAAGGTACCACTCTAACTTAACTTTGCATGACAACTTGTGGACAATAGAAAATAGACATATGCAAAATAGAGCGCTTCAAAATTTCTTTCACTCATTAACTAATTAAGTTAATAAGTCACTAATTACTAAGTCAATAATTAAGAAACTCACACAAGATTGCAATTTGTCTTTTATCTCCGAGTTCAGTAAAAGTACAGAGTTACATAATTCAGAATTTCGGAGTTACTGTTTTCTCTCTCCCTGAAACCGACTTCGCACCTGCGCCGCAGGGAGACGAAAAAGAGAGCTTTTCCCTCTTAGACCCCATAATTTGTAGATGACAGTACAAGTGCGGGAGGGACAAGTCATCCTCGCGTGGTTCCATCTTATCCTTGTTCTTGTCTTTCGCCCTTATCTGGGTGTCCTCTGATGGTGCCATCCTGTGACAAATACACCACACAAGCACAGCTCCCCGTGGCCAAGGCCACTTTCAGGCCACATCTAGCTATAAGCAAGCAGTACTAAATAAAAAAATATATGGACAATATAACACCGCCTTTCCCAGCTGACTCTGGGCGAGAAGTGGGGTACACCCTGAACTAGTCGCCAGACAATTGCAGGCCACATATAAACAAACAACCATACGCACTCACATTCACACTTACGGGCAATTTAGAGTTTTCAATCAAGCTACGATGCATGTTTTTGGGATGTGGGAGGAAACCGGAGTACCCGGAGAAAACCCACGCAGGCACGGGGAGAACATGCAAACGCCACAAAGGGAGGGAGGATTTGAACCCGGTCCTTAGAACTGTGAAGCAGATGTGCTAACCACTCATTCACCGTGCCACCCATCATATCATATGTATACATACATTTTACACATCCATCCATGTATTTAAATTTTGTCTGACTTGTTAGAGGTTAGGAAAAGAGTACAAAGAAAAGTCGCGACCCGGGTATAACCTGCCGGCCGTACACACTTCTATTGCCCGGTTCTTTTATTCTGGTTGAGGTAAAACTTGAATGATTAGGCCGGATGAAAAGTTGAACAATTTATTCGAAAATACAAGTCACACAATAAGGTTGGTGAAGGTTCAGCGCTGGGCTCGCCTCCACTTGGTTCAGAATAGCGCCCATGGAAAAGAGACCGCAGAATTTCTTGTCCACTTGTTTTTTGGCCAAAACTGCTTCCCGTTGTGACGTCATGCAGTCACAGACCAATCGTAGCGTCACCGTAGTGTTTGGGGTCCGTTCGGAAATTCAGTCCGATGTTCCCATCGCGCCCCGAGACCGCGGCACCCAGATACAGAGCGTGCTCCACTTTCTATAACTTTACTACTGAACGTGGTGACTATTGCTAGGGATGCGTCAGTACATCTGCCAAATTGAATGTGTCAGTTTTACTTACATCGAGTGGCACACACACTACCAACGCTCTGAGTTACCGAAGGTTCCGGGTTGCGGAGAGCGCACCCGGAGTGAACTTCCCAACGCACCCTATGTTGATATGGTGTGCGTTTGTTGTGTCGGTGCGACTAAGTGTAATGCAATTATAGGTTTCTAAGGATATCTGGATGTGTATCTGTAATGGGATGTATCAAACAAAAGTGTATGCAGTGTTGTGTAAGCGTGCAGCCAATAATTTCTAACTGAAGATACCAGCAATCCAAAAAATAAAATATAAACAGTATTCTATGAAGTTCGGATTCAAATCATCATGTCATCAGCCCGTAGTTATTATAGTTATTGCTGAACACACTGGAGGTCCGTCAACCTGTGTTCTGGTTTGGTCACGTGACTTCATGCAAGGCCCATGATATGACTGATGATGAAGTTAGAAGAACATATATACAGTAACCAAAAAAAAAAAAACCAGACCATTGTATGTGGGTGTGTGTCATCCAATGTAGAACACCAAGCTTGTCTATTTTAATCCACGAGCATTGTGGGTTCAGTTTTGCACAGTGCTCAAGTGCACTTATACTTTTATTGATAAATATGAGGATGGTGGGGTGTGGTTAGCATATCTGTTTGCATGTCCTCCCTGTGCTCGTGTTGGTTTTCTCTGGCTTCCTCGCTCATTGCAACAAAACACATCAAGTTAATTAAAAACACTAAATTGTCCAATAGGTGTGAATGTGAGTGTGAATGGTTGTTTGTCTAAATGTGCCCTGTGATTGACTGGTGACCCGTCCAGGGTACTCCGCCCCTGGCCCAAAGTCACCTGTGATAGGCTCCAGCTCCTCGCAACCCTGAGCAGGCTAAGTAGTATTGAAAATGGATGGATATGTGAAGAAAAAAACAGTTGCACAGAAAACTGACAGTGTGACTATAGCCTTCTTTCCACTGTCCAGGCCACCTGCTGGACTCGTTTGCGCGAGCCGCCCTGTGGGAGTCGGGCCTCGACTACCTTCATGGTACAGGTCACGGCGTTGGCTGCTTTCTTAACGTTCACGAGGGACCCTGCGGCATTAGCTACAAGACCTTCGCTGATGAACCTCTTGAGGCGGGCATGATTGTCAGCGATGGTATGGATCGACACACTAAGACTGATACTGCAAATCGGTGACCACCATAGAGAACATCTTTCCTATGTTGTGAAGTTCTAAAAAAATGCAGCACTAATATATGATATGCTAATAAAAAAAAAATTCTGCCTTTTTAAATGTACATTTTTTGTATTGAATTTTTAGAACCAGGGTATTATGAAGATGGAGCTTTTGGTATCCGTCTTGAAAATGTGGTTCTTGTTGTACCAACTAAACCCAAAGTAAGACTTTGAACTGAAGCAAAACAACTTCTTCTACAATTTGTAGTATTCATTCATTGTTGAAACGATGACACTGTTCTTTGGTCTCCTGTAGTACAATTACAGAAGTAGAGGTAGCTTGACGTTTGAGCCCTTAACTCTGGTTCCCATCCAAGTCAAGATGATGAACACAGAGCTGCTCACCCAGAAGGAGGTAAACATGACCCACAATGTCCAACACCAGTTCAAACTCATGCATCTCAAAAGCCGAACCATTTTTTTTCAAAAGTGTATCATTTATTATTTTACTAAAGCGTCCTTCTTACGTTTGCCACATTAACTAAAAGGGTGTTTGCGTGTCCTTGTGTGTTGCAGCGGGACTGGGTCAACGAGTACCACAGGACGTGCCGCGAGGTGGTGGGAGCGGAGCTGGAGCGTCAAGGCAGAAAGGAGGCGCTGGAGTGGCTCATGCGGGAGACCCAACCCATCGTGTGAGGGACCACTCTGGCCAAGAGCACTGTACCATTCAGTGCTGTGCAATGATCATTGTATGTACGTGTCTCATCTACCTTTGTGTCTCTTATTTTGTAACACATCGTATCAAGAGTTTTAATAAAGATCGGTGAAAATCAATCAATGTCTTGTCTTTAATAGTTTCTCACATGATCAGCTTTTATCACAAACTAGCTCAGCCCAGACCATCACTTCTGTTTTTGTAAGCATAGAACATGGTGTTGGAGTTAAACAGACACACACACAAAACATAATACACTGTGCATGACAAAACTGTTGTGCAGAACCTTTTAGGTACACTGAAAAAATGTTTTGGATTTGTTTAGTTTACTGTGTGGCACGGTGAACGAGGGGTTAGCACACTGTTTTTTTAATTGCGAAGCAGTAATAAGTAAGACCCAAACATTTGTGAATATAACTGTGGGTGTGTGTGGATGTAGATCGGTGAAGTGGGTGAAAGCACCTGTACATACATATTTGAAAGAAAAATGTAATAATATTAGGGATGTTTATAATAATTAAACAGTACTCATACTATTAGAAAAAAACAACAACAACAAAAAGTTCTAATTTCAAACAAATATGTATTTAAAGAAAGGAAAGAGATGAATAATGAACTCATTAATTTGGGTTGAAGGCCTGTTCCCTTCCCATGCTTGAATTGAGGGGAGGGAGAGCACCACCGGGCACCAATCCAGAGACCACCGCACTCTCGTCGTCCCTCGCCACCACAGGCTCCCGTCGCACACCCCAGCTGCCTAATCCATATGCTATATGTATTTATAAATATTAAGTATTTTAAATTTCAATGGATGTGTAGATTTGATTGGACATTATTATGTATGTTTATTTTTATTTATTGTATCCCACCCTCAAGCTGGTGTGTACTGCATTAAAAAAGAGCAGGGCACGTGATAGGGGGTCAGCCAGGTATCGAGGTACGACCGGCCGACAAGGGGCGGGGGGACAGCCCAGCCCTGCCCAGCCCTTGACCCGCCTCGGTACACTCCCTACCCATATTAATCTGACATTTGATCACCTAAGCAAGGACAACATGACAGTGGCAGTGTCCGAAATAAATAGATAATTTAAGGTAAGGAAGGCACTGACTTAGTCTTGTGCCACTGAATGAAAGATTTAAAATCGAACAGCACATCCTGACCTTTGACTGTTGGACAAGCTCCTAAAACTGCAGACTTGTACAGTTCCCATGATGTATCGTTCGTAAGCATCCTTCAGGTTTGTAGACTTGAGCTCTAAATCCAACATCTTCTTGGCTATTATAATTGTGATGAAATCATTACAGCATTGCAAAACCTTTCCAGAGCTACAAAGATTTTTACACCAATGTTTTCACACCTGGCATGTTTTTCATTGAGACAATTACAATTGTAAATTTGACTCTAGATCTTACACTCATAATAATGTGATGTGACGTGATCACATTTCTAAAGCTGCATGTAAAATATCGGTGGGTCCAGAATGACTCCACTGCTGGGGTCCTCTGCGTACTCCTCAATGGACGGAAGCTGTTGAAGCGCAATTTGCCTGACTGTGTCTTCTTCGTCCTCCTTGGCTCCCACAGGCAGCGGGTTGCTGTAGATGTAATAGATTCTCGAGTTGTCTTTAGCTGCTTCTGCTCTCCGAAAGAAGGCCAGTGGGTTGATGAAACTGTTCGACCTCTTCACCGCTCTGACTGCAACGGGGTCCGCTGGCTCCCCCTGGGTCACTGCGCTCTCATAAAGCTGGGCTCTCTTTGATTGCCTGGAGAAAAAGAGGCCACCAACTATCAAAATCATATTGTGTTCTAAAATCAACGAAAATGGGACTGCAGTAGCTCAATCAGTCCTCTATACCAGTGGTTCTCAATGTGTGGTACGAGTACCAGTAGTGGTACGCAGCCTCCCTCTAGTGATAGGCGAAAGAACCACTGAATTAAATGTTCAAGCTGTGCATAATGTTAAGTACAGTTCAGTCGTATTTAACTTTACAGTACATTTGCATTCAGTATTTAAGAACTGTTTGTTTTTCACATTTATTAAGGTACAGATTATATTCCGTTTTTATGTGTAATACATTTTAATTGAATCCTTATTTCAGTGGTTTTATTTTCCTACAGCTAAGCATAGTATTAATGTGCAAACTGAACTATGCATAATGTCACAATAGCTTACAATATTAAATAGACCTAGGAATAATTTTTTTTGATGAACACTTGGGTCTGCTGTGCTTCTATATTTTGATACTGATCATTGTGGTGGTTCTTGAAGAGCCATGTATTTTTTTAGCTTTACTTGATGAGAAAAGTTTGAGAACCACGGGCCAAGAAGGAACCCATTAAATGTTTGTGAGGATCTGGATAAAGGTGCACATAATTTTCTTTTTTTTCATTGTTTGCATCACTGTGGCATCAATGGAATAGCGTAACCCCAAAATCATTAAGGCATGGACTAACTTACAGATGGACAAACAAACAACAATTGCACTTCATATTGTTTCTGTCACTTGTTTACAGTTCAGCCTTGGTGGAGGTCTTGGCTCTACAAAGGGTTATTATTGACATTTTGTTCACATATGATATTTTCATTATCGCATTGCTGAAACCTAATTGTGGCCCAAAACACATAATCAGTGCATCACCTGCTGCGGTTGTAGCACATACTGATGCAGTAGATGGCGGTGATGATGAGGATACACAAGGCCAAGGCAATGATGACTATGTTGAAAACTTTGAACTCTGGGAAAGAGAAAGCACAAGGATGTTGTTGTTGTTGTTTCTATTAGTATCTGAAAATCAAATGTACTTATGATTCCAGAGAACAAGTTCAATGTGGATTTGATGAACTGGCTATTGAAAGCTATTTCAGCCTTAATTGGATAGCCTTGATGTCCATCTTAAGATCAATGTACTAGTACGTGATTTTTCCTCGCTAGTAAGACAAATCAGAGCGCTGCGACTGTGTCTTACCAGTAGTTTTTTTTCCACTACTATTGCCAGTTTTGGCCTACAAGTATGCAATTAAACCTTACTAATAGACTACTGTGCGGCAGTAGTAACACTACTAGCTCCAACCAGTAGGCATGTGTCACGCACTAGTAGGCTCCTTATCAAGGATATTGAATTCATGATTTCCATATTTATTTATTCGATATTCTTGATAAGGAGGCGACTTGTGCATGACACATGCCTACTAGTTGGGCCTAGGAGTGTTACTAGCATAGCACAGTTGTTTACGAGTTTACACCAGTGATGGCGCTAACGCATTACTTTGCATGACTCAAAATGGCCACTATTTTGAGTAACGAGCAATGTCACACGTTACTGAATCCAGGAAATTAACCAAGTTACTTCATTAAACTAATGGTAGTTTCTATTGAGTCATCAATGATTCTTTACAAGCAATCCTTTATGCCTCATGACTTTAGAAAGCAGTACCTAATCTGTCCAATGGTATTTGACTAAATACTACTACTCGAGTCCAATATTTGGCTACTCTACTCACCTGTAGGTGTATATTACGAGGTAATGGGTACGGTTAAACTAATGCTCTTTTTGTACTGTGGCTAAGTGATATTCCTGCCAAAAAGGTTACTTACGATCTAACTTAGTTACTTTTGAAATGAAGTGATCAGTTAAGTGACTAAGTAACTTTTAAGCTCAAGTAATCAGAAAAGTAACTTTTTCAAAGGTAACTCTGGCGACACTATTAATCACGCACTAGTAGGCCAAAGGTGGCTCCAGTAGTGGAAACAAAAAATTACTAGCTAGACACAGTTGTTCGAATTGTCTTAATAGTGAGGGCAAAGAGCAAACTAGTACACGGACCTTAAGGTGGATAACAGCAATATCGAATAAATGTTCTAGCCACTTTCCATAAAAAGCAGCTTCAACCAATGTAGTTTGCGTTTGAAGTTAAAAATACAACTGTGTGATTTTAATGAAAAACATCAATAAGCCCTGAGCAAATTTGATATTTCAGAAGTCTGTATCAAATTGGTATAGCCCTTCACATTAATCAGTACCCAAGAAGTAGCTCTCACTTTCAAAAAGCCGGTGACCCTCAGTCAACATTATATAAAAAAAGGATAACAGACCAAAAACCGCTGTTTTCATCTCGTCATCATGGAGATCCAAAGTTGCGTTGAAATGAAGGCTGTGAGCTGTCATCACTCGAACCTCTCGTGAGCCAGTCATGTTGCGAGCAAGCGAGCAAACCTGAGCGTCAAGCTCCTACCATTGGATTCAATAGAATCTTGGGCCATGTGACTCAAAGCGCTTGGATCGGTTGCCATGGAGACACCCCCTCTTTTTGTCACTCCTCATTTCAACTCTCTCTCGCTCTCTCCCCCTCGTTCTCACGTTTACTGCTCATTATTCTGTTCAAGCACTTGAAGGGAGAACGTTGCACTCTTTCACACTGTTTGTGATGTTTGTGAAGCCTCTCAGCTTGCAGAGGAAATTCCTAAAACTTAAGAAATGTTCAGATGTGACAGTTAACTCTTTTTGTATTGTTTTGGCTTACTGTCACATAACATTTCAGTTAATAAGGGGTAAAATGTTATTGACTTGCAGCTGTGTCACCATCTAATTCAAGTAGTTTCCACCTTTTTCTGTTTTCAGGCTCTGAGTCCAATTGAAAGAATTCTAGAGGGGAACCCAAATAGGCCTCTGCAGATATTTGGTTCCAAAGAAGTTGCAAGAGCCAAATCAGTCCAAAGAACAACAAAGGCAGCATTCTCCCTTTCCTTATGCTTCATTTCATCCTGCAGCACAATGCCATTTATTTGCGCATCTAATAAATGACTGGTCTGTTTAATTAGGAAGATAAGCTGTATGTATATACCTGTATGGGGCAATCCATAGTATCTATCTTACTGTTTGCGTGTATATATGCTGGCAAATATCATTAAATTAGAAAATCGTGGAAAACTTCTTTTGGACATTATTTCAGATCAAAAAGTGAAACTCATCGATTCACTACACACACTAAAAGATTTGATGTTTCTATTTTTTATAATTTTGATGATTATATCTTACTACGTAGGCCAGGCTTAAAGGGACATGGGCATAAGAAAAATATGTTTCTCGTTGGGATGAGAAACTTTCTCATTGTTTGAATGAGAAATGTCTTTAACTACAAGCGGTATAACCCAAAATATAAGCTTACTAACTCCTGCACTTATTTTCGCCCCAAAATGCAAATCGAAATGTAGTTTAGGGTCTGCCATTTAGTGCACGCATGCAATGGACTACTTTGTTCAAACAAGAACGTTTCTCATTAGGATGAGAACGTTTGTCGTCCTAAACAAAAATGCCACTAAAAATGTGAATATTACACACAAAACTATCAAAGGTATTGAGAAATTTGAAATTGGGTAGGAATTGGCATTCATTTTACTGTGTGTTGAATGAATCTGTATAATACTGAATGAGTTTTACTTTTTGAATTGAACTAATAAATGACGTTTTCTACAATGTTGGAATTTATAATAGTTGTTTGTCAATGTGTGTTTTGCGATTGACTGGCGACCAGTCCAGGGTGTACCCTGCCTCTCGCCAAAATCAGCTGGGATATGCTCCGGCTTACCTGTGGCCCAAATAAGGGAAAGTGCGAACGAAAAAAGATGGACAGATTCAAATGTATTGAGATGCACCTGCACATATACATAAGAATTATTCATCCATCCATTTTCTGTACTGCTTATCCTCACGAGGGTCGCGGGCGTGCTGGGGCCTATCCCAGCTGTCTTCGAGCGAGAGGCGGGGTACACCCTGAACTGCTCGCCAGCCAATCGCAGGGCACATAGAAACAAACAAGCATTCGCGCTCACATTCACACCTACGGGCAATTGAGTCTTCAATTCACCTAACCTGCGTGTTTTGGGGATGTGGGAGGAAACCCAGGCAGGGACGGCGAGAACATGCAAACGCCACATAGGAGGCGCTGGGATTTGAACCCCAGTCCTCAAAACTGTGAGGCAGCCGTCCACCGTGCCGCTTGTCAATATATTATTTTGTGAAAATAAGTGTTACTAATACACATTTCTGATACCACGTCCAAATTTTCCACTACAGCACTTTATCTTTCATGAGCAATTATAATTCATTTGTAAATCTTGTGAAGTCATACTTCGAACTCATTTAACTTCCCAGTGCAAGCAAGACTACACTTCACTAAGCGGTCACTAGATGTCAGACTTTGCTTTTATCTCCACTCCTCAGTCTTCCTCCATC
This sequence comes from Phycodurus eques, assembly GCF_024500275.1. Taxonomy (NCBI): domain Eukaryota; kingdom Metazoa; phylum Chordata; class Actinopteri; order Syngnathiformes; family Syngnathidae; genus Phycodurus; species Phycodurus eques. Next base: position 9,996,465 of record NC_084530.1, read on the forward strand.
ACATTCATCCATCTGGTAGTTGAGGCTTGACTGACTTTAGCGTTCCTGTTTTCCAGGTCAGCATACTGCATGCAGTCTAGAAAAAACAAACACAGCAGTTGAGTGAATGATGAGGCAGTGGCATTCAGGGCATGAAATATCTCTTTGATAGCCTCGTGAACATTTCTTTTCAAATTTGGTTTGATTTTCCCATCACTCAGTCAAGCAGACATGTCTGAATTTTGAAAAGCACATGGGTGGTTATTATGCTTATTATGGGTGGTATTATATTGGTATGGTTAATTTCAGCGGACCAATTGGCACAAACCAACTCACTGGGATTGGGACCCAGATTATTATTGCTCAGTTGGAGAGGTTCGAGATAAGACACCACTTATCACCATTCATTTTAGCTGTGTGCACTCAAAAGAAAATGGTATGTATTTCAGAAGTAACAAGGTTTCTGTAAAATGTCACCCACTTGGTGTGTGAATATCAGCCAAGAAAAAAAAAAAACGTCTTAATTTCGCCTTGACTTAAAAGAAAACCAAAATATTGGCACTGGAAAACATTCAGAAGTGAAATGCCTTGGCTTTGTCGAAATTATTGAGATTGTTTCCAATAGAAATAGAGAAGATTGATACTACGCATCTTAATGACTTTCAGCCTTCCAGAAATGAATGGGGAATATTGCATTCATATTAGAGTAATAAACTGGAAGACCACTGAAGTGAAATGAGACAGGCCATTAGATACACCTCATTTGCAATCATTACAAAGCACCGAGACTGAGAGGATTCCATTCAAACAGGAGTAAATTGCGATTTAATAAAGGAACTGCTATGATTATGATGGAAAATGAAAACAGACGGAGAATTAAAATAAACTGTATTCATTTCCCTTCAATTGTTGAAGTTAATTTTTTTTTAATTTTTTCTTAAATTAAAATCCAGAGAAAATCCATACAAGAACGTGAGGAACATGCAAATTCTACACAGGAAGGCCGCAGCCCGGATACGAACCATGACCTCTGAACTGTGAGGCAGTCACGCTATCCAGTCGGTAACCATGGCATATTATGTTATGTCTGAAATTAAAATGATATATACAATATATTATGGCTGTGAGTGAATTGGTGGTGACTTGAATTGACTCGCGAATCCAAAATGCAAAATCCCACATTTTCTGATGCGAATCGCAACGAATCAAAGAATAACATATTCATTACTTTATTCTGATTGAGCTGCCATGCTGCCATGGCACTATTACTTAAAAATAATAATAATAATAACTTTACGTTTAGCCTGTGTTTATGGTCGACCGATTTTGAATTACTGTGCATAGTTTCTGCACATATAAACATAGTAGCTCCAGCTAGCTATCGATTTAGTGCTTCAGGCTTCTATTAGCCTTGCTCTGAGGAGCTGCACGGATGTTCATGGAAGCGCCACAACCAAAACCGAAAAGGAGCCATCGTCGCGGTGGACGGCCACCGTGGCAGAATGAATGGGAAACATTTTTAGCCAACGCAGCGTGAGAGATAACGACAGCCGGCTAGGTAGCCTAGCTGCCTCGCTAGAAAGGCGGCGGCTTGGTCCAAGACATGAAGGCAGAAAGGATTTACAGCACTGACAGGCACAGAGCGAACCTGGGTTCTACCTTTGGCCAAGGAACGGCGAGGGATCCTGGTTAAAGTAAGCCATTTTAAACTGTAAAGATAAACCTTTTCAGAGGGAGACAAAAACGCATCAGCCTAGACAGGCAACCATACTGTCTTTCCAGTTCAATAGATAGTTTTCAAATAATCAAATTGGATTTTTCCTTTGTTGGACTATTATTTCAGAATAGTACAAGAAGTGAATTTGATTCTGATTCGCTAGTCATTTGTTACTGTCAATATGGAAAAGTGAACAGGGATTTAGAGGGTGAGTCTGAGTCTTAATATGCACACATATACTGTATACTAGAGCAGAGATCTCAGCTAAGGGCCAAAAATTGTAAATCAGACAAAATCAGACAGACCCATAGCATATGTATGAATTGTATCATTCATTTACAATGTTAGCATTAATGAGAAAATTCAAATATATATAATAAAATAATAAATAGATACCATCCTCTGCCTGTAGATCTGCCTGCACTAAAATGTGGGTTCTTTCTTGGGCAGGGCTCTTGACATAATGACCTATAATTCAACCCATAATACCTGCACAGCCTCACTAATCTTCTGTATAGTTTTCCTACTTCCACTTTTACGAATGTAAATTAGCATTATGGATGAGTTTCATTTAAATTGTACAGATTGACGTCTGAGTGCTTTAAAAAAATACATGATTTTTATTTTTTTCAAGACCAATTTTTGTTCCATTTACAGTTTCTCAATCCTCAGCGATCAAGTCCATCAGTCCGCCAGTAAATTCCTCAGCATCCTTCATCGCCCCTCCTTGCCCATGTTATGTTTACACATGGCTGGCTGGGAATTAACGTTCTGCTGTGATCCATTTGTTCTGATGTGGTTCAGCGGGAGGGTCCTGCAGTGATTTATTACACAGTCACCCAAAGGTTTACCATTGAACACACAACGACTGGGTAACCTTCGGTGCCTGGTTGTGTTGTTTTTATTTGTATCAGCAATTCAATTTCTGTTGGTGGAGGAGATCTTTCAATAAATAAAAATACAAAAACACGACAAGCACACGTTAAACTGTGATTCTTTTTCACCTCCAAAAGAAATTGGTCCTGAGGTTGTACATTTCAAAATGTGACTATAATATTTTAAAAACTGTCTGCAAGACCTTATCATACTTCACAGAGCATCAGAGATTTATCTCAGTGCATGAACTGTATTTTGTTTTTCTCTTTTTTTTTTGGTCACAATTATTCCAAAATAAGACAGCCTCAACATGGGGTGCTAAGGAGAATGTGAGAAGCAAAGTAAAAGAATATACATTGGTTACATGAAGAAAGCATACTCACATTCAAAGCCACAAGAGTCCACCATTAAAGAAATAAAATAAAATACAAGCCAAGTCAAAGTTATTTTGGTGTTACATGTGTCATCTTATAATTATGGTTAACTTATTTTTCTCACTTGTGTGACTCTTGATAATATACAAATGTTCCGTGAAACATTGCCTGTACACAAACCTTTTATGAATCAAGCATTTCCACAGACAATTTAATGGACCAACAACAACGTTGTGATTATTAATCGAATCCGTTGCTCAGAAAATAAACCCAACATGACTGACTGTCAAAGGGAGGGTGAAAATATTATTTTGGTCTCATCACAGTCCATTACAACACTTCTTAATTCCTGTTTGACATCAAATATGTAAAAGCTATTTGTGCAACAGCCTTTTTACTTGTTTTAAAGGCCTTGAACTCATATTAGTAAGGATGTGTAGTATAACGGAGCTGTCACACACACCTCATTACTATACTTCTTACATGAGGGCGGGACAAGCTGCAGTGTGATGAGAGGACGACTAACACTAACTTACTGCTTCATAATGATGGAGAAGCAAAGGGGCATGTTTCTGATAAGGGAAATGAAGTAAAACACATGTTGCTACCGTGTTTGCTTCTTTTTGCTAACGTAAAACTTGTACTGCAGAGCCAATGTTCTTTAATATTAGCTTGTTCATTTAGAGTAAAATAGGCCGTGCACCTATCCATTGATGAGAGACATCATATTTTATTTGTAATTTTGTAACCATCTGATGCAAGTTGTTAGACATTTGGATAAAATGTTAGAGAGAAAAAAAGTCAGCATGATGCAGTTCCGTCCTACATACTGCAACAACAAATTGCCACCTTAATTTATTACCCTTAAAAAGTAAACATTGACTTTACTTTATATTTTAAATGATGTATGGCTCCACACTATTACATTATTGTTAAGTAACAAAATGGGATGGAAGAAGTTGACCCAAAAATACATCCTTCCATTTTCTTTTCATTTTCGATAGCACTTGTTCTCATTCAGGTTGTGGGTGAGTTGGTGGTGTCTATCTATCCCAACTGAGTTTGGGCAGTCAACCGTAGCACACATATACAGTAGACAAACAACCATTCGCACTCGCATTCATGCCTATGGACCACTTGGAGTCTTCATTTAACCTAACGAGCATGCTTTTGGAATGAGGGAGGAACCAGGAGCACCCGCAGAAAAGACATGCACGCAAACTCCACGCAGGAAGGCTTGGAGCTGAGATTCGAACCCAGAAACTCCGAACTATGAGGCATACACTTGCTCACTGTGTTTCCTGGCAAAAAATTGGACTACTATTTTTTGTTAGAGACGTATATCGTTATTTATTTGAGTGCAATGTGGAACCAGTTGACACAAGTACTGTACAGTACAGAACAGAAGCTCCCCAATGTACGATTTGATAGATTTGGTCGTGTTATGGAAGAGGCTCTGGTCAAAACATTACTATCCTATTGGAGTCATTTTAAACAACCGCATCTTCAAATGTGCCTCTCAAATCATAGTGAACACCTTAAAAGTGGTACAATTTGGAGTTCAACCAATATTTAATGAAACAATATACAGAACCTCAAAGGTCATACACACAGGGTCACTGGAGGGAGTCAGGAGGTTTCATAAAACAAAATATAATTACATTGGAGTTTTGTTTATTCTATTTGTAATTCCAGCAATAGGCGACAGTATTGAAACACCTTCTTGTCAGATGTCTTCCAATGATCAGTAGTTTTACTTTTGTTTAGTTTTATTATACGGTGTTTCTAGTTTACATATTTATGTACAAGTAAATGTTTTAAAGAACATTGCATGTAAAATGAATGGAGGTTTTATGATGGTGATGGTTGAATCTGGATAGAATTATTTCAGTTTACATTTTAAGCATGTTGAGTCATGAAAGATGCAAAACCTTGTTATGATATTAGAATAACTTGGAAGTCAACCAGCGCCATGCAACGTATTGTTTTTGACGTGGGAGGTTCCACTGTATCAAACTAAACTCAGTCTGTAAAACATTGGCAGGCCAACAAGCTCACGCAGCACCTGAGCATATCCAGAGCAGAACTCCTGCATGCCAGAAAAGTCCTGTAAATAGCATTTGTTGCAAGCAAGTGGAGTCTGTGTGTGTGGGAAATGAATGCCAAAGCAAGTTTGACACTTACTTTGTATTTTTGACATCCAGTATTTGGACAGTTTACTGCGCTTGGATTCTTACTTCATGCTATCAGCCAGCAAAAAAATGCTGTAATGGGCTGAGAAGGGAATACTGCATGTGTGAAGTTTGAACATGGCAGGAGGTTAACATCAGTTTGTGATCTACGGACAATAAAAGTCGCACTCATATGCGAATACACATGCCAGATTTACGGACCATACACTTGCTCTGGTGATAATATAAACCAAACTATTAACAAGTATGAGTAAGAGGTGTGTTAAGTTCTTTGCACCTAATATTTCCACAATTTTACATATAAATTTAATGTGTCTAACAACATACCTGTACATCATCAATTTTACACTGCGATACTTCCACATTATTGACTCACTATTTCTTCTGATGGTTTTGAAATAATCTATTTTGATTATTATCATTATGTGTCCCATTTAAAATGAACTAAACCAGATAACGCTCTCATGGGGCTGGACCAGCAACTGTCTCAGTCTCTGTCTGCCTACCTCCTGCGCAGTGGAGGTAGGATTACAGTATCGTGATTACGTCATTTTCCATTGTTACTATAAAAACAACCCGACACTGAGAAATACCCCAGTTGCTGAAAATGGAGTGGCGTCAAAGATGGCAAGGAATGATCCCAATTGGTATAGGTTTGCATACATGGCGACACTGTTTTGAATGTACTATAATACATTTTCACTGAGGAAGGGACAATGGGATTGCTTCCTTGTTCTTTTCATATGCTAACATTTTTTTTTTAAATTGCTCAAAATTGATGGTTTTAAAGATACGGGTTTTTGTACTAATATTTTATTTCCTTTCGCATCTAAGCAATACAAAGTCGTGAGAAACATAACAATAACTGTACATGCTCACCAGACACTATTTAGGTACTGCAAACTACAACTGTGATAATAAACATACGCTATGGTGAGAGAAATAGCCCCCTGACAATATTAATCAAAACTGAGCATTAGTATTTCTGTAAAAGTAGAATTTCGTCTTGTCCCAGTTGAACACTAATACAAACAGAGAACCGAGAGCTGAGACGCTGTGGGGTCCCAGTGAGTTAATTGTGTTATCTCCAAGTGCCCATCAAACATCACTTTATCTTTGTACATGTGACATAGCAGACTGGGGAGTGTTAGTTAAACACTTTATGGGGGGGAAGGAAAAAAAAAAAAAAAAAAAAAAAAAACTCCTTCTGCCTAAGCTTCTGTTGGCCATAAGAAGCCAACAATAGATTGTCTAAATAAAAGAAGGGAGGCCAAAGAGGTGGACATGAGGTGAATATTAACGACAGTACATGGCTGTAAGAGATAATTAGATTTGGGTTTGTGCTGCCAATGCTAAATTGTGTATACGATGGATTTTCTTTTTCAACTCTCACCCTTTTCATTAATTTGCCTCTAGTGATTTGCATGTCTGTGCCGGTGTCACTCACCTAACAATACGTTAACAAGGCTAACGTCTGCAGTCCATCAAGTCACACTGGACTAACCATGTTAGCCAGATGAAACGACGTCCTTGGAAGGCTGTAGTGGACAATGTACAGTGACGGTAAAGCTCATTCAAGTATTATTCTTAATAGCATTAGTGTCCATTGTATTTAGATGATTTAAGTGCTTAGTGTTTGTAGCTGGACAAACTTTCCGCAGTGTGTACTGTGATAAAAAGATGGTCATTTATTTGTGAATTCGTTTCCACTTAACATTTATTGTCACAATCAAACAATCTCAACTTAACCGGCCGAAGGAAAGAGCCTGGGGCAGCCATCCTAAGTTTTTTTTAAATTTCTTCCTTAAAGGGAGTTTTTACCTGCGTCTGTCACCTAGTGGTTCAGTTGGTTTCTTAGTAAATAGGGCTGGACTGGGCATCTGGCATATCGGGCATCAACCCGGTGGGCTCTCAATCCAATCCGGTCCCCAACATTTTTTTTTTTAAATAAATATTTTTTTGACTAAATTCCCTCCAATTGCGCCTGCTAGCCACTCGGCCATCGACACATACAGTGCCGCAAGTATTAGCCCTTTTCAGATTCTTCTTCTTATTTTTCATTTTGCAGTTTCCCCACTTTAATGTTTAAAATCATCAAACAGATGTAAATATCAGACAAAGGTAACTCAAGTAAAGTACTGAGTGAGTGAAATGCTATTTTTTTCAATGGCGATTTTATTTTTGATGGGGACAAACAAATATTCAGCTACCTGGCTCTAATGGTCCCTTAAACCTGGTTGGGCCACCTCAGCAGCAACAACTGAAACCAAGCATTTCCTATAACTCTTTCACATCTCTGTGGAGCATGAACCTCCACAGCATTTCAACCAGATTCCGCCTTTTATTTTATTTTATTTTTTTAAGCCATTCAGAAGTTGGCTTGCTGTTGTGTTTTGGATCGGTGCAGAGCCCAAGTGCGCTTCAGTTTGAGGTCACGAACTAATGGCTGAACATTCTCCTTCAGGATTTTCTGGTAAAGAGCAGAATACTTGGTTCCAACAATTACAGCAAGTTGTCCAGGTCCTGAAGGAGGTAAGCAGCCCAAGACCATCACACTACCACCACCATGTTTGACTGTTGGTATGATGTTCTTTTTCTGAAATGCTCTGTTATATTTAGATGAGACACACACCTTCCAAAAATGTTTACTTTCATCTTGTCAGTCCAAGGAATATTCTCCCAAAAATATTGGGAATCATTCAGATGTTTGTTTTGTTTTTGTTTTTTTCTGCTAAAGAAAGACGAGCCTTTATGTTCTTTTTGATCAGCAGTGGTTTTTGCCTTTGAATGCTGCCAAGGATTCCTATTTTTGCCCATTCTCCTCCTTATTGTTGATTCCTGAATACTGACCTTAACTGAGGCAAAGGAAGCTTGCGGTTCTTTAGAAAATCAGTGATTTTCAACTAGTGGGTCGGAACCCAAAAGTGGGTCCCAGACAGCTAGTAAAATCTGTATTCCTATTCTGATTCTTTGTCGGTACAGTACTGAGGTGTGCCAAGTTCTCAGAAGTATAAAATATAGAATGTAGAACAGTCGAACAAAGTAGAACATAGTAGAAAAGTGACAAGAAATGTTACTTCCTTGTGCTCTAGCCACATGTTTACTCTGAAAACAAATGCAGTGCAGCTCTGTCTTTGGCTGGCAGATATCATGGCAAGTCATACTGTATGCCTTTAGCGGTACAGCAAACATTTGAAATGGCATTTAACAATATATATCCCTCATGGGATTTAAAAACCATCTTCATCTATCTATCTTGCTGTCAAGGCGAATGAAAAATCCTACTTTTAGAAGAAGGCAAAGAAATCCAAATAAAAAGTGGATTTAGAAATATGCCCTGTGTTGTTCCACAGAGTTTTGCTGCTTATTTTGCACAACTGCCTTTGTCTCTTAGGGGATCCCGGTGTATAAATTAGGGAAAATTCCAGAATTTCCACGAGTCAGTGATGGATTCTGGCTCTAAAACAAAACCTAAACATCCCCAACCTCCTGAATCCATTGCAAGAATAATATAATTTTGGGAAATTGTGTTACGTTAGTTATTTCCAGGAAATAAGTAAAAAAAACTATATGAATAACATCACCGAAAGCTGACTGGTTATTGTTCCAAAGCGCCCAGTAACCAAAGCGCCTGGTCTTGTCACTTGATATACCATGTGTCTGAAACCATGTACAATTGTTTGTACTTCATTATGTTGTCACCTGGAATTGTGACAAATATAATAATAATAATAGATCTGGACAGTTGAAGATGCCAAAAACCAATGGTGAATATCAAGTGTTTTTATGCTGATTCGTGAGTTCTATATGGGGTGAACATTATTGAGGATGTGCTCTTACCAGGCTGTTTCAATGCTAATTGTTGACATGTTTGCATGAAAACTCTAGGAAGCGCTTCCTGCCTGGGTTCACTGCAGGAATCAATGTTAATTCATTCAGCCATGACACTGCAAACCACATTCCCTACAAGCTGGATAGACAAGCTGATATGTAATGATTAGAGAGAGAAAAAGAAAACATTAAAACGATGTTCTCTAGACCCCTGGCTTTCATTCACATCCAATTGTTTCCATGTTTCCTTCAGTTGCGTCCCACTTGTGTTACATACGCTTCAAGGATTCAAGAGTCTAAACAGGCTTAAAAACAATTACATGAAAACAATCAAATCCAAGGAAGAAGAGGGGATGCTTCATTCCTACAAGAATCAGCTTCTGATCCATCCTATTTGTAGCACCAACCCACACTGCAGAAGTAATCTCTTACTGTCCTATGTACTTTTGTAAAATTACAATAAATCACACACACACACACAACGAACATACAGGCTCAATAAATTTGAAAATATTTTTATATTTTATTGAGATGACATACTGTACCTAAATAAATTGTACAACAGAAACCCACAGATGATTATAGATGTGATACTATAGTTTATTTAGCTTTTGTATTGATGTTATTATTTCTACTGTCTTTTGTAGCACCGCGGGCCCTTGAGTACCGTAATTTCAATCCTCTGGATGTGTTACGCATTTTGAAGAATTGACAATAAAAGTACCGTGTACCTTATATTTTTTGCTCTCAAATTTGTAGTAAAACTGTGTGAGGCTTCAGGCTATGTCCATATTGCATTTACAGTTTAGCAGATTGCTTTTTTTTAAGAGTAGGGTGGAATATTAAACTCAAGTCTTAAATCGACAAAAACAAAATGTGTACATTTATTAGCCACCAGCATAGCTGACATTTAGTTTAAAGCTGCAATGCATCTCATGATTAATTTTGTATTTTTTGGGGTGCTTTCTTGTTTCAATCCAAAGGAAAAAGTAGTGTTGGTTTGGCCACAAACACATTACAAATCAAATCCACAGTGTGGAATAGCGTTTATAGTTTGTATTTTAATATTGCATTTACAGTTTAGCAGATTGCTTTTTTTTTAAGAGTAGAATGGAATATTTAACTCAACCGAAACGGTCTTAAATCGACAGAAATAAATAAAATGTGTACATTTATTATACACCAGCATAGCTGACTGACATTTAGTTTAAAGCTGCAATGCATCTCATGATTTTTATTTTTGTAATTTTTTTGGGGGGCTTTCTTGTTTCAATCCAAAGGGAAAAGTAGCGTTGGTTTGGCCACAAACACATCACAAATCAAACACAGTGTGGAATAGCTTATATAGTTTTTTTTACTTGAATATGGAGATACAATTTCCAAAATCCTGACATATTCTTTTTCTTTTCCCAGGATCTAACCCCTTTTCACCTACACTTGTCTGCCAAACCTAAACTTCCTTGAGAAAAAAGATTTTGTTGATGCAAAGTGTATGTCTCCAATGACCCTTAGGGACATTGAGACATTACAAGAGCTGTATTCTACACTGCACATTGTTATGAATAACCCTGTCATAGAGGTGTGAAAATTAAAAAATCATTTATCTTAACATTTGATAGTGTAGTGGTCCACTCGTTTGGCCTCTGTGCAGGCAGCGTGTGTTCAGCTGCCACTTAAAGACAGTGTGAATGTGAGGGTGAGCTGTCATTTTTCTTTATGTGCCCTGCGATTGACTGGCAACCAGTGCAGGGTGTCCTCTACCTGCCTACAGTCTGTTGGGATAGTTTTCATTACCCTGCAACCCTGAACAGGATAAGCCGTAAAGAAAATCGAAGGATAGTTAAGATCTAAGGAAGATCTATAGTTAGCTCATGTGTGCTTTGACGTATGCAAATAGACCTGGTTCTGTCACACAGTCTGGATTCAGACAACAAATCCTGCTGATTTATGTCACAAATTAATTCCCAATTCTCAAACCAACCTCGTCTGTGGGAGCCACACACTTGGGCATGTAACAAATAAAGATGGCCAAGATGAATGTATACATAGATCTCTGGGAAAACCATGTCAACAGACACTCCAGGGGGATTTTGTATGTGTGTGCGTGTGTGTGGGTGTGTGTGTGTGTGTGTGTGTTTGTGGGACAGGAGCTTTAACTAAAATAAGAACCTCTTGGCTGTAGATGGTTGGAGGAATGCGAATCCCCCCCGTGTGTGTTTTCACAGGGTGGTCACTGGAAAGAGGCAAAGATCCCGATGAAACTAAGAGCCACATTTAATATGATCATTTGGAAGGCACAGGGGACTTTATTGCTGGACAACTGGCATTTGTAGCAGTAATCCCATGATTTAACATGCATCAGTCAAGGAAAGGCCATGACTTCACAAAAAAAAACCAAAATGGATTTTTTAAACATGCATGCCACACTGGGATTATATGTTATTTGTGTTAATATTAATTACTTTGATGCATTGACCCCATGTATAAATGTACATAAACCAATGTATGCTGTAAATTTGTGGTTGTCTGTTTTATTTTAACACAACAGCAAACTTAGTGACTTGAAACCCGCAAATAAAGGTTTTTACAAGGAAATATTGTTAATGTGGTCTAATGTGACTGCTGTGAAATGTGAAAAGAAAGAAATATTTAAACTTCAACGAGAACCCGGGATGGACTAAATATATATAACTATTTCAATTTGAACTGCAACATAAAAAAATCAAAATAAAAGCACTGACACATCTCTCAAACTAATTCTTAGCTATGGTGTGCAACTGCATTAGTGTTATCTATTTGTAAAACAATGTATAGTGACAAAATAAGCATAAACAGATTACAAATAAAAATTAAAGCAATTACTATTTTCTTTGCCATAAGAAACATGGAATATTGGAATGTAACACTACCATTTAGGAAATTCCGTTTTAGTTTGTATTTATGACTGTAATTGGTTGACAAAATGGCGTCATGGTGGTTGATTGGTTGGCACATACGCATCACAGGTCAGAGGTCGTGGGTTTTGCATCTTCTCCTCATGCTCGCGTGGATTTTCTCTGGGTATTCTGTATTTCTCCCACATTCCAAGAGCAGAAATGTTACATTAATTGAAGACTCTAGATTGTCCTTACAGGTGCATTCTGTCGTGTTCAAAATGCTAGCAAGATTTCAATGACGCTTCACTTCACTACTCCCTCCTTGCCCCCGAGTGTTTGGCCGAAGCCGTGCTCCTCATCGGTGTGCACGCACCAAGTCTCCTGCCTTGTTGATGACGTGCTGTGATCATCCTGTCGCGGCAACAGCGGTGACTAGTTCTTCATTTCGCTTCACCGGTAAGTAAAAGAAACAGATTAGTTATCACACTGAATACAATAGAAAACCAACTCACGGCATTTTAGTTAGGAAGTGGTCAACATGTACATACCAATACCAATACCAATACCAAAACACCAATACTCCGCATTTAAGTCGAAGAACTATCCGGTAAATTTACATCCTTTATTGTTCAGAGATCCCAAGAGGAGAGCAGTGCGTACGTACACACGAACACGTTTTTAGTATCTGTAAATCCCTGCAGGTGAAAGCAAATTGTGTGAACTTCCATGATTCTTGCTAATATTTGTATTGTACAAAAACCTCCAAATTGTCATATGAAATAAATGTTGAGCTGTCGCAAAAGCATTTTTTGTTACTAAACCCATTTTTACAGGAACTTCAAAAAGAGCTCAACAAACTATTATCCTTGACTTCTGCTTTCAAAACAAGTTATCCATCAATTTGTTGTGTATGTACTGTATATGTAATACAGTATGATGAGTCAATTAAAAAAACTTCCTACATTATATATATACATATATATATATTATATATATATATATATATATATATATATATATATATATATATATTATATATATATATATATATATATATTATATTATATATATATATATATATATATTATATATATATATATATATATATATATATATATATATATATATATATATATATATATATATAACTACAATGTGACAATGTGGCCCGTGACAAAAAAATTGTTTGACACGCCTGTGTGAAAATGTATGTGCACAAGAATGAAAAAGAAAAAAAATTGTACTGTATTGTATTCATTACATTTTAGTTAATGGGATGGGTTAATGGATATAAGGGAATTTTTAAACTTTTTAAATGGCTTTTAGACAGACCCTTTAGACAGCAATTTAATGACACCTGTGGAAACCTGTGCAGATGCTTTGAATTTAGTAGATGATTAGTGTGTGACACTGAGTTTAAAACATTTATTGTCTGCAAAATTTGGGCTGATTTCTTCACAGTATTCTAATTTTTTTAATACCTGATTTTGTGGGTTTCATGAGCTGGAAGCCCAAATTATTTAGAAATAAACAAATAGATAATTGTTTAAATTGTGGGACCTGAATCTATAATCTATGAAAGTTTTATTTTTTGAATGGAATTATGGAAAAAGCTTTAAACTTTTCCATGATATTGTAATTTTTTGGAAAGGGTCTGTATGTGGACATCAGAAAAAAAATAGATGCTATATTTGTAACAATGGCTAGCCAATTTTAAAAACACAAAATCTAATCACCATAATGTCTTGCCTTACAGGAGAGAGTTGACAGACTCAGTTTAGAGGAATCATAAAGTGTCATCATAAAAGACATTTCAGCAACACGACCGCAGCCCCATGTTTTTTTACGTCCACCCCGAAACATCTGGGAAAGCTCTTCGGACTCTTCAGCCCCTGATCAATGAATTGGTGTTTGCCGTAACTGCAGACACATGACAAATCTCATGGACACCTTGATCTTGGACGAGGATTCCAAATGTGGAATGACATCCGGAGAGCTGACCTTCATGACCCTGGAGAGAACAGCAAACAATTCCCCCAAGGGTGCCTATTCCCAATATGTGATGTGAAAAATACATATTTTGTATTAATATATCTTTATTATATTTATTATTGATTAATATGTATTATTTATATGTTTATAAACATTTGCAGATCCATTCGCACCTTATTTTTTCAATGTACTTCCGGGAATGTCGGCATGTTTGTTTTTGTTTTTTTACTTTTTCCTCATTGTACGTTAAATAGGAATGCTAACTGACTTCAGGCTCACCGCTTTATCGAAAACAAGGATACAAATAAAAATATAATCATAATATTTTATTACACTTATATAGCGTTTTCAAGGCAGTCAAGGACACTTTACAATTGCACAAATTATTCATTCACTCCACAGTCAAACCCTAGTGGTGGTAAGCTACTTGAGTAGCTCCAGCTGCCCTAGGGCAGTCTGACAGAAAAAAAAATGGCCCCTCCGACCACCACCAAACATCCAACCACAGTCATTCATATTACACTGCTATGGGCACACTATTCCACAGGGGTCCTGAGATGCCATGGTGGGCGTCCCTTTTTTTCATTTCTGAAAGGTGGAAACCCTAGCTACTGTATTGATGGCAAGCAATGCGATTTTGAACTAGTTTGTGTATTTGGAGTCACCCAGTGCTACACACGAACATGGGGAATCCACAATCAAAAAATAAATAAAAGTATGTGATAGACTTACCCGTCGACCAGAAACGAAGCCACGTCGCTCTTGAGTCAATCAAGTCCCTCAGAGAGGACGAGTTGCTGCCACCTCTGGAATATGCGACGGTCCAACGTGTATCCTAGTTTCATTTCTTTCTCCATCAGATTCCCTCCATTTAGCCTTTCTGATTTCTTCACTCTGCTTGTGTTTCCTTGTATTAGGAGACCCAGTTGTGGGCAAACGGGGGATAAGGCATTTTTGGATTTATCACCGAACTTTGCTGGGTTTGCCACTGTTCCCAGAGCTTCCTTCTGGTGTAAATGCGCGTAAGCGAGAAAATAATTGACACACTCAAGGGCCACGCTTAGAGTCTGTACAGTGTCTGATTGCACAATTCTCCCCATCACTGAGACTTTTTAAATTAAAAATGAAAATGTAATTAGAGGCATTAGATGAGGCTGGAGAGGGATGAGTTTTCAAAAGATCATTTAAATAACCCTTTACTGTCTGGACATCCAGAGTTTTAACGTATATGACCTTTTTTTTCTTCTGAACTACATACTTCACCTTTATGTGTAAATGTGAGTATGAATGGTTGTTTGTCTACTTTGGCGACCAGTCCAGGATGCACCCCGCAAAAGCTGTGTGCTTAGGGTCATTGTCTTGTTGGAAGAGGAACCTTCGGCCCAGTCTGAGGTCCTGAGCACTCTGAAGAAGGTTTTCGATAAGGTTTTCTCCACAAACATATATAAAAATTATGTACAAATATAAATACAAATACTGCTTAGAATTAAGGCTAAGTAGTTCTCTCTTGGTCTCATCAGACCAGAGAATCTTATTTCTCACCATCTTGGAGTCCTTCAGGTGTTTTTCTTTTTTAGCAAACTCCATCTGGGCTTTCATGTGTCTTGCACTGAGGAGAGGCTTCCGTCAGGCCACTCTGCCATAAAGCCCCGACTGGTGGAGGGCTGCAGTGATGGTTGACTTTCTAGAACTTTCTCCCATCTCCCGACTACATCTCTATAGCTCTGCCACGGTGATCTTTGGGTTCTTCTTCTCCTCTCTCACCAAGGCTCTTCTCCCCCGACTGCTCAGTTTGGCCAGACGGCCAGCTCTAGGAAGGGTTCTGGTCGTCCCATACGTCTTCCATTTAAGGATTATAGAGGCCACTGTGCTCTGAGGAACCTTAAGTGCAGCAGAAAGTTTTGTGTAACCATGGCCAGATCTGTGCCTTGCCACAATTCTGTCTATGAGCTCTTCAGGCAGTTCCTTTGACCTCATGATTCTCATTTGCTCTGACAAGCCATGTGAGCTGTAAGATCTTATACAGGTCTTATACAGAGATGTGTGGCTTTCCTAATCAAGTCCAATCAGTATAATCAAACATAGCTTGACTCCAATGAAGGTGTAGAACCATCTCAAGAATGAGCAGAAGAAATGGACAGCACCCGCGTTAAATATGAGTGTCACTGCAAAGGGTCTGAATACTTATGGCTGTGTGATATTTCAGTTTTTCTTTTTTAATAAATCTGCAAAAACTTTAACAATTCCGTTTTTTTCTGTCAATATGGGGTGCTGTGTGTACATTAATGGGGGGGGATTAACTTAAATGATTTTAGCAAATGGCTGCAAAGAGTGAAGATTTTAAGCGGGTCTGAATACTTTCCATATGCACTTTATGCAATGAAGTGTCTTATTGTGCGTTTTTCCACTAAAATCTCGTGAGAAAATGCATTGACTGTTGACCTTTTCCAGAAGACTTCTGATGATTTCACAGCAGATGTTGAATAATATTACTTCTGCTAATAATAGTATTCTCAGGGGTAAAGAATCCTACATTGTTTGCAGAGACAATCCATCGCTCACTTATTTATTATTTTTCATAAGTAAGCCTTTAACAAGGTGACCGAGGTTCTAGTGACAGTTTTATGAGCAACACATGTTCCACTGCTTTTACATCATTGCCATTGTGATCGTGTTGCTCTGTGTGCACTTCATCTGATCATTGTGATCAGGGTCGGCCCTCGCCAACGTGGCGCCCTAGGCGAGATTTTATACGGGCCCCCCTCCATCAATGATTTAAATAAGCTTTCAAAAAAATGGAATCCCAATAGTTTTTAACATTGCCTTTAATTCATAGGATAACATGCCACACAATTTAAAATATAAAATAGAACATTTTCTTCCAGCATGCCCGTGACCCTCGTGACTATTAGCGGTACAGAAAATTGATGGATGGATGAATTACTCTATCTCTCCAGCCAAACAAATCATGTGAGTAATGGCTGTTACCACAGCTAATGGGACAAACCAAAAGTTGCAACAACTTGACCTGTCATTCTCCCATTCCACCCATTTTCTTCTTCTTCTTACCTGTGTCCGGGACAGTTTTGGTCATTTTGATGTTTGCAGAGTCCTCTGGGGTGACGTCAAGAAATTTGCCCCTACCCCAACAGAGAGCGAGCAGAATACCAATCACCCAGAGGAGGGAGTATTTGCTATTATCATTTGGAATCACATTAATTGGACATTTCTTGACATTTGAATTTATGTTGTCTATGTTTTTCCATGTTAAAAGTTAGTTGTCAAGTTATTGCTAATAAGTGCTGCTTCCCCACTTAAAAGAGATTGTTTCAGCGATGGGAGATTTCTTCTGGATTTTACTCAATGACCAAGAAACATTTTCCCTTTTGTCTCATCTTAATTTTGCATTGAGTAGTTTGACAGTTCCTCCTTACATTTGTCTCTAGCAATGAGGTGCTTGCAGGTGCATTGGCATTTGCATTTTAATTATATTTTAGATTTTGAGACATATACACAAAAATACAAGAAAATGTTATTGTGATTCAGTAGTTACGAGAGAGAGATATTACACAAATTTGTAATTTCTGTAACGTCACGTTCTAGCCTTCGATTTTGGCAATTTTTTCAATTTTCTCCACAGCAAATGAGGTCACTGTTGTTTTAACTTTTTAGTTTAACATTAAATAATTCAGCTTTTGCTTCCTTCTAACCCTTCTAAGTTCTAATAAAAAGAGAGTAATTGTTACACATGCCCAAGCAATTATTTGTTCAAATGGGTCACTTAATTACAGCAGGGTGTGTGTGTGTGTGTGTATGTGTGCGGCGGGGGGTGGGGGGTGATGGTGGTTTTGGAATGCTTTTAATAAAATATGCAGTACCTGTCGTTTTTATTTAAAAAAAAAAAAAAGACATTCCAGTGTTTTAAAATTTGCACGAAATCCAACACAGTTCTCATGAAAACTGTGTGATTTGATTGCCATACTACAGACATGCGACATACAACATTTCGAATGTAATGCAAGTATTTTGCGCAGCGGCGTAAAGATATGCTGTCCTGCAGCACACGGCACCCCCTGGAATCTGTTTACAGTAGTGTAAACTGAATCGAAATGTGATTATTGAGGATTTCCGCGTGGCGGTATATTTGAGCCGCTGAGAACTACAGTGGGCTAACTCATTTTTTAAGTTAAGTGCAGAAGTGGACAGAGAAAAGGCATATCTTTCCGATGATTACTAGTCTTCTGTAAATCAAGGTTTAGTTTCAATTTCGGCACATAGGGGCCAGTCCATTATTGCACGCAGGAGTTTTCATGATTAATCATTGCACTGGGACAGCACCTCATAAAGTGAGGTTCAAAGATCGATAGAAGACTCAAAGTAAGTACTGTCGTGCTTGAGCTTAGGTGCCAGTGCATCCGCATGTTAGTCTGTATCAGTTAATGTTATTTATCACTTTTCATGAAATATTGCCAGATTTGATGGCTAGGACTCAGACCGGAATTGCACTTAACCTTTTTCTAATCCCACCTTGTTTCATTTCTTTCAGTCAACCTCAATGATATTTTGATCCAACCTATGAAACTGAAGATGATGGCAATACCTTTGTTGTGGATAAATGTTTCATTGTATTTCATCAAACTCAAAATCATTTCATTCGTCAAAATGACAAAATCTGAGTAAAAGCACAATTTCTGTAAAAAAAAAACAGTATCCACAAGAAGTAGTATTTGCATGCATGTATGTATGCATGTATATATTCATTTATTTGTATGTTGTTGTTTTTTTATACTCATTATATAATCCCTCAGTGGAAATTCAATTTAAAATAAAATATTTAACTAGTAATAAAATTAAAATTGTGAGTTTTAAAAGGATATTAGTCATCATCAAATGTGGGACTTGTCCTGTGTCATTACTGAACTATTGATCTGTACTTTAATCTGATTTATCTGTTTTTAATAAAACCACAAATTGCCACTGTGGGTTACTGTGGTTAGTTTGTTTACACCATCTCTACTACTACAGACAAAGATAACTTACCTCAGTTTTGAGGATTTGTTTTTAAAGACAAAGGTCAGACATGGACTTGTGAATTCCACAAGCTCCAAAGTGAACTTGGCCAAATTTTAAATAAAGATGTGTAAATGTGTGTCAGGCATAAACAAATTGTTGGAGAAGAGATAGCGGGAGAGGGTGACCACTGCGTGATTCATTGTGGTCCTGGGAGCGATCACGTGGAGCCTCACCTCCCCTGAATACAAAGAGGCCTACACAAGCAGGTTTGGGCAAACATAAAACAGAAGTGACCCTCTGCCTCTGAGGGCCCCCTACTCCCACTACATCTTTCAGACGGAGGTGTGGGATCACCCCACTCATAGCACACTCACAGTGGGAAAACAAGGCCTCTCTTTGCGGCCCGTCACGGTGCACCACCGAAGGGCAAACTCTTAGCCCAAATATTTTCTCAGCGTGGTACTGACTGTTGTGATCAGCTAGTCAACATGAAACGGCGGGTTGTGTTAGTTTTAATACACATCTCCATCTACTAGAGTGGTAAAGCTGCCGAGACTTGATTTTCTCTGCACAATTACATCTTAATACCATCCTCTGAATGGCCTAGCTATAAAACTACAGTGTTTCATATTGTGGAAAGCAAACTCACTCATTAATTAGTTCGTTAATCCTAAAAAGAGAGAAAACGTTTGTGAGTTCAGCATCAAACAACCTGGAAGACCACAGAGGAAAACTAATCAAACAAAATGTTCATAACATCAACAGAATCCAAAACACTTTGAAAAATGTAGTGTAGGTCTATCATTGTCAACATGTACAATCAAACGACACCTTCATGAATGTACTGTAAATACGGAGGGTTTACAACCAGGTACAAACCACTGGTAACATTCAAGTCAAGTAAAGCCACTGGCAAACATCTGAAATGTGAATGTCTTCAAATGTTCTGGAATAACAATTTTTTTGACCGATGAAAAGCAAGGCCAACTTGAAAATATGAAAAAGGACAGGAACACCTCATGATCCAAAGCATACCGCATCATGTGTCAATCATGATGGAGGCAGTGTTTTGGCATGTATGGCAGCGACTCATGTGGCTACATTACATTAGATAGTGTTTAAGATAACTTTTGATTGTTCTTCAGTTTGTTGATAGATTTAATAAATAATACGTAGTATATGTCTCAAGACTTCGAATGCTTCGTTACTTGTTGCACAAGCTTTACCTACAATGGCATGTGCTCAAGAAGTATTGGTTTCATCCTGCTCTGGCCTTTTAAATGTAAGAACATAATAACGACAGAAAAATGGAAACCACCTGAGTTCACTGCACAGTCGACACTTTAAAGTGAACATAAACCTTTTGGTACTGCTAATAAATTGAGCAGCGGTGGTTATTGTAGAGGCGAAACTGTGATGTATAACTCCACACAGAGAGAAAAAACATTCCTAAAGCTGAGTGCTGATATTACACGGATGAGAGGAACTTCAGGCTCTAAATTAAAACATGGCCTAATTTACATGCACGAGCTAGCGAGCTCGCTAGACCGGCGGCGGGGTCGTCTAATACGTCACTGCAGCTGGTGTTGTCATGTGTGTGTGGGTCCACATAACAGAAACACTGCAGGGAAAGTTGGCTGTTTATGAAACACAGCGGCACACGTTAATCAGCCTGTAGCTCACACTACAGACATTTGAGAAGATACCGAACGACCGTATTTTATTGACAGGTGAACGTCAAGCATGTTTCCATTGCAATCAGCGGACACGCCCACAGTGTGCGACAGTCTGGAGGAGGTCTCTGTTTTTCCCGATTTTGGAGCCTCATTTTATATACATTTATATACAAAAAACGAAACACATTTTTTTTTTCATGGCAATTATAATGAGCACCAATTATTCGCAGATTTTCACTATTTGTCGGGGCTAGGGACCGAGCGCGAACAGCAAAAATCTGGTCCGCTGTACTTGGCGATTTTTTAAATGCAATTTGGCAGGCTTGTTAACAACACTCTTTTCTGTGGTCTGTCAAATTTCTAACACACTTTACTTTCACTGCACAGGGTCTTCAACAAAGTGGTCAAGAAAAATAGCTGTGTCCTGGGCTGCCAACTGGACTCCATCAAGGAGGAGGCTGACCGAAGACCGTGCGCCAAGCTGACATCCATCATGAACAACACTTCCCACACCCTGCATTACATTGCAGAGTCCCTGAGCAGCTCGTTCGGTGCCAGACGTTTACACCAACGGTGCTGGAGGGAGTGCTACCGCAGATCATTCCTTCCCATGGCAATAAGACTGCTCAATTGCACTAAATAAGCTGTTTGCTTTTTCTTTGTTTTTAAATGCTTTTAATCACATTGTATTATGAACACATTGTGTATGAAATGGGTCATATAAATAAATTTGCTTTGCTAAATAAATAACTGTACTGTACAGCACACACACACACACACACACACACACACATCATTCAACACACACACACACATCATTCACTATGTGCAATATTATTGGTAAAGTTAATACATAATGTACATGGGTAACTTGATATTTTGTTTTACTCTCATCTGATTTATTTTGCTAATGCTTATTCTTTTCATAATATTGAATATTAACGTTTCCTGCTGTAACCATTGAATTTCCCTGCTCTGGGATCAATAGTCTTCTGCGGTGTGGAATAACTTTGGACAGAATTGTGGGTCAATTATTTTTTTCCGATACCATGAATACCAAAAGGTACCTTACCATGATGCAAGATGAAATCTGGCCAGTTACCAGTGCTTGGGAGAAGGTTGACAATTTGATTTTCATGCAAAAATGGGGTCCTTCCACACTTTGCTAATGTTGTTTATATATGGCTGAAAACCCACTTCGCTGGGAGATGGAGGAGTCCTCTTGGTCCGTATGAGTGACCAGCTCAGGGGTCCTGACTCACCACAGTGTGATTTCTTTCTTTGGGGTTTATTAAAGGAGAAAGTCTACTGTACCAAACCAAAAAGTTCATCCGCATGAACCTTATCCAAGCAAGCCTTTATGAACTTTTGTGTACTAGGAAACAAGCAGGACCAGAAAAGATATACTGATGAAGAATTACAAATTTGATTGATTAATATACTGATTCGGTGGAACGGTGTACGACTGGTTAGCACGTCTGCCTCACAGTTCTGGGGACCAGTGTTCAAATCCCGGTCCCGCCTTTGTGGAGTTTGCATGTTCTCCCCGTGCCTGGATGGGTTTTCTCCGGGCACTCCGGTTTCCTCCCACATCCCAAAAACATGCATGGTAGGTTCATTGAAGACTCTAAATTTCCCGTAGGTGTGAATGGTTGTTTGTTTATATGTACCGATTGGCTGGCGACCAGTTCAGGGTGTACCCCGCCTCTCGCTCGAGGATAGCTGGGATAGGCTCCAGCACGCCCGCGACCCTAGTGAGGATAAGCGGTACAGAAACTGGGTGGATGAATATACTGATTAAGTACATGTCTAAATACTTTTGTCTCTATAGTGTAGACATAAAAGCGAGGCAGGCAGGCAGGCAGGCAGGCAGGTAGGTAGGCAGATTACTCAGCAAAACAGTTGCTCAGTTGCACATACTGTAGCTCAAGCCTGAATGGGAGTGACAGTTGCACTATAGCTCCCCTTCATCATTTCTCTTTACTTTCACTTATTTTGCAATCAGTATTAAATTCCACTTGTTTTGTATGACACATTATAAAATTAATGCTGTGATGAAAAAGAGTAAATTGCTTGAGACAGTTAAGAAGAGCCTCTGGGCTTTTCTTACTGCTTTAGATACATGCCCTGCTGTGCTAACTATACTAGATAAACTAGGCCCAGTGTTTTCATACGGACTGCACTCTGCAGGAAACATACACACAAACGCTGAAACGTCACTTATAGGAGCACATGCTGCATACTACGCCACTATACAAATACAAGCGTGTCTCCAAGCCAGTGTGACCACAGGAGTGAAATAAAACATTCAGTTAATCACAGTTGGGCCCCAGGGTTTAATTTGACTGAGTCAATAAATACTTTTAAGGACTCAGCAAGGCCCCAGTGGACCATCTAGTGGAGGACATTTGCTCTTTAGGGCCACTTGATTTCAATCCAAGGAAACACTCTCTCCATCTATATTCTAAACACAAGCACACACTTACAATTTTAGTAATACATGTAAAATAGTACAATTACATCTAATTTAAGACCTGTCTAAATAATAATAATAATATCATTAAAGTTTGGTTTAATGTATTAAAGATCAAAGGAAATTGCACAAGCCTTTACTGGAAAGGAGCAGAGAGAAGATTATTCTGCCTCTCCGCACAAATCATTACTGAACAGTATATGTATCACCCATGAATACATTTTTCTTGAGGGGAGAGTTTGCAGTTTTAAAAAACTGTTTTTGTCATATACTATGCTAAAACTGTCCGTGTAACCTGACAGTTATTGAAATGATCTTTTGAAAAATCACCCCTCTGTGGCCCCACATAATGCCGTTAATTCAATTTGCATTATGGTTTTACAACCGGGCATGACAAGACAAGAATAACCAATCAGAGAGTGTAGTGAGAGTAGGGTTGGGCATCGAGAATGGAGAACCGATTGGAAGTGGAACTAACATGCGGGTTCAAATTTTAAAAATTTGGTTCCCAGTTTCAATGCCTACAGTCCACCTACCACGAAGAAGAAAGTGGCGAAAACCAAAGAAGACGAACGCGCACGAAGACGGTGCTTGTGCCCAACGGCAGCGGCAAACAAAAGTGTTAAGTATGTTAAATATAAATGACCATTCACCTCAGTGTAACACATGGATTAAGATTATATTGTGCAAAGGAGGCTTTCACGATGTATAGAAGTCTGACGCGCTCTCTTCCACTCCGAGCCTCAGCCTACACCATGCGGAACTTCAGTCAAGTCAATTGGATGAGTGAAACAATATGCCAACATTGAGGCAGCTAGCAAGTTAAACTGGGTTACACTCTTGCACTGATGGTTTTTAGTGTTTATTTTAGTCTTCAGACCAACGTAAGAGCTGATGACGGACACTAAAATAAAATATAAATGACTTTACCGTACTGGAAAGAAAGTAAAAAGAACACCTCCCTGGTGAGGTGTTCCGGGCACGTCCCACCGGGAGGAGACCCCGGGGACGATCCAGGACACGCTGGAGAGACTACGTC
Organism: Phycodurus eques; assembly: GCF_024500275.1. NCBI lineage: Eukaryota > Metazoa > Chordata > Actinopteri > Syngnathiformes > Syngnathidae > Phycodurus > Phycodurus eques. The sequence continues at coordinate 10,020,503 of NC_084530.1, forward strand.
TCTCGGCTGGCCTGGGAACGCCTCGGGATCCCCTCGGAAGTGGCTGGGGAGAGGGAAGTCTGAGCGTCCCTGCTGAGGCTGCTGCCCCTGCGACCCGACCTCGAATAAGCAGTAGAAAATGGATGGATGGATGGTTTCTGGATTTAAATGACACTACGTAATACATATACATCCCCTTAGATCAAAACTTGCATGCTTGGTGTGTGCATTTCAGTCTGACAATATTGAAGCATAATACTTTAGTCTTGTACTCAGTGGATGTTGGCTAATCTTTTAGGAGGACCCCCTTAAAGGTCCCACTAAGACTGGTTTCAATAAGATGTTTATTTCCTCTGCATGAGAGGTTTAGGCGGCGGCAAGACAGGGGAGAAACATTTAGTGTTGGGATGATAACATAAAAACGTTGGTTAAGTTTACTTGGTCAACGTGAGTGAGTCGGTGTAAAAGATAACAGTCTTTATCAGGCACTTTGTCTGCTGTATGCTTGACCAAAATAAGTCAATCATACATTTTCCACATTCCCATGAGCATCCTTTTCCCTCCATAATGACAGCACTTTGGTTATTATGTCTTCCCGACACATGTCCATCCCAAAAGCACTGTTACATGAAGTAGGCTTTAGTTCCGGTGGGAAATGCTGAACATTCTGATCAGCTTGAGCAGATTTAGTTGAGGCAGCTCGCTCGAGAGCGTTCTATTAAATTTGACCTCTAGCATCGAAGGTATCGCCATTACCCTTGCTAGCCCCTGCTGTACATGGGGAAATGAATGAGTGAATTGGGGTCAGTGAATACATGGAGATGACTTGAGATGAAGGAAGAAATAAGAAGGTCATTGTAAGTGTGCTATATAAATAAACACAGAAAATCCTGGTGAAAACAACAAAATGAGAAAGGAAATTAAAAAATAGATATCAACATTGATGGAAATGTAAAAACAGGCCTACTGGGTTTGGTGTGGAGGATCGGTCGGTGTGAACGATGAATGAACAATAGACCCGAGATGGATAAATAGCTTGTTCACGGCACATAGTAGTTCACTTACTCAGTCAACGAGGAAACAAAGATGCAGAAAGTCTACAGCACTCAGCAGGCTTTGGATTTGATCCTGAACCAAGTCAACCCTTGCGACTCCGATGGAGGAGACATTGCCCTTCAGCTGAGTTCAGATTTCCGAAACATCCTATTTTCATTTGCTGATTATGGCAGTTGTTTTTTTAGGAAAAGACGAAAACAATGCTAAATCAATACAGAGGAAACATACTTGATGTTTTGGAATTATAATTCAAATGATATCATTGCGATTAGATTTCTAACCTTGTGAGCAATGAAATACGATGTGAGCTATAAAAACCTCAATTATAGCGCACATCATATTTCATTGCGCACATCTAAAAAATATGATCACCCTACAGATGAGGAGACTTCACCACCACCAGAAAAAAGAGGTTCACTGAAGACACACACCGGGCCAACAGAGCAAGGCAAAAGACGGCACAGTGTGGCGCAAGAACAGGTCGGAAAGCATCTCTAGCACAGCTCAATTGAATCTTACGCTGCAGATGGACAGCCAACTGTGTTGGTCAGAAGAACAGCGTCGAGTCGCTTACAGAGTTTTCTCTGTTTCGTCACTCTTGTCATGCTTCGAAAAACCTGCGGTGCAAGAACAGTTACGTCACTGTGCGCTGTGTTGACTGCTACAAGTACACTTGGCAAATGCAGAAAGGAGATGGCGTGGCAGTGCCGGGTATGTTCAGACAATGTAGAGGGTTGAAGAGCTCACTTTATCCACATGCTGCACATATTTGTGTGTTTGTATATTTCATTGCAGTCATTTATAAGTGAAGAAGTCTTGTTTGAATCTTGTGCATCAGCAATAAATCTCAACAAGAAATGAAAAACAAACTGTCAGCCTCTTACTAAGAAGGGAGGGGAAAATATTTTTTGTTGTGAGCCCAAAAGGGGAAATATTATTATTGTTGAACACAATGCCGTGAGAAACTAATGTACACTAGTTCTAAACCGCTACGTCTCTCTCATTACATTACAACACACTGATTTTGATAGAAATTACTGGCTGCACGCTTACACAACACTGCATACTTTTTGTTTGAAACATCTCATTCCAGATACACGCCCAGATATATCATTTACAGAACAATGGTGACAAGATGGTGAAGAATGGTGAAAAAATTGAACGAGCCAGCCCTTTGGGCAGGCAAATTAGAAAAGCCAAATTGCTGGGCTATTCACACCTGAGTTGGGATATTAGTTCAAACTAATCCAGCCACTCGGCTCCTCTTGAGGCATTATAGGTAGAAAAGCCAAATGTCAGGGCTTTGGGCATTTTAGTGTTATCCAGGTAGTGCAGTGTTATAGCATGGATAAGCATTACCCCAATGGAGAGGATCACATATGCTGATCATTGAGACAAGCTAACAGGTGTTATTTGATGATCTCTTTTCCTCCTGACAAAACAGAAATATAATAAAACACACAGACACATATGCGATGTATGTCTTTTTTCCCCCCAAGATGCAGCGGTTAGTCAACCACTGTCTATCTGCTGTCTGCTGACAGACTCGTGTGGATTTAACAGGACAATTAACAGCCATTGGCTTCCAGCGGGGAACCCCACATCAACACCGCAGGACAGGTGATAAAACATGCCACAATGTCAGTCAGTGACTGTAACACATTACAGGAGCTCCTTTACCTTGTACAGTTGCTTTAAAGTGTGCCAGATGAGAACATGGTCATGAATGTGAATCTTTTCCAAATGTACTTTGCTGGTCCTGAGAGGAAGTTCAACATGTTGATCTCCCTCAGCGTTCTGAAGTGCTCCAGTGGTTTTTATTCCCTGGAAGAAAAACCAAGTTCTTATTTCAACACATCATTGGCAAAGGTCCCATTATTTGTTATGGTCCGTTTAGCACCGGCTGTTATTTTGGGTATTGACTGAAGTCATGCATGCAATATGAATTATCTATCTAAAATATGTCCCAAAAATACTGCAACTTGATACAATAGTCTGTTACGTTCTAAGTACCGTAATTTCACGATCATAAGGCGCACTAAAAAGTCTTAAATTTTCTCCAAAATGGACGGTGCGCCTTATAATGAAGCGCGCCTCATGTGTGCACCGAGTTCCAACATCTGTAAATGTTGTTGTGGGACTTCGATGAGCGGTCCACTTGACTGACTGGGAGCACTTCCTGCCGACACGCTGCTTATATAGAGGAAAGGCGGACGTGACTGAGGACAGCATGCGGACGTTAAAGGGGGAAGGGTGCGCGTGACAGAGGACGCTAAAGGCACGCCCCCAGTAGGTATATAGCGCCGGTATGTGCATTGTGCAAAACAACATCGGTTTGGCTAAGGACCCCCGAAAATGGCACCTACAAAGAGACACGCTTACGAAGCACAGTTTAAACTGCAAGCTATCAGTTACGCGGAGGAACATGGGAATCGAGCAGCCACAAGAGAATTCAAGATCAACAAATCAATGGTTGGAGGAAGCAGGAAAACGAGCTTCGCCAAGTCAAGAAGACGAAGCTGAGTTTCCGCGGAAACAAGGCGAGGTGGTCCGAGTTGGAAGACCAACTCGAGCAATGGATTAATGATCAAAGAACAGCCGGGAGAAGCGTCTCTACAGTCACCATTCGACTGAGTGCAATAACTCGGAGCTTGCCATCATTCCAGGAGGCTTGAGGAAGGAACTCCAACCGCTGGACATCGGTGTAAACAGGGCGTTCAAAGTGAAGTTGCGAGCGGCGTGGGAGCGATGGATGACAGATGGCGAACACAGCTTTACTAAGACTAGGAGGCAGCGCCAGGCGAGTTACGCCACAATTTGTGAATGGATTGTGGATGCTTGGGCTAACGTGTCTGCTTTGACTGTTCATCATTGCTGAACAGCCCCCCGGCAACGAGACTGACTCCGACAATGACGAGAGGGAACCCGACGTGTTTGATGGAGAACTTGCCCAGCTGTTCATTTCGGATACAGAAGATGAGGACTTTGATGGATCTGTGGATGACGATTGATCAAAAAATAATGTACATTGTTAAATACTTCAATAGAGTACAACCGAACTCAGTTTTGCTCCGGCTGCCTTTTTAAAAACATTGTTTTAGCCTGGATGCTACCGTATGGTTTAAGCTAGTGTATGTTTTACCATGCCTGCGCCCAATAATATGGTGCGCCTTAGGTGTGTGTTAAATATAGAAATAGACCCCATAACTGAGACTGCGCCTTTTAATACGGTGCGCCTTATGGTCGTGAAAATACGGTACATAGTGTTATACTTTAATAGGGTTCCAATTGGCACAAATGGATGTATTTTGTGAATATAAGTCTAGTTTTTGCTCCAATATGTTTTATTGTGCAGCATGGCCATAAAGTGGTTTGCATGTCTGCCTCAAAGTTCTGTGGTTCAGTGTTCGAATCTCCGCTCTGGCCTTCCTGTGTGGACTTTGCATGTTCTTCCCACGTTTGCATGTTTTTTTTTTTCCAGGTACTCCTCCTCCCATTTTCCAAAAATACACGTATTAGGTTCAGTGAAGAATCAAAATTGTCTATAGGTGTGAATATGAATTTGAATTGTTGTTTAATTGGATGTGCCATGCAGTTGGCTGGTGACCAGTCCAGGGCGTACCTCACCTCTTGCCCAGAGTCAGCTGGGATAGGCTCCAACTCACCTGTGACCCTAATGAAGATAAGTGCAATTGAAAATGGATGGACATTTCAATACACAAATAAATTCCCAGTGTTGGGAAAGTCCATTTTCTACATGAGCTAGTTCAAAGTTCAGTCCTCCGTTCCAAAAATGAAGTATTTCAGTTCATAGTTCGTATTTCAAAATGTCGAACTAAGTTCACCATTCGAAAAATGTTCATAGTTTTTTTTTTTTTTTTTTCAATATGTTCGTGACGGACTATTCCCCTCAAAATACTGGCATTTCATTTGCTCACTGTAGCCACCAATTCATTCCAGTCGCCGCTAGTAGCCAGCTGCAGCTTTCACCTTACAACCTTAAAAACATAAGACAAAACTTGTTGCTTGAACAGTCTTTTTTAAAATGAGAAATTAAAACAAAAACAGGACCTTTGTCCTTAATTCGCAAACAAAAAAAGACAACACAGTGTGACAGGAACAATAGCGAAAGGACATTGATAACTTTGCAATGCTTGCAGGTCTGGGTGACGATATCTCATCTATTCTTATATTACAAAGCAAGATCAATTCCATATTATAACAGTGTTGTTAGCACTGTGTTTTAACTAAAGCATTCTGATAGAAATAATAATTTTCCTTGTCATCAATGTTTACAATGATGTACTGCGTTACAAAACAACCAAAGAACACATTTTGTCCCATTTACACAGTGTCCCTGAACACAGGTTTAGGGTGTACCACACCTTTCGCCCAGAGTCAGCTGGGATAGGCTCCAGCACGCCTGCGACCCTAGTGAGGATACGGAAAACAGATGGATGGATCATTTCAACCATATTTCTTTTTTGTAATCTTAACTCCTGTAGACCCACATGTGCACGCACTGTGGGGAAAAAAAACACGCTTGCCAACACAAGCACACATACCACACTTACTGTACACACCACGCTCATTTCGCTCTCTTGTCAAGCTCCATCTCGCATCACCTGGTGTTTATAATTTGTGATTATTGATTTATTTTTTTGGCCTTGCACCCCATGGAATAATGAAATAATTGCCATATGAGTGTCACACAGACTATCTGAGACCGGACACACCAATTGCATAACAGCGCATGAATAGATATACAGTACAAGATACCATGAAATATGCCCACCTCAACAATTGTACGTTCATTGCAGCATCTTTGCTTACAGAAAATGTCCTATATTTTGAAACAGACTAGCGCAGAGAAAAGTTATATTGGTCACCCATCAGAAGGTGAAACATATTTCTTCTATTATACAATTGCTTTTCTTTGCCTTCCCACAGTTGTGTAACAAATTATGCCTTTCAGGTGAAAATCAACAACAGATGTACCAATGTTGAATTAGATATTATTTAAAATCAACATTTTTTTTTTTTTTAAGAACAATCCCCCCACCACGAATAGCTATGACATTTCACCTTTTGCATTAAAGGTTTAACCCTTGTGGAGCTATCGATCAAAACTTCATCTATCTTCCAAATAAATCTGTGAATTTCACATCTAAGCAGTCCTATTTCTTGCATCCATTAGCAGCACAGAGCATACTTCATTGTCTTTAATAAATATGAGAGATAAAACACATATCTGTGTTTTTGCAACAAAAAACATCAAGCCTTATTCATTTGGTACATTGCAACATTGAATTTAAATAGCCTGCAAAGTGAATTCAGAGATTTGTTTCTAAATACATGATACATGCGTACAAGGTCGTTCAACACTCTTCTCTGTAGTGTGTAAAATGTATTTCCACTTTACAGGGACTTTAACAATGTGTGCTATTTCTACAAACCCACAGGGCACATGCAAAACTGTGAGTTTGTGTGATTGGCAGGATGTCCTGTCTGCTCTCAGCTCGCTGACAATCGGACAATACGGTGAGCGTCCATGTGTGGCGGCAAACACATCAAACCTCCTCACCTCTGTCTTCCTGAGTCCATCCTGACTCACCTTCTCTATCGCTCACTGGGTCCAAGAAGAGAGGCGTTGATCCCTCTTGTTCTGGATCACTTGCGGCTGGAATTCCATGTTCGGATCAACTAAAAAATGAACCTTCCTCGTCCTGTGAGACAGCTAACACCATGTCTTTTTTTTTAAGTCTGGGAGGGGGGTGGGGGGTTGGGTGTGACAGGTTTACTCGTAAACCTGTCACACCATCTTCTTACCTCACCAGCTTCAGTCAAGGTTCAGAGCATTCCGGGATGCTCTTAAACCGGCAGTTTACGGGTGGCGCGGTCAGGCCCAAGATCATCAGAGGTTTACGTACGGGTGGCCCATAAATACACTGCTGTGGTTTGGGGGAAATCAAGCTCATCTCCCCCTCACAGACGCCCTCGTCACTCTTCTTGTCCTCACAGATGAGAGAAGACCCCATAGTCCTTCCAGTCTTGTTTCCCCCTTACTCCATGTATGCCTTCATTTCTCATGTTATCTGGGGCCACGTTACATTCTTCATCTTGACAGCTTACCGTCTTTCAGTGGAGCACACATCTCTGGCTTGTCTCACTTAAAGATGTCATTGCAATTTAACTTAATGCACCGGTCTGTTTTCATCCGATTTGCATAGAGCTCTATGAGAAAATGAACCCATTTCTCACTTGACTTATTACCCTATTAAACAACAAGCCTTCGTAGAAAGACTGTGATATTCATTTTCCCATGTTAAAACACACATTCAGAGAGGAAAAGGTTTCATGCCTCACCAGATGTTATATATCTATCTAGAAAACAGCACCTTTAAAAAAAAAAAAACAAAAAAAAACTCTGCCAAGCGCAAAAATGGGAAGCAAGTGTTGCCGTTTATTGCTTCTTGATTTTGACTGATAGTTAGCTACACTGCACAGCAGATTTCCCATAACTCTGTTTAGGAGTTGAGAATGTAAAAAGGAAGAACCCATTCAATTCGGGTTTCCGATACATAAAATCGAGCTAAAATCAATATCATCAGTCCAGTCATCTTCGTCGTCAATGAAACAGGAAATAGTCTGCGAACTAATAAACTGTCAAACACATAAATATGTTTTACTTTTGTTCTGTGATTTTTTTTTTCTTCATATTTTTAATGTTTGAATCCCAATGGAAAGGTTCACCACATCCCAGAATTATTAACAGTACAACCCGATCATTTGCCATGAACCATAAAGTGGCCTGCTAATAACTGCTGATGATAATTGTTCAACTTTGGAATCATTTTCATTTATTCTGCTCTGAGTCTGCCCTACTGTTCAGACATTGTTGTGAATGCAAATCAATAACGGTAAACATTAATTGATCCTCTGAGCTACAGACATGCTCATGTTCAAGATAAGGGAACGCGTAAGCTAAATGCTAATCGACTCATCTGTTATGACAAGATGTCTTGAATTAAACACTGGCTGATCATATTAGCACGCAGCAAGGTTTTTACAATGAAAACTACTCAGTAAAAATATGAGCAGCTGGTAGACCATTATATTATCGACCACTAATGCAGGTAATCTCGAGCCACCATGGCAAAGATGGAGACAATTTCTTTGCTACGCCTCAGTGTATCATAACATATATTTGTTATTTGCGTTTAAGTAAGACTATTACATTTTGGTGCTTTAAATGAGTTAAGTTACTCCTTCGATACCATGTTTTTCTGTCCTGGTTTGTTTTTTCTGCCATTTTATCTCGTAGGTATCCACAGAACACATATTTCCACATGGTCAAATGGTGTTTTATGCATTTTAACTCTTTGTGAGGTTCTGATGTCAACGTTTATGGAGGCTGACCTTCTTTCAGTCATAATGTCCATCAAAGCAGATCGGCACTCCTGTTTTCTTACCTATGCTTCCACAAATTGGAGGTGACAGTTTCAAACGTGGTCAGGGCCCTCCATAAAAGCACCGGCTGGGGTCAGTGACACAGGTTTACATTCCTAGTTATGGTTTACATGACAGATGGCAGAGTTGAACCAAAAGCAACATGTCTTCATCCTTTATGAAGACAGACAGGACAGGCAGACACAAGCGGTCATTTGTATCAAAAAGGTGTGGCAAAAAGAGAAGATGATTTATATATATATATATATATATATATATATATATATATATATATATATATATATATATATATACACATTTCTATGCAGATTTGCATGAAACCCTGTATTTTTGTAACATGTGCAACAAGGACACTCGGAACACGTTTCGAACTTGGTTATGTAGCTTGCATTCAATCCTACTAATAAACTCCCAAACTTTTTTTTGTCTCAGCACTTTCTCACTTGGCGGCGATAACGAAAAGCTCTATTAGACAAATAAAGACGACTGAATAGACTTTGGTTAATGTGCAGGTCGACAGAAATTTTCAATCACATTAAAAAGATCATAGCTACACGCAAAAAGAAAATCTGTCCTCGTTATTCAAATTCTTCACGAGAACACTTAACATGTTACATGTTTTAATGTTGTTTTTAAAGCTATAATCTGCAATTTCTGCCGCCTCCTAACGCTGCAATTCAGCATTACAACAAAGCCTTTGTCACTTCAAAATGACATAGGCTAAATGCTTCTCCGGGCCTCCTCCTCCTTCCAACCCCACGTTTTTTAGTTTCTCTATGGCTTAGCCGAGCTGCGTGCTGTCCCTCCGTACGTCCATAAAATACGTAATTTCCGCTACGTCATTTTAGAGCTCCACCAAGTGATCCAGCGCGGGACTCAGTATAAAAAAATAAATGTTGAAAAATATAGCAAGATATGTCAGTAGCTGATTGGCTTAATCAGCACTCTGTCATCTACTCCTGTTGTGGGTTGGGTGAAAATGTTTTACAAATAATAGTTGTGGATTATAGCTTTAACTCACATTTGGAAAATTATCTTTTGCAACAGGTTATTAATGAAACTATCAAAGCTTGGTTCTTACCATTTGGGCTCTGAATGAATGCAGATAGTAGCTAGTGGCTAAATTTAAGAAGCTAATGTCTCCCAAATGGTGATCATTTTCCAAATTAAGATGATACACTGTGAAAACTGTCCTAAGTGTGTTTCAAAGCTGTTACAGACCGTCAAACAAATGTGCACCGTGTATGCCCAGCTTTAGGGTGTTCTAATTTGTGAGTTCCACTGTAGCTCTCCAATTATCCATGTTCTTCTTTTCCTTTCGGCTTGTCCCATTAGGGGTCGCCACAGCGTGTCAGCCTTTTCCATGTAAGTCTTTCTCCTGTATCCTCCTCTCGAACACCACCTCATGTCTTCCCTCACGACATCCATCAACCTTCTCTTTGGTCTTCCTCTAGCTCTCTTGCCTGGCAGCTCCATCCTCCTCATCCTTCGACCAATAGACTCACTATTTCTCCTCTGGACGTGTCCAAACCATCAAAGTCTGCTCTCTCTAACTTTGTCTCCAAAACATCGAGCCTTGGCTGTCCCTCTGATGAGCTCATTTATAATTTTATCCAACCTGGTCACTCCGAGAGCGAACCTCAACATCTTCATTTCCGCCATCTCCAGCTCTGCTTCCTGTTGTCTCTTCAGTGCCACTGTCTCTAATCCATACATCATGGCTGGCCTCTCTGCTGTTTTCTAAACTTTGCCCTTCATCCTAGCAGAGACTCTTCTGTCACATAACACACCTGCCACCTTCCTCCACAGGTTCCAACATGCTTGGACCCGTTTCTTCACTTCCTGACCAAACGCACCATTGCTCTGGACGGTTGACCCCAAGTATTTAAAGTCCTCCACCCTTGCTATCTCTTCTCCCTGTAGCCTCACTCTTCCTCCACTACCCCTCTCATTCATGCACATATATTCTGTTTTACTTCGGCTAATCTTCATTCCTCTGCTTTCCAGTGCATGCCTCCATCTTTCTAACTGTTCCTCCACCTGCTCCCTGCTTTCACTGCAGATCACAATGTCATCTGCAAACAACATGGTCCACGGGGATTTCAGTCTAACCTCATCTGTCAGCCTATCCATCACCACTGCAAACAGGAAGGGCCTCAGGGCTGATCCCTGATGCAGTCCCACCTCCACCTTAAATTCCTCTGGCACACCAACAGCACACCTCACCACTGTTCCGCCGCCCTCGTACATGTCCTGTATTATTCTAACACTTCTCTGCCACTCCAGACTTCCACATGCAGTACCGCAGTTCCTCTCTGGGTACTCTGTCATAGGCTTTCTCTAGATCTACAAAGACACAATGTAGCTCCTTCTGACCTTCTCTGTACTTTTCCATCAACATCCTCAAGGCAAATAATGCATCTGTGGTACTCTTTCTCGGCATGAAACCATACTGTTGCTCGCAAATACTCACTTCTGTCCCGAGTGTAGCCTCCACTACTATTTCCCATAACTTAATTGTGTGGCTCATCAACTTTATTCCTCTATAGTTCCCAAAGCTCTGCACAACACCCTTGTTTTTAAAAATGTGCACCAGCACACTTTTCCTCCATTCCTCAGGGATCTTCTCACGCGCTAGAATTCTATTGAAAAAGCTGGTCAAAAACTCCACAGCCACCTCTCCTAGATGCTTCCATACCTCCACAGGTATGTCATCAGGACCAACTGCCTTTCCATTTTTCATCCTCTTTAATGCCTTTCTAACTTCCCTCTTACTAATCATTGCCACTTCCTGGTCCACCACACTTGCCTCTTGAACTCTCCATTCTCTCTCATTTTCCTCATTCATCAACTCCTCAAAGTATTCTTTCCATCTATCTAGCATACTACTGGCACCAGTAAACACATTTCCATCTCTATCCTTAATCACCCTAACCTGCTTCTGATCCTTCCCATCTGTATCCCTCTGACTGGCCAGCCTCTCCTTTTCTCCTTCTTTAGTGTCCAACCTGGCATACATGTCATCATATGCCTCTTGTTTGGACTTTGCCACCTCTACCTTTGTCCTATGTCGCATCTCAATGTATTCCTTTCACTTCTCATCGGTCCTCTCAGTGTCCCACTTCTTCTTAGCTATCCTTTTTCCCTGTATGATTTCCTGTACTGTAAGGTTCCACCACCAAGTCTCCTTCTCTCCTTTCCTGCCGGAAGATACACCAAGTACTCTCCTGCCTGTATCTCTAATCACTTTGGCTGTAGTGGTCCAGTCTTCTGGAAGCTCCTCCTGTCCACCGAGAGCCTGTCTCACCTCTTCCCGAAAAGCTGCACTACACTCGTCCTGTCTCAGCTTCCACCACATGGTTCTCTGCTCGGCCTTTGTCTTCCTAATCTTCCTCCCACCACCAGAGTCATTTTACACACCACCATCCTATGCTGTCTAACCACACTCTCCCCGACCACTAATTTACAGTCGGTAACCTCCTTCAGATTACATCGTCTGGACAAGATGTAATCCATCTGCTTGCTTCTACCTCCGCTCTTGTAGGTCACCCTATGCTCCTGCCTCTTCTGGAAAAAAAAGTGTTCACTACAGCCATTTGCATCCTTTTTGCAAAGTTTACCACCATCTGTCGCTCCAACGTCCTTTCCTGGATGCCGTACTTACCCATCACTTCTTCATCACCCCTATTTCCTTCACCAACATGTCCATTACAATCTGCACCAATCACAACTCTTTCTCTGTCTGGGATGCTCAGAACTACTTCGTCTAGCTCCTTCCAGAATTTCTCTTTCACCTCTAGGTCACATCCTACTTGTGGGGCATAGCCTCTAATCACATTATACATAACACCCTCAATTTCAAGTTTCAGCCTCATCACTCGATCTGATACTCTTTTCACCTCCAAGACATTCTTAGCCAACTCTTCTTTTAAGCCTGACTCCATTTCTCTTCCCATCTACACCATGGTAAAATAATTTAAACCCTGCCCCTAAACTTCTAGCCGTATTGCCTTTCCACCTGGTCTCCTGGACACACTATATATCAACCTTTCTCCTAATCATCATGTCAACCAACTCCTGAAATTTTCCTGTCATAGTCCCCACATTCAGTTCTGGGCTCTGTGCCTTCCTCTTCTCTTTCTGCTGAAGAACCCGCTTTCCACCTCTTCTTCTTTGCCTTCAACCCGCAGTAGCTGAATTTCCACCGGCGCCCTGCAGGTTGACGGTGCCAGTGGCGGACGTAGTTAATGCGGGCCACGACCGATCCGGTATGGAATTCTTTGGATGAACGCTCATATTTGTTTGGCAAAGTTTTAAGCCGGATGCCCTTCCTGACGCAACCCTCTGCATTTATCCGGGCTTGGGACCGGCCTACAGTTTGCACTGGTTGTGCCCCCCATAGGGCTTCTACAATTATCCATCAAATGAGCATAATACACCCCTATTTTTTTGCATTTCAAACTACATAAACATTTATAATCTTTCTTTAATAATGGTTTATTTACTAAATTTAATAATTTACTAAAAACGTGTATTGCGTGATGAATGGATGTCCCCCAGCTGGCAGCTGCTGTAAGTTGCATTGTGGATGGTTATACATCTTTACCAGAGCTGTGATTTAATGTCTTACAAAGCATCTACTGTCCGCCCAGCTGTGAAAATAAGAACAGGAACATTTATTTTAAAAATACATATATATATGACTTATCTCCCTAGAGGTGAGATTGATCACTACATATTCAAAGTGCATTAGTGTTAAACGACTAGGAGCACACTGTTTACAGTACCTTGTGTCTTCCTGTGGGTCTGCTGAATGTCCATTTGTCTTCATGATTCATGTTGGGGAACTGAGAGATCTCCATTCCTCTCGTGGGGTATTAGGTCTGGATGAAACAAGCCACTAGTATCGCGTGTGGCAGCTGAGCGTGTGTGTACATCACAAAAATAACATGGAAAACACAATCCGGAAGTGGATGCAATACCACGGTGGACGACTGGTTAGAGCGTCAGCCTCACAGTTCTGAGGACCGGGGTTCAATCCGCGGCCCCGCCTGTGCGGTGTTTGCATGTTCTCCCCGTGCCTGCGTGGGTTTTCTCCGGGCACTCCGGTTTCCTCCCACATCCCAAAAACATGCATTAATTGGAGACTCTATATGCCCATAGGTGTGACTGTGAGTGCGAATGGTTGTTGGTTTGTATGTGCCCTGCGATTGACTGGCAACCAGTTCAGGGTGTACCCTGCCTCCTGCCCGGTGACAGCTGGGATAGGCTCCAGCACGCCCGCGACCCTAGTGAAGAGAAGCGGCTCAGAAAATGGATGGATAGATATATAGATATTAAGATATTAAGTTAATTTTAGACCACTATTTCTGAATTTATGACTGTGCCTTTCTAGTTTTGTTCAAGCAGATTGGTGGAAGTAGAGCTCCATCTTCTGAATCACACCCAGCATGTTGTGAACCACACCACATGACTTTTGGTCCTCTAACAGGGAGCGAAGGATAAGCTTCCAGGAGAAGATATATATATATATATATATATATATATATATATATATATATATATATATATATATATATATATATATATATATATATACCGCTTCTCCTCACTAGGGTTACGGGCGTGCTAGAGCCTATGCCAGCTTTCTTCGGGCAAGGGCAGGGTACACCTTGAACTGGTCGCCAGTCATTTTCAGGGCACATATAAACAAGCAACATTCGCACTCACATTCACACCTACGGGCAATTTAGATTCTTCAATTAACCTACCATGCATGTTTTTGGGATGTGGGAGGAAACTGGAGTACCCGGAGAAAACCCACTAAGGCACGGGGAGAACATGCAAACTCTACACAGGCGAGGCTAGATTTGACCCCAGTCCTCAGAACTGTGAGGCAGATGTGCTAACCAGTCGGTCACTGTGCCGCGCAGTCAGAATTGTTAATAACAAAATGACCAAACACACAATCGCAGTGACAAGAGATTGTATCCCAAAAGATATTTAGCAATGATGTGACTCTTTTATGAAAGTTTCTTGCTCAATTATGAATACTGCGACTGTTTGAAATGTTCCTCACTCGACTTGGCTGTGCTGCTAATCCTTTGTAATTCAATTTTTAAATTGAAAATGAGTCAAACATGAAAGGTGACCTGGAGTGGCCCCGAGTGACTGCCGCCATCGCAATCCTGAGAAAGCACTCTGATGAACTCGCCGATAGGATAAGAGGGAGCTGCTGGCCCGTGAGACGCATGTTCGCTGTGTAGTGCTGATAGAGAGAGTTGATATGGCTCAGGAGAGAGAGAGAGAGAGAGTAACGAGGTATTATAAAAAGAGAGGAAGACAAATGACTGACGAAATGGGAGAAAACCCGTGAAGCTATTGGACATGTAGGAGTACTGTTTACTCCTTGAGGTGATGACTTGAGGTGATGGTTTGCTTCAACTGGATATAAATCTCTTTGTTTGGGTGGCTTTGAATTGCATCAATAAACAACACTGAATGGTTCAGTCGAGTGGCATCAAGCAGGGAAACTAACACACTCTTTCAAAATGTGTGATATAATAATAAACTCTTCCAATAGCAATGTTATAAATCACAAAAGTCATGTGTGATTGATATGAAAACTTAAAAATTAAATACACTCTTAGCGTTGTGCCAGAAACAGCAGTGTAGCTCAGCAGAATCATCTTTCCTGGTCTTGTAACACATTTGCAACTTGCTGCTAAAAAGAGTTCATAAGGCTTGGCCTTTGCCAGTCACGTTTGAATGTGATACCAGGGAGTGACGGTGCTGTGCTCCTGGA
Source organism: Phycodurus eques (assembly GCF_024500275.1). NCBI lineage: Eukaryota > Metazoa > Chordata > Actinopteri > Syngnathiformes > Syngnathidae > Phycodurus > Phycodurus eques. The sequence continues at coordinate 10,035,813 of NC_084530.1, forward strand.
CAGAGAGCCAACGAGAACAGGAAGTCAGACAGACAATAACGAAAGTACCACAATAAGGATTATGACGAAAGGCAGGTTTGTGATTTAATCACTGCGCAGTATTAAACATAAAATATACATTTGTTGCATTTGACAGGGGCACACAATACAGTTTGACCAATTTTAACGATAAATGTTGACAATCATTTGGATGACAACAGTGTTGTGGAGAGTAAAGTTTTTATACTATGAAAATGGGTGGCGGCACGGTGAGCGACTGGTTAACACATCTGCTTCACAGTTCTGAGGACACGGGTTCAAATCCGGACTCGCCTGTGTGGATTTGGCATGTTCTCCCCGTGTCTGCGGGGGTTTGCTCCAGGTACTCCGGTTTCCTCCCACATGTGCCCTACGATTGGCTGGTGACTAGGTCAGGCTGTACCCCGCCTCTTGCCCAGAGTCAGCTGGGACAGGCTCCAGTACACCGGCGACCCTAGTGAGGATAAGTGGTATGGAAAAGGGATGGATGGAAGGATGAAAATGGGTCACCAAGCTAAAGTTTCTGAAAACATTTTTGTTCCCATCTAAACATTGAAAATGTTTATCAAGTGTTGCTGTTACAGCTCTCCACAGAAGTGTACCGTATTTTCACGACCATAAGGCGCACTGTATTAAAAGGCGCAGTCTCAGTTACGGGGTCTATTTCTGTATTTAACACATACATAAGCCGCACTGTATTTTTGGGACGCAGGCATGGTAAAACATACGCGAGCTTAAAACATACGGTAGTATGCATGCACGCTAAAACAATGTTTTTAAAAAGGAGCGCTCATCACACAACATTTATAGATGTTGGAACTCGGTGCACACGTAAGGCGCGCCGCATTATAAGGCGCCCCGTCCATTTTGGAGAAAATGTAAGACTTTTAAGTGTGCCTTATGGTTGTGAAAATACGGTATATTTACTGCGACCAGCAGAGACACATTACACATATTCTCAACACAAATATATGCAGAGTAGTGTACATACCTGTATATTCAATAATACTGCATACCATCACGCTGCACAGGAAGGCCCTTTCAGTTCCAGTTGTATTTATTGTTTTTCATTTGATTGTTTTGCATTCATGGCCCAGAAGGGTTTGTCATACATCGACTAGGAAATGTGTAGCTCTAACTTTACTACTGCGTAATAGACTATAGCGTGTGCTGACTTGTGGACAAATTCTGGTTAAAATCACCACCAAAGGAAGGAAACTCCGTCGTAAACCGATGACAGCCTGAACCATTGTTTCTGCAGCTCCGTGTGAATAAGGAAAATATGCAAAGGAACAATAACTGTGTTTGTTTAAATATACCCAATAACTGGGAGATGATTCAAAATGTTATTAATGCATAAACATGCAGCCACCACCAAGTTTGACCTCCATTTCAAGTTAAAAGTTAAGCAATCTGTGACGAGGGAGTCTTCTCTAAAGCTGTTGGGTTTGCAGTGCTGTATGTAAGTGCAAAAGTGCCACTGTGTCTGGTTACCTGGCACAAAAAGATAAATGAAAGACTGGAAGGTAGGAATAATCTGTCTTGCTCTGCAAAACAGTAGGGTTTCATGGCCATTTAAATTCTTTACTGAGATGCTCTTTGCCTTGTTGTTCAGCCACTACATGGCGATGAGGGAAATGGTCTTCTGAAGTGCTGTAGCAGACAACCCACACTCTGCAACGAAAGGTGTGTCTCCATTTTTCATGTTGACTCTTTATTGGGAAGGCTGCCACAAAATGGTATTTGTGCAATGACACAGTTTCTTGGAGTGTTGATGAGCTACTTTGAGTCTGATTGGAATTTGTGAGGACTGAAGCAGAAAGAGGTTGTCGATCTAGAAAGAAGAGGAAGTAGCTTGCGTAGCTTTATCGAATGCATGTGGCCTTTGCGCTTTGCAATTGCTCAAAACGTTCTTAATGATGTTCATCTAAATCCTGAACATCCCAAAAGCTCATTCACACCTCAGTGCTCGAAAATGACCATAGACTTGGAATGATGAAAACGCTCCCACTTAAAAAAAAATCTTGGTCTTTCATTGCAGCTTTGCAGCCTTTGTGGTTCGTCCACTGGGTCGAGGTGTGTGGCTGCCCGTTTGTGCCAAATAAAATGATGGTGTGAAAAGGAGGGCAAAGGAGAACTCTTGTTTGCGATTTGCTTGGAAACTTCACAAAACTAACATCCTATAGAGTGTTTTCTATAGACGGCAACATTTTTGTGTGCGTGAGTCATGGGGTTAATGCGATCCTCAAGGAACCTGGGTTCCACTTGGTGGCTCTGTGTGGTGAAGTGGTCCTTGTTGACTCTGCTTGTGTGGGTTTGTGTGCCAGTGTGTCGCTGCACTCTCCTCCAGTGGAGACATTTTAGCAATCAATCAACATGTTCCTCTAACAAGAAGGAAAGAGTGGCTTAACTAACTAACTAAACTAACTAACTAACTAACTGTTCATTTGCAACTACTTCTATTACATATGTTCTAATGTATCATTTTTGTTTCTGTGGGCTCACTCACAATCCAAATGTGTGGACAGCTGCACATTGTTGCTGTCCAAAAAACATGTATTGTCCATTTTGCAGATTATTTTTTTTCAAACATGGCAAACTTTTTTGGTGGTTTTTTTTTTTGGGAATCAAATTTGGCATTTAAAAACATACATGTGTTGAATTGAACACATTGATATATTTTTATATGAAGCTGTGAAAAGCTGCATATCATCGCTGTCCAACAAAAAGCATCACATTTTATTGATTTTGTTTTCTTTTAGTCTATAAAAAACTAAAAATATATTATGTGTCATTGCATGCTCCCCATTCAAAACCCGAATTTGTGTAACAAATACTTGTAGTACTTGCATGATTTATTTACGAAATGTTATAGAATCTACAAGTATTATTTAGTGGTTTTGACAGCATCTGTTTTCAAACTAATAAAATGTTGATAAGATAAAGCCAGCTTGCCAACATCTGTTGTGCTAATTTGATACATTTTGTACCTTCATGTCAAGTATGTTCTTATTTGGATAAATTGTTCGTCTTAATCAATTTGTGTGCTGAGGATCCATCTTGTCATAGAGATAATTTTAGCATTGCTATTTTGCTGCAGCAGTCAATCGTATTTCTTTGGAGATTGTGCTAATGCAAATGACTAATGAAGGAAATACGGCATAAGGCATATCATGCCCCTTAGAGGGCAAATTTCCTGTGACTGTTGATAACACACACTCATGTTTCACCGACACGATGACAACATTTCCTGCAAGGCCTTGCTTCTATGGAGTAAGACCTGCCTTAAAATACACAGGACCACAGTGGGACACAATACACCATCAGCTGCAAAGCCTCCACGCAAGGACGTAGTTGGAGGGGGGCATAAGGGGGTACATGTCGTCCCACTTTTTTAATCTGTTCGTTTTAGAGACTCTAGTCAGTAACCGATTTAAGGAATTTCTTACTGCCAATAACATTTTATCTCATTGTCAATCTGGTTTTAGGGAGAAGCTTGGAGGCCGAAATATCAGGCTGACAATGCTTCATTTAATTTGGTTTGAAAGAGTTTGGATGATGCTGAGGAAAAATGCCGATTTATTGTATTGTTTGTCTGAATGTTTTCAGCTTTGCCTGTCAAACCTGTTTTATGGGTTTGTGCCACAAAATGTGCCGTAACACCATACTTGTCATTAGTGCTTTGATGCTACTTTTTGAGTGACAAACACAGTGATAACAGTCAGCATGGGGTATGACTAACATTTCCACAGTTATAAGTTGCGTTTTCTACCAAGGTTGCAAACATTATGTCAGGAAAGAGGCAATTGTAGATATCTGAGAGGCTGCCACTGAGGTGAATTTCAGTTCCTGGTATAATGGGCTGTAAATAATAAGGGCGACTATAGAGGACTATAGGGGTACAGAGCCTGTATGCCAACAGACCCCTTAATCCTCAGACATAGAGGCATGACCAGACTCCCAACAGTCTTGAGTCTAAACTCAAACAGCTTGACACGTCGAGTGAGACGTCTAGATTAGGCTTTTGTTTGGGTGTGCCTTTTTCCTCCAGTCTGGCTGCCTCAAGATGTGTGCAGTGTCAATTTTGTCTTTAAGTGTGACTCGTATGTTTTCTCAGCTCGCTCTGAGTTCATTTACAAAACACCGGATATTCAGTTTTGGGATATTTTGAATATTAGAATTTATATAAAGACCTTTTATATTGTCTTTATTTTCACATAAATATCTTTGATATGAAAGCTCTTGTCTGTAGTTTAGTTTTGTATCACGATATCGATGTTGCGATAACAATCTCCATGTGTCATTGTTTGACATGATCCTTAAAATAGGACATCTAAATGGGCGTCATCCTGTTTTGGTTCGATTACAGACAAATCATTTCCAATAAGATGATTTCATGAACTGTTTTATCCAAATATGAAATCATTATTATCATACATGGCTCAGATGAAGGAATAGTTGAATTTTCTTGTCCATGTATTGATGGACTCCTATCACAAGAGTGCTTTTCTATGTTGTGTTTTTAAGATTAAATGTAATATGTAGTTGGGGTAGCTACCCCCACCCCAAAAAAAAAAAAAAAACTGGTGCTGGTTTAGTGGCCTTACAAAAACCGCTCTGCCACAGCTTGATCACATATATTGCTGGGGGAAACGAGCAGGGCTTCCCCCAATGATGGTCAGATGAAAGAGGGAGTAAAGAGGAAGTGATGGAGGAGAGACTGGTGTTAAGTGGATTGACCCCGGCCATCATGATTAAGGCCATAAAGATGTGGCCAGCCACAGGTTATATTAGAGGATTATTAAAGGCTGTAAAAGTATATAAAAAACAGATCTGCAGATTAAGGTTAAACAGACGCTAAAGTCAACACCGCTCCGCATTCCACGCGCTTGAGTTTACCCAGCAGGAAGTTAGCGAGCCTGTGAACCGTAATGTTCTGACGCTGTGGCTTTGCTGAAAGTGTAAAAAGATGTCTTCATGTGCCGACAGAAAAATCTTTGAGAAGACGAAGCTGCATGTGCAATAACAGTGATGATAAACTGACCACTTTTCATTTGTAATTTCCATCTGTTCAAACACGATCAATTCTGGGATGCTTGTCAACCTTTGATGTTTTTTCTCCAAATGTAAAATTCATTTTTAAGGCAGGATATTAATCTGTTCCAGGGTCAAACTGTCACCATCCTCCAACCTTAAAGTGGCGTATAAGCATACCATTTTTTAACAATTGAACCCATTTCTTCAATGTGAGAAACCCCACATATTTTTTTGCAATCCCAAATGTTGAACAAGTTTCAAATTTATTGTTGTCGACCCCAACCATTTTCCGATCGGATCGAGGAAGAAAAATCAATTTTAACACACATCCACATCACAGAATAATCGCTCAAGATAATCTGTCAGAGATATCTGCGAATCAGGCCTTTGCTGACTTTGAGGGAAAATGCTCAAGTTTGTCAGTAAGTGTGTGTATCCAGTATGTAACGGTGGGGATCCTGCGCTGTCAAGCCACACCTGGGCTTCGGACCCGCGCCACCACTTCATCACTGGTTAAATAACAAAATAATTACAGTAATAATAATTCATTTGGCACCTTTCAAGCATATTCAAGGTCACCGTACAAACATAGTTAAAAGAAATCAAGTAATCTAATAAAAATAACACAACATCAATTAAAATGGCAAAGGACATGGGAAATGGAAAAGTGAGTATGCAGTCCGCAATAGGGGAGTCTTGAGTTTGGATTTGAAGAGGGTTAATGAGTGTGTTTCGGAGGTCAGGTGGCAGTGATTTCCAAAGACGGGCGGGCAGAGCGGCTGAAGGCTCGGCTGGAAGTCGAGTGTACTGACCGCCTGTCACGTACGTGGTTAGGGCGAGGGCGAGTAACGCAAGGCAAGAACATGGTGGACCCAATTGCAGGGAAGCAGGGAGGCAAGGCAGGAGTGCGGGAGTCTCAAAATAATATTTAATCTTCAGAAAGGGAAAACTGAACAAAGTCCCACAACAGATACCAATCAAATCAAAGTAACAAAGAAACACTCGAATATCTAAAACTGGAAACAAACTATGACCTGTGAGTAAGACGTGGAATAGAAAGGGAAAATGACACCTGACAATGACGTACCACAATGACAAAGACAACTGGCGACAACTGGCAACGACAATGAACCGACAAGAACTGAAAGAAACCAGGGAACTAAATACAAGCAGATTGACGAGACAACGAGGAACACCTGGGCAAGACACGAGTGGCTGGAGAGAGCTGATTGGTCGACACAAAGTAGACGAGAACAGGTGGACACGACAACCTTAATGAGCACACGACAAACATGGAACACAGGAAAACATGGAACAAAACTAAACACAACCCAAACCAAAACACAGACCATGACACCGCCGTGCTAAAAGCCGTAACGTACATTCGCACAACGCATCGGCTGCATGTATCGCTTTAGTACGTTTACAGGTCATGTTTTAGCCTCGCTGACACCTAGAGAAGCGGTCTAACCCGACTGAACCCTCGTGCAGCTTGCAAGTTTTGGCTACCAATTTAGATGAGTGGACAACCATCAGTCGCTAGATTTCTATCCATTACGAATTACGGATTGCATGACTTTAACTTCATTCAATTTTCGAGGTTCAATTGTGGAACACAAATCTGGATGTTGAACCCCTTTTATTCAATGAAAGCAAAACACACGAGGATGCGACTTGACTGCGACTTGCTTGTAGAATAACAATCGTCCAAAATCAAACACAACAGCATAGATTAAATTGTTGTCTATTTAAGTTGGTTTTGCTGAGTTTATACAGATCTAAATCAAGATCTAAAGTTGCCCCTGCTTAGGTGACGACCAGACAGGATGTGAGGAAGGAATGAAAAGAACCAGAGCATCATGTTCTGATCACATGGAAGCCTCGGTGTAGGGTTGATTCAAGTTTCCACAGTACACACACACACACACACACACACACACACACACACACACACACACACACCAGCCCATGTTGTAGTCATTCATTCATCATTTAGCTAATCTTAGTTTTTTGCATTGAGGTGTTTTGGGGTCATATGTTCATAATGTGAAAAACGAATCATTGTGATTGTGTGTGTGTGTGTTTCCTCCCCAGTAAGCAGAGTTCGAACTTACATAAATATTTGGTCCCCTAAAGGCAGTTAACACTGACATATGAATCATAAAGCTAGTTAAACGGGAGAGTAAATAAACAGTAAAGCGAGTCGTGGAGCCCTGTCGGGCTTCCACTCCGGCCATAAGTCAGTCTGAGCCCCGCCTGCCGCCGACAGACATTCTCGCCTTTCTACCTGACTTGCTAACCTGTTCATCTTGGCTGCGGCGGATGAAGTTTTGTTGCTTTGGCGTAAACCTGCGTAACAGCTCATTGGAGTCTAATGCTCGGATTGTTTTTGGAAAGATCACACTCTCAGAGGTGGTTCCTTTTATAGGGTTAGTCCTTAGAGGAAGTTAGGAGTTTATGACGCACGGATGATCTTTACGGAGGCCAAACGGATGGAAAGACTACGCGCTTGTTTTTACAACAACAACAAAAATGTTTTTTTGTTTGTTTTTTTACTGTACACAAATATTTCTCATCAAAACAACATTGCTCAGTGGTTAGGTTGAGTTCACCAAACTCATCTACTCTAATCATTTGTTCATCTTGTTCGGTATTCGAAAGACAAATACAATATTTCTGATATTTTGGGTGGCAGCGGTAGCTCATCTGTTAGGACTTGCTAAGGGTACGAGACCCTGCACTGTGGACGAATATGTAAAATTGGCAACTAGTTGTTGGAGAGATGCTTGTCAGCATGCGGGGCTAATGTCGAGGTGCCCTTGAGCAAGGCATTGTCCCGATTGTCCCAGCTCAAGTGGTGCAGCAGTGTTTGCGCGTCTCTTTCGCTCTGACATCCCTCTTTGAATGCACGCATGGGTGTAATCTTGTTCTCCATCTGATGTGCAACACAAAATATACAGCGGGGCATAAGTTGAATTTCCTCGAGTAATTATAATAAGAATGATGTATTAAATGAACTATAACTGCCAAAATAATTTAGATACTTCTTATTTGATGCAGTGCAATTCTAAACTACTGCAAACTACCACCACAACACTAAACATAAATTAATATCGCTCTGACATTTTCAATCAACATCTTTTTGATGCAGCTCTCATATTGTATCACGTTTGCATGTTGTGGCTGCAGAATCTACTGAAAAATGTATATTTAATTTCTTGTTCTTGCATTAATTTCATTACTTCAATTACATTAATTGAAGCAATGCAATAAAACATTATAACACGTGAACATTTAAAAGGGGATCTACTGTTATGTACTGTAAATATATCTCTTTACTTAATAAAACATTTTGATATTGCGAAATGACAGTCTCGTATATGTGCTTTTGTGAAAGGAATGTTAATATAATATACTATAATCATACAGAAATAAATGTATGGTTTTGGTACTCTTGCATTTAACAATCGCATTGATGATACCAATATGACCAATTAGAAATGTAATGCTCCAACTGATGAACATTTTCTGTAAAGAAGCCTGTACACTCAAGTTAGAAAAAAATAACTAAATAAAGCACAAGCATTGCATTGTTACACGAATATGTTAGCCAAGACGAAGGATTAGAAAATGTATACCTTATTATTGTTGAATTCAAACACAATATGAGATGGTGATGATATGATTTATCACCATGAACCTCAGCAAAGACATGCTATAGGGAGAAAGTGGTCTGGCTGCAGCTCGATAAATGGAACATGATCTCGCCACTGAGACCAACAATGGAGCCCAGATTTCATCAACAACTCACACACCACAAAAACTATGAAAGCACGATGTCGGCCACTATTCACGCACAAATGTTTGTCGGATCTTAATATACATTATAGAGGACCTGTACCAACATTCATATTTCATGGGTTGATGTTCATATTGCAATGATTTCACAGCTTTTTTTTTTAATCCAACCAACTTTTAACATTTTGTAAAGCAACAGGAGAAAAGCTTGTCCCTTATCCCAAAGCGACAAGAAGACGCCCGCAACGCAAACGCACTTTCAGATGGACCGTATAATCCCGTCAGCTATTTTCTTTTATCCCCACTAAAGAGGCATGTGTGTAAGTGGTGTCTTCAGTCAGCGCTGCGGACTCCTGTGTCGACCTCAGGCATCCTTTTGTTTGCCACTGCAAGGTTGATGTAGTGACCTTTGCCAGCCGTCGTGAGATCATTGTTTCGCGCCTCTAAGTGCCTCCACAATTCAGCGCTGATAATGTCTTCCAGATTCTCCTGCCCTTGTCACACACATACGGCAGCACGTCGGCACGCATTTCATCGCGACGCGTGCACAACACTTACGCAACTGTAAACGCTTGATTCTCAGATGTGGGACCCGAAGCCCTTGTATTGTTGACAAGTGTGTGTTGAACCACAACACACACGTACATTCACACACACACACACACACACACACACACTCACCGCTGGTATTACCATCTCACACCAATAAGTCCCCCTCCCTCTTCCTCCTCCTCACATCCCTGCGAACACCCCACACCCTGCCACTATGGTTACTTGAGCTGTCAACAGATGGGTGAGCCCACACTGTGACTATTGATTTAGTCCGAGTTGGGAAAACAAACCAGGTGTCTCCTCTTCCTCTCTTCTCCACCCCCTCCCCCCAAATACCCACCACCAATTGGCATTATACAATAAGATTTATCTTCTTAATTCCTACCACATTTTGGAACAAACTGGATAAATAATATTTAATTTTAAAAAAATGATATCATAAATGAAATTGTAGTAGATACTTACATTACCTTGGGTAATAACAACAATATTATACATATATATATATCCACTGTGCCTATATAAAACCGGGGGTTCAAATCCCGGCCCGGCCTGTGTGGAGTTTGCATGTTCTCCCATTGCCTGCGTGGGTTTTCTCCAGTTTCCTCTTACATCCCAAAAATATGCATGGTAGGTTAATTGAAGACTCTAAATTGCCCATAGGTGTGAATGTGAGTGCGAATGGTTGTTTGTTTGTATGTGCCCTGCGATTGGCTGGCGAGCAGTTCAGGGTGTACCCCGCCTTGCGCCCGCAGGTAGCGGGGATAGGCTCCAGCACACCCATGACCCTAGGGAGGATAAACGGTACGGAAGATTAATGAATATATATATATATATATATATATATATATATATATATATATATATATAAACAGCAGCATTGAAAATTTGGATTTTGTTTGTTTCAAGCACACAATCTGTTTGCAAGCACACGACAGACATGGAAAGCAGACAAATAAAAACAATGCATCTCCAGGGTTCCCCAGTTGGGATTGAATAATGAAAAATAGGCATTTAACAGATATTTAAAAAAAAAAAAAAAAAGAAAGCTTTAATGACTATTCAAAACTGTCCCCTTTCTTGTATCACAATAAATATTTTTTCATTTGTTTATTATTAAAAGATACAGTTACACACAAAGATTGTGTTTGTCGTAGAACTTGGCCATTATGATGTGTGATGTCTGACAGCTGTGTGGCTTGCAAAAATAACGACGAATTTGACGGCGCTCTACTGGATGGCTATGAGGGAAAACCTACACTGACTGGAAGGGGTAGGGCTGTTTTATGCTTGAGGATTTGGAAAGGCAATGTTTTTGGGCCAAGTCCTCAATAATCCCCTCTTCGGCCCTTACCACTGGGGCGGAACACTGGATCTTTTTTATGTGAGGCCGCAGGCAACATGGAAGCAGTTTATGGTGTTCCCAAAATAACTATTTTACGAGGGCGTGACGTGGTCCAAATATTGGAACCGTCAGCATGCAGGTGCTCCTCTACTTTCCTTGACTGCCAACATCTAGAATTTCGAACATGGCAAATACTGTACTTACTTTAAAAGCACTAAACCAAACTTTGACAATGCCAGAATCTACCGGTTAGAGGTTTGTGGGAAAGAAATTGGGAAAAAAATTCAAGCCTTCAGTTTTTTTATTCCGTGCTACTGGATTTTGTTGAAAATAACCAAATGAGCCTCTTAACTCTTTTAAACTATTTACCACAGTTGTATTGTATAAATGTATGGGAGGCTGCACAGTTCCACGGCCAACATTGGCCACTACTTGAGGATTCTGAATCAGGATTATTCACCCATAGGTTTAGAATAAGTACAGTAAATTGGTAATTTGGTGGTTCTGTTGATAGATTCTGATGGGCACAAGAACAAACAAAAGACATATGAATCATCTTTCATCCATTTGGAAATCAAACATTTCAGATAGCTTGGAAATGCTTTTGGTGTTGGACCATTACATTATGGGGGCTATTTACAGGGAGATATTGTATTGTTTCTGCAATATAGACAATTGCATTCAGATCGCAACAGCTAATCATAACAACTGCATGTGGGGGGGAAGTGGTTGAGTTTTTTAATTAAATAAATTAACCCCTTGTGGGTAATTGCTCACACAATCACACACAAACACACACACACACAGAGTCTATGAGCCACCGGGCTGCTGGCTGCTCACATTGGCATTCTCAAGACAAAAACTTCAAACACACACCTGACTAAAGGTTTTCTTTACTTTTCTATTACTCACTTTTCTTTTAGCCTCCTTTTCCATTGAAGCCACCTCTCCGCCATCTGCTCTTCTATTCAGCGAGCTCTGCAGCCCCAAGGCCTGGCATCCGAGGTCAGGCAATGTGTGCATCTGCGTGTCGGCAGATAATGTCCCGACCGGACACCCCTCTCCTTACACACAAACACTCGCTCACACTTCAAACACAATTCAAGGAGATCTAACACCGCGACCAGGCCGTCGGTATCTTTCAAGCTGCCCTGTCGGTGGGTGTCTGGAATTTATTTGTTTGTGGGTGTTATATGTAATCGTTGTTCTCAGCATTAATCCATATAAACGGTAAAATTGTTCATGACAGTTTAGCTCCTTTATGTGAATTTTACCTTTGGATCTAGTTGAGAAGAATCAGGAGGTCTCAAATAGCACAAACCTCTTGCAGAATTGACACTGGATTAGAACATAAGAGCTTAATAACTAACACATTACAAAGTTATCTGATGCACTCTGAAAGACATTTTACCATGTTAAATTCCTTTTTCGACTTTAAATTTAAAGTCTCAGCAAATGTGCAATCTGGATGACATTTTATCCAGATTATGACCTTATACACATTTTAGCTCATCAGATAAAATTGTAAAAACACATATGTTTGTTTGTTTTACTAGTTGTAAACAATATGGATTTTTTTTTTTTTGTCTTTGAAAGGGGAAGTTGGCAGGTGTATTATTTAAAGAAACCACCTCACCCAAGGAAGAACAATCTATCAGAGACAGATGACTAGCACATAAACACAAGCAGAGCAAAGGACCCTTAGGCAGCTGAGAGGATTCAGAAGCAACACAATCAGCAATGTTTGTTGTTGTTTTTTGTATGCTCCAAAATAAAACCTCAAACTGATGAAATTTTGTTTTATAGTAACACTATTACGAATAAGACATGCTACCAATATACAGTAGCAGCCGTGGCTAACATTTTGTTTACAGAGCTAATACTTGCTTAGCCTTGCTAGTGCTGCTTTTTGTTGTTGTTGTTGTTTTGTTTGTTTTTAAGATGGACAGTGTAATCTGTGACTATCACAACTATACATTTTCATAATGCCATGCCATTATGTATGGCCATGTTTGATAATTGCGCTCGTCCACATCGGTGAGAGCCGTGGCTTTGGTTAGATCCGTGGTGGGGATTAGCGAAGTAAGGGTATATTAAAATCTTGGTAGCAGTTTTAAAACTGCAAACATTCTCTTTAAGTTGCCCTACGATTCATTGGAGACCAGTCCAGAGTGGAACAGCCCAAGATCAGATTGGCTAGGCTCCAGGAAACCCGTAACCTTAATGAGGACAAGTGGTACAGCAAGTGAATCGATGAATGTCTTTTAAGCACTTTTATTCTCACCAATTCCAAAGAAAAGATCCTGGGATGAATTTCTACACATACCTGTACTGTATTCTGTGCTGTGTAAGAGTTAGTGGTTGCAGACAAACAAATAGTTGAATGAACAAACCTACTTGGTGATTGGGGGTGAGTGGTTGCTAAGCTTTAAAAATAGGTACATACTGTAGTTTTTATTTGTTTTGCCTGCAGTGCTCATTTCATTTCTTTTTCCTCCATCACAACAATAAAGATCAGTAAAGATAAACCTGTGTCACAGAGCTACAGGCCAGTTGGAAGTGTACGATGTGTCCCATCTCCTTCAGTGTGAACATTTATGACTGCCCTCCATCTGGTAAGCATCTCGCACAGTCGCAAAGATTCCCGTTAACTCTGTGCAGAGACAGGGAAGAGGTGAAGCCGACAGACAAAGAGGAGGCGGCCTCGTCATGCCATCAGTCATGTTTTCACAGATGGCTCGTAAATCGGCAATACTAAAAAAAAGCCCGCACAGAAAGCCACCCTGGGGTCAATCGGGTCATTTCATTGCCACTTGCCCCCTACAACCAAAAGACCAGGCTCGCCACAATCCAACAGCGCCGTGGTGAGCCAAACCACCATTTCTTCTAGCTCTCCCTCCCGAATGACAGTCCCTGCTTGCATTCTAGGTTCCACTCACAACACACCCATAGTTGCCCAAATTGATTCCGGTGCAAACGATAGTTTCATTCACGAAGGTAAAATACCTCAGCTCCAACTCCCTCTCCAACCACTTCCGTCCCCCAAAGAAGTCACAGCCCTAAATGGCTGAGTCATCTCCCCCGTCACCCACCAAACAGTGCCGTTCACCTTGCTGATTTCCGGAAATCGTCGCGAGAACATCTCTCTTTTTGTTATCCCTTTCTCATTAGTCCTTGTAATTCCCTGGCTCAAGAAGCATAACCCCGCCATAGACTGGACCCACCTATCTATCACCGGGTGGAGCCCTCACTGCCACTCACATTGTCTGCTCGCTGCTATACCGCCCTCTGGTGAACCACCACCATCTGCCACGCCGGTTGACCTCTCCCGTGTCCCCGAAGAATATCATGATCTCTCTCCTGTGTTCAGTAAAGACCTGACCATTTCTCTACTACCCCCCCACCAGCATTACAGCTGCGCGATTAATCTCCTGCCGGGAACCCCTCTTCCCTCCAGCCTTCTTTTCAATCTCGCCCGCCCGGATAAAAAGGCGATGGAGGACTACATCCGTGATTCCCTGGCTTTTGGACTCATTCGCCCTTCCTCGTCTACACTTGGGGCAGGGTTTTTCTTTGTCGAAAACAAAGACACCACTCTCCGCCCATGCATAGACTACTGTGGACACAATGACATCACCATTAAGAACAAATCACCACTACCCCTCATCGACCAGTTATTTGAACCCCTCTGCGTTGACCAAATAGTCAACAAATTGGAACTACAAAATGCCTACCACCTCATCCGTATCCGAGAGGGGGATGAATGGAAGACTGCTTTCAATACCCCTCTCGAACACTTTGAATATTTAGTTATGCCATTCAGATTAACCAACGGAGTCTTCCAAGCATTCATCAACGACGTCCTCCATGATATGTTAAACCGGTTAGTTTTTGTTTAACTTGACAACAGCCTCATTTTCTCCCGCTCCGCTGAAGAGCACCCCACTCATGTACGCCAAGTCCTCCAGCGCCTCCTCGAAAACCATCTCTACGTCAAACCCAAAAAATGTGAAAACCTCTCCTCCGTACACTTTCTAGGCTATATCATTGCCAATGGACAATTGCAACCAGACCCTGCCAAGATCCAAGCAATCATTGACCAGCCCATTCCACCACCAGGAAAGAACTCCAACGTTTCCTCTGATTCGCCAACTTCTACCGCCGCTTCAACCGCAATTACAGCAAGGTCGCAATTCCCCTCACATCCACCAGTTCCCTCTTTCAGTGGACCCCAGCAGCAGACCAAGCTTTCATCCGACTCAAAACCCTGTTCACCAGTGCTCCCATCCTAGGTCACCGCAACCCCTCCCTCCAATTCGTGGTGGAGGTTGATGCCTTGGACACTGGGGCAGGGGCCGTCCTCTCGCAGCGGGAACCCACATTCCAGAAACTTCATCCCAGTGCCCTGTCGCCTGTCACCGAGAGAAATTAAGACGTTGGCAACCCAGAGCTGTTAGCCATCGTATGGGCATTGGAAGAGTGGAGGCACTGGCTGGAGGGGCCTGAAGTACCGTTTATCATCTGGACTGATCCCAAGAACCTTTTCTACCGCCATTCCGCCAATCGCCTTAACCCCCGACAAGCTCGCTGGGCCCTCTTCCAAAGCCGATTCAATTTCAGCCTGTCCTTCTGACCTGGATCCCCCAACAGCAAACCTGACACTCTCTCCTGCATATACTCACCACCCTCCAGCCCTGTAGAACCCGAGACTATCCTCCCTTCCTCCTACTTCATCGGTGCTGCCTCTTGGAAAACTTAACAAATAGTCAAACGCGCTCAAAGGACTCACCCTGACCCCAAGACTGGACCTCTGAACCATCTATTTGTACCTGATTTTGCACGCTCTGACGTCCTTCTGTGATCTCATAACTCCAAGCTCACGTGTCATCCCGGCATCACCCGCACTATTCAATTCATTCAGCAACATTTCTGGTGGCCCAGCCTGGCCAAAGACACCTGGGAATTTGTCCAAGCCTGCTCCGTCTGCCTCCCGCTGGTCTGCTGCACCCTTTACCCATCCCAAGCCGGCCTGCCTCCTTCTGAAGGTAACAGTATCATTTGTACTGGTGTCGCTCGGTTTTCTAAATATGTCCATTACATACCCCTTTCCAAACTACCCTCAGCATTTGAAACTGCTAACTGCTAACTGCTTGTTCATCATGTCTTCAAACTCCCCGGTATCCCCATCGACATCGTTTTGGACCGAGTTCCCCAGTTCTCCTCCCTGGTTTGGAAAGAATTCTGCAAAGTTGTGGTCGCAGCAGCCAGCTTGTCTTCAGGGTACCATCCACAGACAAACAGCTAGACGGAGCGGGCGAATCAATCTCTAGAATCAGCCCTTTGTTGCATTGCCGCATGCAACCCCGCCATCTGGAGCTCATTCCTGCCATGAATTGAATATGCCCACAACTCCCTCACCAGCTCAGCCACCGGTATGTCGCCATTTATAGCCTGCTACAGTTTCCAACCTCCATTATTTAAGGAATAGGAGCATGTAGTGGTGGTTCCCACGGTGAGGGATCATCTGAGAAGGGTGGAGTCCGTGTGGAAGGACATCAGGGCGGCCTTGGTCTGATCTGCACAGAGGAATAAACAACTCGCGGACCTTCGTCGTTCCCCTGCACCTGAGTACAAGGTGGGTCAGACCGTTTGGCTTTCCTTCCGTGACCTCCCGCTCCAAACTGAATCCCGCAAACTCACGTCACGCTTTATCGGTCTGTTTCCCATCACTAAAATAGTCAATCCCACATCCGTGCAACTTCAACTCCCGCAGTCTCTACAAATTCATCCAACCTACCACGTTTCATTGCTCAAGCCTGTCTCCACCTGCTCCCTAAGCCCTCTGGCCGTAACCCCCCCCCCCCCCCCCGTGTTATCGACAACCATCTGGCCTTCACGGTTTCGCGCATCCTCGATGTGAGGCCCAGGGGGAGGGGTTACCAGTATCTGAAGGACTGGGAAGGGTATGGTCCGAAAGAGTGTTCTTGGATTTCCTGTAAGCTTATCCTTGACGACTCCCTGCTGTCTGACTTTTATGCGGCCCACCCGGGGAAGCCTGGCAGGACACCGGCAGTCGTCCGTTGAGAGGGGGGGTACTGTCACGAGCTGCCCTCTCTGCTACTGTTGGAGCTTTGCGTCCTCTCTCTCTCTTTCTCCCCTCCCCTCTCCTCTCTCTTTCCAGCAGCTTCCTCGGCCGCGCACCTGTCACCAATCAGCCCTTGTTACCTGCACCTGCTTTTAAGCCTGCCTAAGCCCGGAAATCCTCACCAGAATATTGCAGCTTCTTCAAGTGGTACAACGGCTCCCCACTCTCCTTGTAAGCTACGTATTACTCTGTATATACTCCTTTCTGACCTCCGTGTCTCTCATTGTCTTCAGTGTCCTCTGTGTTCCTCGCCAAGTGAATTCCTGCACCCACGCCTCCAAGGCAGCCACCTGTCCTCGTCACCGTCTGCCTCAACAAACCGCAAATGGACCTCAAGGACCACCTACATTTCCCTTTGTTTCAATAAATTGTTCATCACATGCGCTCAGCCTCCGCCTGCTCTTGGATCCCGTCTCCATCAGTTCGTGACATTGAACTTACTCCTGACGGGAGAGACGGGCTTCCTGCATGTGCTGCGTCAACAAGCTGACAAAACAATCGAAAGTACTCTAGTAGTCCAGAAGTCCAGATGGAGGACCAGGCTCTCCGAGGAGAGGGATCTGTAAATAAAAAATAAAAAAGGAAAGGGAAAACAAAATCTAAGCACAGTTTAGCAAACAGAAAATCACTCCAGAGGGAGGAAAACCAAAGGCTGTGTTAGCCAAATACCCAACTAAGCTATGTAAATTACAAACAAAAAAAAATTCACTCGCTTCAAGTTTCAAAGGTATACTTGTAAAAATGGCTGTGACAAGGATCATGGGCTGAAGGCAGGCTTGGGTGAATCAACCAAACGGACAAAGACACTGGCACCAGACAAGGCAGACACAGACTATTTAAGCACATGAGGATAATGGGGGGCGGCACGGTGGACGACTGGTTAGAGCGTCAGCCTCACAGTTCTGAGGACCCGGGTTCAATCCCCGTCCCCGCCTGTGGGGAGTTTGCATGTTCTCCCCGTGCCTGCGTGGGTTTTCTCCGGGCACTCCGGTTTCCTCCCACATCCCAAAAAACATGCATAAATTGGAGACTCTAAATTGCCCGTAGGTGTGCATGTGAGTGCGAATGGTTGTCTGTTTGTATGTGCCCTGCGATTGGCTGGCAACCAGTTCAGGGTGTACCCCGCCTCCTGCCCGATGACAGCTGGGATAGGCTCCAGCATGCCCGCGACCCCAGTGAGGATAAGCGGCTCAGAAAATGGATGGATGGATGGATAATGGGGCACAGGTGGTGACAATCAGGAATCAGTACTGACACATGAGGAAGGGCAAGTGCTCTGAAACGTGAGGACAGTTAGTCTTTCAAAATCAAATGTGAAATGACCAGACAAAAAAAACCCAGTCAGGACAAACTTCACCACAATGTGACATCCAAAGTCTCGAGTTGTGTTTGACCTGAGACTGGAAGTTCCATCCAAGCATACAAACACACTGGTTTTAATAGATATGATTGTGGAACAATGCACTGACAGGATTTACATAAAATTTAAATGTAATTCAAATCTAGCAAACATTATAACTGGATATACATGAGGGTAACTAAACAATAATAAATATTGACTAGTGGACACCCTATCATACTATACTGTACAAATAATATCAACTTGTTGTCTGCTGACAGGAATAAAAGGACGTGCAAACACATAATATGAAAATAATAAACATGGCAGCACGGTGGGTGACTGGTTAGCACATCTGCCTCACAGTTCAAATCCCGGCCACACCTGTGTGGAGTTTACGTGTTCTCCCTGTGCCTGAATGGGTTTTCACCGGGTACTCGGGTTTCCTCCCACATCCCAAAAACATGCAGGGTATGTTAATTAAAGACTCTAAATTGCCCGTAGGTGTGATTGTGAGTGTCAATACTTTTTCCCTGTGTCATTTCACATTATTACACATAACTTAATTTCTGAGTTTATTTGTTCTACTTTCTTTGTATGTATGGATTACTTGGGTTGTTCCCAACATCTGATGAATTTTTTATGTCAATAGCAGCTTTGGAAATATATTTAGTGAGTAAAATGGTGATGTGTTAAATACTTATTTCAGCCGCTGTATAATATAATAAATATCTCGTTATGCTAGAAGAGGGGAAAAAAAGTGCAGAGGAGAAAAACAGTGAAAGGAATGGAAACGTGGAAGGAGGGAGCACAGTGAAGCAGCTTGCTAAGAAATGGAAAGCTGAATGTTCAAAATATCTTTCAGTTGTCTGTTTAACATGCTTGCAAAAGTGGTTCACACGGTAGTTATGTTGAATATCGAATCATTTTCATTATCATAACTGTTGGCGCCTAGTGTTTTTATAAATGTATGAAATCAATTCAGCTTGCCGAGGCAGTAAAATTGCATTTGGAGACAAAACACAACACGTCATAGGATGACGAATACCAAGTATAAGCTTTCATTAAAATCCAGTGAGTCAGCTCACATTTGGAAGTGGTTCTGTCTACAGTGGCAATTCAACATTTCCTGACCTACACACTGAGCTACGCCTTCTACTTGTCTGCTGTTCTGCTGTACATTCTCATTTGTCATCTACATCATGTGACTGTTCTAAAGAGATAATAAGAGCTGCTAAGGTGCAATCCACATGTTTAGAACTGACAGATGGTTTCAAGTACTGGAGCATATGTGTTGCCATCAAAATTTTCCATCCATCAGTCTGTCTGTTCTTATTAGGTTCAGAGCTGATTTGGACCCAATC
The DNA here is from genome assembly GCF_024500275.1 of Phycodurus eques. Lineage (NCBI taxonomy): Eukaryota > Metazoa > Chordata > Actinopteri > Syngnathiformes > Syngnathidae > Phycodurus > Phycodurus eques. Next base: position 10,055,411 of record NC_084530.1, read on the forward strand.
CCGCTGACTTTGGGCGAGAGGCAGGGTGCACCCTGTGCCTGTTGCCAGCCAATCACAGGCCAAAAGTAGACAAGCAACCAATCACAATCGCAGTCACACCTGTGGAGGCAAGTTAGTCTTCAATGAACCTACAGTAACATGTATCTTTTTGGAATGCAGACCGTAGAAAACCCACGCACGGACAGGGAGACCATGCAAACTCTACAGGAGGCCTGGAGCCAAGATTCAAACATGAGACCTCTCGACTGTGAGGCAGACTTGTTAACCACGAAAGTACTGTGCCAGCCATCCAAAATGCATTATGCCTCCTTCTTTTTATATATCTTCACAAGTGGATGTACAGAGTATAAAGATCAATTTTATGTCGTATGAGTCCACTTGTACAATCGGAACAGATGTTGATAAGAAGTGTGAACAGGAGCAGAACATCCTACTATTAGGCTGAACCATATTAGAGTCAGTATTGTGTTGTGGACCAAAAACAAGCTATCCCCAAACTGCAGGATTTTTTTTTGTCTGTTGAAACACTCACACTCTAGCACCTATTGTTGCTTTAGGAGAGGTCATAGCAGGATAGCACCTGCAAAGCTGAGAGCAGTGAGCAAAACCTCTGTGTGTCAGGGTCGTGACCTCATCTCCATACCAGCCGGTTTTCGTCACGACTCCAAAAAAGCCAGCAGTGCATGTGAGCACCGTTTGTGTGTTGTGTTTAAAGAAAGAAAACCTATGTGTTGAGTGCACGAAAGCCAACACATTAGCAGCTGATGAGGCAGACGTCCATCCCTTTAAGGCCTCAAAGTCCATTCTGACGGGCTTTTGCAGGTTTTGCACACTTGAATTCCCCCCAAGTCGAACAAACTGAACCAAAGTGTGAGAGCCAATGCAGCTTTAATTTGCCAGAGCTGAAAAGCTCAGCAGATGGAGATGTTCTTTAAAAGGCTGCCATGTCAACCTGATGTTTTCAATTGACCTTCTTTTTTTTTCTCCCTTGGCTTCCTTCACATTGGCTTTTGGCAGAGAAATTCAACTTGTCAATTTGAAAGTGGCCCCTCAATCGTTTGCCGTCATGGGACTGTCAAAGAGGGAGGGGCAAACACCATCTGTGGTTCTCTTGTATCTTTCCACCGAGAATCTCCAAGGTGAATTAAACTGTCTCATGCAAATGAACTCTTCACGTGAAGGCTGTGACAGACATCCTGCCACTGTTTGTATAAGGGATCGTTGTTGTTTTTTGGTTGTTGTTTTTTTCACGATACCATATTGCAATCAATCTTCATAGACTTAACGAGGTCGCTCAGATGGCATTGGTTCAGTCAGTGAGTACTTGGCTTCAAGGATTTGGCTTGGGAACCAGAAGGTTGCAGATTCAAGATTCCAAAAATAAAAAGTAACAATGGAAAAAAAAAAATTTCATCGGAAGACCCAAAATTAGCCCAACATCCACTACAGACTTTGCAAGAATATGAAAACTGGGATTGGTTGCTGGACAGATGACTGTTTGGTTCCTAAGTGGCATTGAGCAAGACATCAAAACTACTCTTGACTGCAACAGAGTTTGCACATTGTACAGTATATTCACATAAAGCGTAAAATATGTAATTGTTTTGCAATTGAAAGATTATTCTGAATACCTCATAATCAATATTTGCCTAGACAAATAGATGTTTACGTAACAAAATAAAGGACGTTTACACAAAGGAAACCTGTCAAATCGCCAACGTACGGGACCTTTAACTTATTACATTGTTGCAAATGTTAAAGTGTGCGTTAAAACATCGCCTGTCGTTTATTTCGTATGGCGAAAAACTATTTCCTAATCTGAACAAAATCTGAGGTAAACCAGCATCCCGTAACAGATTGTGTTTGAACTCAGAGGTGCCACTGAATTTCTTTCAGTGGCAATGTTGACTTTGGGGCAAGCAGGACATTGCCCTACCAGATCCAGCAGATGGTACCGTGGTTGTAAAATCGTGTTACTTTTCCCATGCTTGCGCTTCAGTTGATACAAGTGTATATGAATTCACTTTTGTGTAAGCCCTTATTAATTTTATTTTATTTTTTTAATGGGAGTAATTTGACTTTGAAAGTGTTCTTGCCTGATTTTCCCCGTGCTTCCTTGGCAGTGTGAGGCTGCAGAGCTCTCTATCCGTCAAGAAAACAGCAGAGTGAGCGCACTAATGATTATGCCCCACAAATTCTGTTCAGTTGTCCAGCAAATCTTTTTGTCCTCTCAGTTGTTAAGATTGGCCACCTATAATTTTCCACTAATGGAGTTGTATTATGAATCACCTTGAATATTTGTTCTCAAGAAACACTGTATCTAAATATAAAGTAAAGGAAATAAAACAAGGAAAACTAGACATGCCTTTGTCAGATTAATACAGATGAATCACCAATAGTAAAAATGTATTAAGAAGAGCATTCACACCTCAATCTACCATATGATGTGCCATTCCTTCAGGTTTTAACATCATCATTCCGGCAAGCTTCACAGATTAAGTTGTGCTTTTGAAGTGCACCCAAGCTGGTAATGTGATTACTTTTGACATTTGCGGAGAGCACTACAGTGAGAAAATGGGCTTGAACTGCATTGTTACAGCTTATTATCTAGCGGCATCAAGATCTTTCTCTCTCTCTCAACATGTATCAATCTTTCCCAGACTGAAAAACATTTCAAGATACTGCGCCACATTGCCGCAAAGCAGTTGCTGTCTGTCATAGTTATAACTGATGTATGATCAGAAAAGAGCACATGCTGAACAAAAATGGCTTGTCATGTTCACTGTAGAGACAGAACAGCGTGTTTGCACAGGACATAGGACACCTACTACCTAAAGCAATTTGATCGAATCTTAAAAAAGAAAAAGAAAAAGAAAAAAATCAAGTTGGCGCTTACTTAGCCCGAGAAAACCTCTACTATTTTTTGTAAGATATTTATCAAAATTAATAATTTTTTGCTTCATTTATCTCTTTACATTTTGTGTATTTACTAATTAGTTATTAGTTACCTCTATGTGTTTCAAATAGTTTAGTTATCTTATTTACCTTAAAGTCCATGTAAAGTGAAATAATAGATGGATTTATAAATAAATTATACATGTTTGAGGATAATTGCTGGAAACGTGAATTGTGGGGATATATTGTTAAACTGTTTTTCACCATTGCAAACTACAACCATGATAATAAACATTTTTGAGTGAAGACCTCCCTGACACTTCTAATTAAAAATAAAACACGACTATTTTTTAAGGAAAATTGATTGACATACTGCACAGGTGTCAAACTCATGGCCCGGGGGCCAGATCTCACCCGCCACATCATTTTACGTGGCCCGCGAAAGCAAATCATGTGCATCAACTTCCATGATTCTTGTTCAAATCTGTACCAAAATTCTAATGATCATAAATATGTAATAAATAATAACGTTGAGCTTTTGCTAGCATTTTTTGTTGTTGTTACCAAACACTTTAACCAGTGACTTGAACAATAGTTTAAAAAACTATTAACCTTGACCTCTAATTTCAAAACTAGTAATCCATGAATTTGTTGTGTATTTGTAATAATATGATTAGGCGATGACACATTTATATGGGTTCAGAGTCACAGAGTCACCCTCTGAGTAAAACTGAAACTCCAATGTGGCCCACCCCAAAAATGCATTTGAATCCCCGGATTGGATCCTATTTGATTGTTCAGGTTTACCTAATGTGGCAGGTGTGTCTTTTGTATGTTCTCATATCATTCAGTTTCAGGAACAGTCATGACCACTCAAAGAATTTCACTGAGGCTTTTAACCATGCGTGAGGTCACTTAGCCTTCATGGTGCATCTCATCCAATTAGAGAATGAGTTTTGATGACCCATCCATTCATATGGCCTCCGGTGAGAAAAGAACCGTGAGCAGACCCCATCTCACACGCTTGAATGTGCCACCAAGAAGAGGACCAGTGCTCTGAACGGCCCTCTCCTTTATCAGCAATCCTAAACGTATACAGTAAACACATGTCCTGCCCAATACAGATCCTGAAACCATGACAACAGGGTCAAATGCAAACCGAGCTCTTGACAAATATATGAAAAACGAGCTGGAATCAATGTGCTTTTCAAGATGGGTACAAGGAGAGAAGAAGAGGAGGAGGGAGGCCATTTTTGCTTTTGTTAGGAAAAGCATCCATTGAGTCGCATTTGGTGGGATGCCAGACTCTCTCCTCCACGGGGGGGCACCAGCTAAACTGGATTAGTCAATGAGAAGCCTTTCAGCAGAAGCCACAAGCTAGGAGAGCCTACAACTTCAAACACATTCAGGATGTGACCAAATTCTTATTCAGATGGAAATGTCTTCATCATTCCCTCTGGTGCCTTTCATAGCTTTTTAACTGTATGTGCAGTACAAAAACTACATTTTCTTACCCTTTGCCCTTTAAGTGCTTGTATAGTAGTACAAAGAATCAACTGTATCATGGTCATTCTTACAGTAAGTAGCTTTCCACTACTGTAGACAACATTGCGTGGCCGAGCGGTGAGAAAAATGGGTTGCGATTACAGATAGAGCACAGACACCGCGAGCAAACAGAAACAAGGATTTCTCATGGCGGTGGCCCGCTCTGGCCGGGCCATTCAAGAACAGTCACGGAGTTGTTCTGAAGCCATTCCTTGGTTATTTTAGCTGTGTGCTGAGGGTCATTGTCTTGTTGGAAAGTGAACCTTCGGCCCAGTTTGAGGTCCTGAGCACTCTGGAGAAGGTTTACGTCTAGGATATCCCTGTATTTGGCTGCGTTCATTTTTCCTTCGATTGCAACCAGTCTCCCTGTCCCTGCAGCTGACAACCCCACTAACAGCATGATGCTGCCACCACCATGCTTCACCCTCCCTTCAAGCTCCTTTGCATACCCAATCATGGCACCCACCTGTTCCCAATTAGCCTGTTCACTTGTGGGATGTTCCAAACAGGTGTTTGATGAGCATTCCTCACCTTTCTCAGTCTTTTTTGCCACCTGTCCCATTTTTTGGGGAACGTGTTGCAGCCACAAAATTCTAAAGTAATGATTATTTGCTGGAAACGATGAAGCTTATCAGTTTGAACATGAAATATCTTGTCTTTGTAGTGTATTCCATGAAATTGAACATGATTTGCAAATCGTTTTATTCTGTTTTTATTTATGTTTAGCACAACGTCCCAACTTCATTGGAATCGGGGTTGTATTTCTCCCCATAGTGGATACCCAAAAATGATAGTTGACCAACAGAGACTGAGCATAGCTTTTAATCAACACTTGGCCTTTATATGATCAAAAAACTGATATGTACAAGGAGAGAATACTCAGGAGAATGTCCACATTGATTGTGCGTTTATATGACACATTATGTTCGCCCTATACAGAGCTGAGTGGGATTGTGAACTACTGTTTATCTAGGCCCAGAGGAAGAAGAAAAAAAACACAACTCAGCACCAGACTCAAACACAATAAACTGGAGACTGCAGAGCAATCTCCTTACAGAGATCACAACTTTACTGCTGGGATCTGCTGTTGTGCAAGATTACTGAAAAGATTAGTATGTGTTTATTTGGGTTCATTTTTACATGCAAGGGAATTAATATTGTGTTTGTGTTAGTCCTCTTAAAGTGCTATATCATACATGCTGATGAAAGATGGCTGTGATGAATTTCAGCAGTATGTGTATCGTATGATCTTTAGCTGAATGGACAGAATTTTTCATCAGTATGTATGTTTTGTTAGTGGACTTTCGTTGATTCTACAAGATGTTAACTCTAAGGATTAATTTATTATGCACAAATACTTCAATCTTGGCAGGAAACTGCATAATGCTCCAAGAAAAAGGAAAAATAAATAGTGTTTTTCTACTACCTCAGAAGTTTCGATGTAACCACGAGTCCTGATGTGATCAGATATACCTTGTAGCCTTTAAATGAGCAATGGGCCATATTTGGCAAGTGTGTAGGAGTTAATATATTAAAACCAGCCAATCAGTTAAGACCACACACCGTGAAATTGAAAAATCCACAAAAAGTCTGCTAATGTATAGTAATTGTTCACGGTCAAGCCTTTACCTGACTTTTTACATTTTATTTATGTAGGATAGAGTAGTAAGTGTTGTACAGGTGACGCAGAACACTCACCCGGCCCCAATACTCGTCTGCTCTCGATCATGTCCTTCATCAAGCCAGCCATTTGTGCGAGCTTGTCAATCAGGACAGGTCCAGAACAAAGACCAGGCACCCCAATTGCCTGTAACCCTACACAGGTACATGAAACAGCGACCTCTGACCCCACGTGCAATACAAGCGGCTGTGTTGTCCCACAGGTCGGTGGAAAAGGTGCCAAACACATTCCCAGCCAATGTGCTTGCCGCTGTGGTATGTTAGTGCTGGAGAGGCTAAAAGAAATGTGGCATTTGTTTTTAAGTGTCGGTAAATACAAGTCTCAGAGTTGCGATGATAAGATCGACAATGGAGAGAATGAAGAGAGTTTGGCATTTATCTGATCTTGGTCTCCCATTCAGCGGGGTCCACAAATACTGATATTTGGCCGAATTTGAGGCCTCATCGTCTGATGTCTCTCCTGACCTATATTTCTATCCTGTTGTGCTGGGTACTCAGATTTCCTCCCACATTCCAAAAACATGCGTGGTAGGTTAATTGAAGTGTCTAAATTGCTCGTTGGTGTGAATGTGAGTGTGAATGGTTGTTTGTCTATATGTGCCCTGCGATTGGCTGGCAGGCAGTTCAGGGTGTACCCCGCCTCTCCCCCACAGTCAGCTGGGTTCGGCTCCAGCACGCCCGCGACCCTTGTGAGAATAAGTGGTTTGTCAAATGAATGAATGAATGATATATTAAGAGTCGAAGTTGCATAAAAAAAACAAAAAACTGGACAAAGCCACAACTTCTCAGCAGAGGTAATATACGACTATTGTATTGCGATGGAGGCCCGCAGACTTAATGGCTAAATATTGTGCTGTTTCTCAATTTGTTTTCTTGGGCAATAAAACACTAAAAACGTGTTGTTTGTGTCATGAGAGGAAGTTAATTTCAGCCAGCTCAATTACAGTTTGTCTCCTGGCAGCTCGGGTTGAGCTCTCTCCCCTTGGTGGCGGTTTTAGTGCACACCTCTTTGGCTAACTGTAAACACCCTCTCAGGTTTATGACTAAAACAACAGGACCTGCCGCTACTCCTTCGCCACCACACTGCAGCAGCGCAGGCCCGTAAAGGGGTTCGGTGTATGAATCGATGACCATTCTTAAGCGCTTGTATGGTTTTATTGGCCAAGGTGATGCTGGTGGGGGTAAAGGGAGGTGTGGGGTTGCAAAAGGGGCGTCATGTTCTGGCATGAAGACTGGTTTCAGTTTCAGGGAGCATGACACAAATGCGTTATAATGTGCATGTAGCACATAGAGACACACGCACTTGTGTAGTGTTGCTACGGGTTTTATTTGCTTATAGTTTTACTTCATTCGAATCAATATATGTAATTAAAAACTACATTTAAAAAGTCTGATTGCTGTCATTTTGATTTGCAAAAAAAACCCGTCAATTCAACAGAAAATGAACCATTATCCCCATACAATGATGAACCCTTTAAGCTTTTTATTTGGCTTTTTCTGGATGTTTTTTTTTTCCCAATGTTTTCACCAAAAGACGAACCAACCTTAACAAAGGTTGACAGTAAGCAGACTACACCGAGAAAGCAGTAGACTACATATGCATTGTCACTTGTTACCAAATTTGAGTGTTTTATTTTATTGTTTTTGTTTTATAGGGGTCAAATTCGTTTTACAATTGTATGACAATTAACAATAACTATCTGCAACACCAATCCCCTTGCCGTACATAATTCCCATTTGTCGTTAAGAGTCTAATTCTTTTTAATAGTGTGTTGTTGTTAAGCCAATCAATTAATATCAACAATGTAAAAATAGATTAATTTAAACTTTGCCTGCACAGTTAAAGGTTTTATGATGGTGATCTTCAAGGTTCCACTGTAAATGATAAATAAAAAAGTAGGCCATTGTTTATTCATGCAATCGGTCTCGGTAGTCTCATACAAAGAACCCTTGAGCACTAGAATGAAGTCTAATGGTTTCGAGTTTTCATTTGTTCTTCATCCAACGAGCGCACGAGTTAACCCTTTGGTCATTATTATTCTCTTAAATAAGCCGGAGCTGCAGTATTTGCATTCCAAGTACAATACAGTAAATGCATACCTTCCATTGAGAGAAAGCGAGAGAAAGTGAAAGTGCAAGAGAGCAAGAAAGAGAGAGAGAGAATTGTCACACTCAGCTGATATGCAGAATACATCAATGTTAGTCCAACAGCAGGGAGGTCACCCAAACGTGTGTGTGTGTGGCAGATGGGAAGGAGAGTCAAAGATGCTTGGGGAAATTCACATAAATCAAGTTAAGATTGGATAAAGTGTTTTTTGTTGTTTTTTTTTTAAAGGTGGCACGTGTGCGTTAACATAAGCCTCAATGAGATGCCCAGTTATAGAGGCTGTGCACACAACCCCATTATATCAGTTATTTTCACTTCCACTCACGAAAATATATTGATCTAATTTTTTCATACCACAAAAACCTGGCCTTTGAACAGGAGTGTGCAAACTTTTTATAACCACTAAATATATATATATATATATATATATATATATATATATATACTATAAACACCACTCACACAAAAAAAATTCAGTAAAATACATTTCTTGGTTCAATTAAAATTGGTGTTTTAACAGTCGTCTTCATCATGCTGTTTACATTTTGACATCATGAGACGCTAACAATCGGGTCTTTGCACGTAACACTCTGATGTCATGTCCGTTGCGGATGATCCAGTTCACCTTTTTCTGGTGTAGCTGATATGACTGCCACGTAGTTATAGTCTTGAGTAAACAGCTGAATATGAATCTGTTTTTTGTTTTTTGTTTTTTTCAAAATCAATTAAATTAGCAATGTTGAACGCATTCACGATTACATGTATTGCTTTGTCCCAGAGGCCTGTATTCCTGGACACCGTCGTGCATGAAAACACCAACAAAAAGGAGAAATAGACTCTATAAAGAAAGAGATCCAGAAACTAAAATATATTTCTTCATTTGGATGACAAAGATTTGTCGAATCCGATGAAGACTTTCAATTCTACAAAAGATAATTTGGTAAAAAAAAAAAAAAAAAGCTACCCATAACGTTAAGCAGGAAATGTTCATACTAATTAATTAATACATTACCACACGCATATTGCATCACTAAACGGGATTGTTGATTAGCATATTGATAACCTACATCTAACATAACCGCAATGTTAGGAAGACTATTGACCTTACCTTCCTTTCCGGGTATGTAGGATGAGGCATATATCTTAATGCTCTTCTCTAAATTGCTGGAAGGGGATTTACAAAGATGGGGTGTTTGGGCAAGTCCTGCAAACACCCCATCTAGAATAACGCAATTTTTCTAAACTGCAAAAGACCAAGCCAAATTTCAGGAATTGAAATTATAATGGTATTCAAACAGTGCTCTTCACATTTTGACATCACGAGACCAACATGACATGTAAGAAATGATCAGCAGGACCATTGCAAGGCTTAAAACAGGATGTTCTCAGAGGGAAGTGGCCACAGAGCTTAGAGTGTCATCAGCAGGTTGCAACTGACATACAGAGACACTGGAAGGGTCACAGAAAGGCACGAAATGGGTGTGCCTGGAAATGTAATGGTCCATTAATGGCTCAAAATACCTGTTGTGCATTTTGCCATTCAGCTTCTTCTTAGAAATTGTGCAAAAAGTACTGCAACATTGAACAATTGGATACGTACATTCAAAAGTTTACAGGTCAAATTCAGATCACCTGTAAAGGTTGGAGTGCATTTTAGGCTCATTCGGGAATTTCACCAGAAAGCTGAATAGCCTCCGTTTTTGGGTGAGTATATGAAACCAGGCGAATTTGACAATGAAAGGGAAAAAGGAGCGAAAGAATTTCTACCAGACTTTCTCCTTGACTCCCTGCCAACTCCTTTACAAGTGAGGAAGTCTCTCCTGACTCACCACTGCTCCTTCTTCCTCCTCCTCCTCTTCGCTGCCTTGGTCTCACCTCCTCTCCTCCCATGCTGGGACACCCCGCTCAACACTCCCCCTTCTGAGAAAGTGGGACTCCCTCCTTCCCCACTCTCTCTCTCTCTCTCTCTCTCTCTCTCTCTCTCATGTGAGTTTTTAACACAATACAGAGCTGGCGGCCTCAGTTGTGCCCTGGAACTTAGCAGAGGGAGCAGCTTAAGCAAGCACCATCATGGATGTCAAACTTCTGCCACTGATGCTTCTGTTTGCCGTGGTCACACATGGGCCTACAAGTACCGGTGAGTCTGAATCACTAAAAACTTGCATGGCTATCTATGTGTTGTTTTGCTCATTGGCATCATTTTACCGACCTATACTTTAAGACCTTTTCGAACCACAGGTAGTATTGTTCGTCTGAATGCTGAGGTCTTGATTTATTTTATTTTATTGAAATAATACTGTCTTTGTTATTGTCATATTTACTATTTCAAATTTAACTGACATGTCTCAAAAAAATGTCTGAGGACATTGTTCATGAAACTTTTGAATGTTGATTAATTGGTTTACTTTTCTCCAATGGTTTTCCGAGCTACATTTACTTTAGAATCTGGAATGTTTGTTGTAGGAATAAATACATCATGATTATGATTACAATTATTATTATTATTATTATCATTTGTTAAAAGTGCATGATCAAATTCAAACATGTTGGATATAATAACACAAGGAGTATAATAACATTGTTGTCCGATGAAACCCACGTAGCTCCCAATTTTGTTCTTGTACAGAAAAAAACATTCAAAAATACTTTTGCCTAAAAAGATGTATTGTAGATGTTGTTTTCATCGAACAACAGATCGTTATCTTGCATCGTCTTCTTATCAACTTTGTGGCCCCGCTTTAGTGTCTCCTTATGTTCGTGGCCAGGTGTCAAGGCCTGGCCTGTGCTATGTTAAGCTTGTTGTTTGTGCCCTGCTCGCACCCCCAGATTGCATATTAAAGACTTGTATGCATTTGGCTTTCCTCTTTGCTTTCTTTTAATTAGTTTCTAATTAGGGATAAACAACGGGCTGATGATAGCAGTGGACGCTTGCGTCGGGCCCCGGTGCTGCGTGCTGCATAATGATCTCCTAGTTTGCATAAGAATGAAGCATAGTCATTAGGCTGATATTACTTGAGTCTGAGCCATTTGCTGTTGCATGATAAACATGCATGTCAATAGGAATATGTGGAATGTCTGAGTTGCACTAGGTGTGCTTGGTTTCTTTAACGTATTTATTGAAAGGATTGGATTTATTTAGGTTTGCTTTAAGCCAAATTGAATATGTCGCTAAAAGTGTCATTGCGGAGCATTTTGAGAAGCATCATTTTAGAGCAATCTGCAGCTGCTTTATGGAATGCGCTTGTCATACTTTGATGTTTGGCATTATCTGCTTGCATCTGCAATAGTGCTCGGGGCCCCGCGAGCCTCCATGCTGGTGGCACAGGAGTGATTTGTAATCATTTTAAGAATGTACTTAGGGTGATTTCCACTGAGGCTGTGTGAGCTGCGGAGGGCTCTTTTATAAAAGAGGGCGACATTAGAAATTGTGTGTCGAGGACCCTTTAGTGGGAGACCAGTCAGGCTGAATGCGTTCTGAGTGAAAAGCTAAAATTCTGTGGTCGTGTGTATGGAAAGAAGAAAGTGATCAAAAAGGAACTAATCTCTTTTTAATGAACATGTTGTCAAGAGCAATAGCAGGTACATTTGTATGTTCCCATGCTTTGGAAAGATGTTATAGTAGATTAAACACACTTTTAGCGTGTTCAATGAGGTAAGTCAGGGATGTAATCGCATCCCCTTTAAGAGATTAATTCCTTATAATTCAATATGACATTTTATCTTTAACTGAGAAGTGGCATGTGAATTATGTTCATCATTCATTTGTTTGTCATAGTATGAACACATTGACAGATATTGTTTTTTAATCAGAGGTATGGTAAACAACGTAGTGTATCTTTCTTATTATTTTATTTTTTTATTATTTTATTTATTACTTATTACTTTCTTATTATGGGCATGCCATACCAAGTGGTTCTCGATTGCCTAAAATGCACAATAGGAGAGTTCTTAGCATATTGTCTTTTGTTTTCATACTTAAAATAATAATCATCCTTTTCAATTTGGTGTGTTTGCAGCAAAGCCCATCAGTCTTGTGGAGAGGTGCTGGTGTCGTTCTACTCTCAACACGGTTCCCCAGCGCTCCATCAAAGAGCTCAAGTTCCTCCACACACCCAACTGCCCCTTCCAAGTCATGTGAGTACAAACACTAGACGATTAGCACCTTAAACAAAGGGTTGCTGATGCTTTGTCTGATATGAGAATTTCAGGCAAATAACTGATTTTCCCAAATACTGTTAGTGAAGTTTAAATCATGTCAAGGTTGTCCAGTCAAGCCTCAATTTATTTGTAGTTTTGGCACACTTGCTTGCAAAGAGCAGGTCCGGGTAAAAGCCGGTTTAAAGTGGCAAGGCAAAGAGAACATGCTTTATTCATAACTTTAACTTGATTTTCATGTGTGAACGGAAAACAGTTGGTCGGGTTCTGACTACATGAAGTAAGTGTTATCTATCCAGCAGGACAAGCTGGAATATATCAATTCCAATACAATACATTACACGCGAAAGGTGAATCCCAAGCTGCCAAGTGGGTTATATTTGTTGTACTTACTAGTAGAAAAGTAGCACGTTTTGGTTTTGGGGGAGATCAACAAGTGGGACAAACAAAACAATGGAAATGGAGGAATAGTATTGTCATGTACCGATATCGGTTCCTGCTCCAGAATTGCTTTGCCACGAGAATCTCCTACACACTGTTATAATGTTGAAAACGTACTACATTCACACGTTTAATGGAATAGAAACTGTATGATTAAATATAATGAAGCATGCCTCTCGCCCAAAGTCATCTTAGATCCGCTCGAGCTCAACCGGCAACCCTAATGGGAGCACAAGCCCTGATAGAACATTGCTGGATGAATAGAAGTGTGATATACTGAATATCCATCCATCCATCCATCCATCCATTTTCTATAGCGCTTATCCTGTTCTCGGTTGCGCGAGCTGGAGCCTGGACTTGGTCTCAGGGCACATATACAGTCGGCCCTATGTACACTATCTGTACAGTATATATGTATAGAAAGGTATACGTACTGTATCTACGGTACTATATATTCTGTATATCACAAAAAATATATATTTCAAATCCAAACTATACAAGTTTCAGAATTACAAGTACAAAATTCATTGTTAGCTACTTATACTCTTATTTTAAAGTTAGTATTTCTTGATTAGCCTTTCAAATATGTTCAAATAATTACATTTTTTTTGTATGAAATCCTACAAAATTCTTCGGCCTACGGCCTCATGCAACTACACCAGAAAAGTGGAACTTGTTATGCATTGTTTTATGTATTATTGACAAGTCGTGTACATTGTCAATATGTAATACTTCAATGTTATTTAATCAGAATCATACAAAAAGAAGTCTGGCTTCAAAGTGTTGCACTCCAAATGAGGAAAGAAGTGACGGCCAAAGATGGAGGGGGGCAATTTATGTTTTGCAAAGGAAGCAATAATTAAGGGTCAAAGTGATTAGCTTTGTGTTTCTTCTGACCTCCTGTGTCCCTTTTCCACTTTCTTGTTGTTTTTTTTTTATCTACCGCCTCCAACTGCACAGCAAGGCTGAGTGTAATTCACTGGTCTGGAACACATTAACTCAAAAGCCTCATTCATTAGTTCGCTATAGAAAATCAGGCGGCAGAAGCCTCACAGCCAAAAGGCGAAAAGGCTGCCAGATGAGGAGGGGGCGGCTTGTGACTGTTTGGAGCGTGAATGAAAAGCAAAAGAGGACACAGAGAGATGCGACTAGCCCAGAGGAGTCAAGAAGTTATTTAAGCGAGGCGAGAGGGGAAATGCAGCTCCATTGAGGCACATTAAAGCACACTAGTAACATTATACTCCTCTGTGACCACCCCCGCCCAGCAGTGTCCCACCGTGCTCCCCGATATGAACCCTGCCCACTCATCCCAGCATGCTGTTGGTATTAACTTGCTGTGAAGTAATTACTACCTGCTGCGTGGGGAACGCCAGCCCTCAAATTCTGGCCGAGTCAATTAGAGGTGAAGCGCCCAGTTGCAGGCCAGACGAGCAGACAGATAAACAGGACGGAGGGGGACACATCAAAAACAGGATGGAGGTCCCCAGCGGATGGGCCGGACACCCCTCATAAAAGAAGAGGAGGGGAAGAAAAGAGAGAAAATAAACACAGATCCAGTGACGGAGCTGCTGACATGTTGGTTGGAGGAATCGAAGGCCGAATGCCTGCGTGGATGCGCCTCGTCCCTTTTAAGTCGAGATGCCATTTGCTCGAGTGAGGTGAGGAACGCACAAGGCGGCCGGTTAAAGCGAGAAGGGCTGTTTCATTTGTGGAGCGGTGTGATGGAGATGTGGAAGGAGGTCACAGTTTGCTAACGCTCACACATGACCTTTTGCCACACAAGTGTGAGACCCACATGTTAAGAGCCACACCGGCTGCCCCCCGACTTGTGGTGCGACAAATCCTCACCTAAATATTTAAATATTTTTCAATCACTTACGAGCGCCCGCGCACACACACACGCACACACCTATACCTACAGGTGCAAGTGCACACACACACACATTCAGAGGGCAAATTCCTGCCTAATTTCTACATTAAAATTCCTTTTCATTGTTTCTTCACTGTTTATTACGGAAGCGTATTGCATTCACTTGGATAAAAAAAAAAAAATACAACTCCTGCTTTTCTGAGTAATTCTTTTGAGGGCTTTGTTTTTCTAACTATTTTGTTCTGTTTTTCTGACTATTTTTTTCTGTTTTTCTGACTCATTTTTTTCTGAGTTATCGGGACACATCAAATTCACGCGAGAACCTGCGAACTGCGAGTGACTCTTTGCGGACTCACTAATGGCGGATTACTGCTCGCACACCTTCAACCTGCCCATACACGTTTACCTTACCGGTTCCATTCAGGTGCCTGCGTAATGTCGACAAACTAATAACAATAACATCTATGTGACTCAAAGACAGGAGTATCTCCCAGTGTCTTAAACCCACATCAAAATAAAACTTGATCAAACTGAATAAGCCTGTCAGTTGCTGCCTACGGATTCCGCAAAGAGTCACTTGCAGTTTGCAGGTTCTCGCGTGAGTTCGATGTGTCCCTCAAAAAAATTACTCAGAAAAACAGGATTTTTATTTTTTTTTATCCAAGTGAATGCAATACGCTTCCGTAGTTTATTACATACTATTGTAGCTTCTAGAGATGGCGAATTTGGGGTTTTCGTTTGCCGTAAGATCTAATCATCATAATAATACATAAATATATTAAAAAGAAATCATGAAATATTTCACTCGGCTTGTGTAGTCCATTTGTATTGGGTTTTAATTGGGGGGGGGACATTTTGTGGTCGATCATTCTCAGGCAACACTGTTTAAAATTACGCTAATTTGTGTCCACTAATCATACAGTTAAATCACAGTTAAATTCAACCACCGGTCAGATCAAAAGGGCTCACCGAACTCAAAGTTTACATCAAACCAATGTGCACAGATGTTTTCGACTCTGTGCAGTATCAAACAAACAGGCACGAGATTAAGACTTTAAAAAAAAAAAAAAAGTGACAGAGGTTATTTGGGGTTTGCTTGGACACTTTCAGGTCTGCATACGATATACTTTTATTCAATCAAATTGAAACATTATCGACAACAATTTGAAAAGTAATACATTTGAAAACAATCAAATGCCAACATGTTGAGATTCCAAATATTCCAACAATTGTCCTTCACAATTTCTGAGGTTAATTGGAATACGGTGGTACCTCAAAATACAATTGCCCCTCGAATGTTTGTGCAGCCCTTTCCCTCTGACGTCTTTCCTTCCATGACTGCATGTGTGTGATCTGGTTATATATACAGCACTGTGTAAATTGAATAAAATGATCAATTTAATTTGAATTTCAAGTGTCAAGCGATAGGATGCAAAGTTTAATTTCGACTTGACATTTGAGAATGTATTTTAAAACATTGCCTATATAGTTAATACATTTTATGATGGCAACAGATTTTTTTTAATTTACATTGCTTCTTTTGAGTTGTTGTTTTTTATGTACAAATCACAGCAAATTGGAGGTCGGCTGCGTTTGAGCTTCAACCAGATTTGGAAATTGACAGAGCGTTCAACCCCAAACAATTAACGATCATGAATGTTATTGAAAAGCGCCTTTCAAAACGCTCAAACTTCGTCCCTGCTCTCGGCTGGTGTGACACCAGACAATGTGAAATACAGAATGAGCTGCTGATAAAACTGCTGGCGACTTAAATTTGAGGTACTATTTAAGTCGCCAGCAGTTATCTGTCTGCCCATGTGACCAAATCAAATTCACCAAAAATCATGTGAGAACAACGGTATACCTTAGATATGCGTGGTCTGAGGAGGTGTCCCAATCCCAGCTTGGTGCAGACGGGTCTGCCAAATTGGCAAAGACACTTCAGCTGGCATTTGCGCTCCATTGATGCGCTGTTTCCAAATATAGAGCCCAAAGTGTTAAAGGGGAGGTTCTCAACAACCATTCAAAAATGTTTCCATGCATCATTTAACTATAAATCCCTCCATTTTCTGTCCCGCTTCTCCTCACAAGGGCCGCGGGCGTGTTGGAGCCTACCCCAGCTATCTTCGGGCGAGAGGCGGGGTACACCCTGAACTGGTCGCCAGCCAATCGCAGGGCACACATAAACAAACAACCATTCGCACTCACATTCACACCTACGGGCAATTTAGAGTCTTCAGTCAACCTACCGTGCATGTTTTTGGGATGTGGGAGGAAACCGTGGTGCCCGGAGACAACCCACGCAGGCACGGAGAGAACATGCAAACTCCACACAGGCGATGCCAGATTTGAACCCAGGTCCTCAGAACTGTGAGGCAAATGTGCTAACCAGTCGTCCACCGTGCCGCCATCATTTAACTAATCTGCATGAAATACTCTGCAGATGAAGAAAACACTGGATGAGCTGTGACGCTTTACTGCAGCTGCTCTTTGGTGGAAACAGAAGAGTGTTAATTTCTCGCAGCTGGCCAAGGGGTTGACAGCCTGTCATGCTCATTGAACGTCACATTTGCAGCTGGTGTTGGAGGACGTGCTGAGCTTTTTAGGGTTTAGCTCAGGTGTTTCCGAACTCGTTCTCATTAAATGTGTCTCAATAGTCAATTGTTTTCTTTCGTTGTTGTTTTTTCTTTGTCATCAAATGAACAATCCTTATTTTCCTTTGAGGAATTCTGAGGTCACAGCACGCTGGAAGCAATTTTTAGATGTTGCGAGTTCTTCGAACATCAAATGGTGCTGTTATTGAAGGGGACTTCCACACACACCAAGTTATTGTTGTGATTTATATGCGACAGATAAGATAAAGAAATCCAGAACCGGCACATAATCCTTTAAGTGTTTGCACAGCAGTAGGTCATTAAACTTGCCTTTTATCACCTGACAAAATGATATTTATACTCCTACTGGGAAATATGAATATGCATTCAAGTGAAAAAGGGCACATACAGTACACAGTTTTGACTCCACAAAGACAAAGTGTCCGTATTGTGCATTTACGTGCATTTGTCTTCACATTACTGGGTCTCAGTGTTCCAATTTTGTGGAGTTAATCTTGCCAAAGACGCTTTTAAAATGTTTCTTTTGGTTTCAACAAAACTCAATCGGCAGAGGATACTCCATAGGCAATGCAGTGTTGAATTGACGTCAATAATAAACCTGATTTATATAGGACATCAAAAAATATATTTCCTCAGATCTAAACTAGCTGGAGAACTAACGGAAAAAGGCCTTTTTCAGGGTCAAAGTTGAATGTAACACACTTCCATGACCTTGCACACAGTATGGTCAAGCAAGTAGATACTAGATGAGGAAGACACTCATTGGAGCACATACATATGCAGGGTGCAATATTTATGTTAGCATGTTTTAGTTAACAGGCTGCAAGGTTCATAGAGGACAAATGTATGGTGGGAACATAAAAATGAATTCCTGTATCATAATTAAGATTTTTTGTTTTTGTAGGATACTTCAAAATAATCTATAAACTGCAGTCAAAAGTGTACCTCCTACCTGTCTGATTAAAACAAAGCAACAATAATAATCAAACCCTCCTTGTCTGCATCGCACAGTGCCAAGCTGAAGAGCAACAGAGAAGTTTGCATCAACCCAGAAACCAAGTGGCTGCAGCAGTACTTAAAGAACGCCATTAACAAGTAAGCCAAAAAAAAAAAAAAAGCAGCCTCCCTTTCTCTCTGAGTGGCCTCCAGCATCACTGACAAAGACAGACGTGAAGAATTACAATTTACATTGTACACATAAACCACTGTTACAAATTGCTGTTTCATTTTCTTGCTGGTAATTACTCAGTGAAAGCATCGACTTGGTTGATGTAAGCAGTCTGAATTATCATCTGTGAAGTGATGTGCATAAAGTTAAGATGGGTGCTAAATCTGCCTGTGCAGCGCCTGCTTCCTCCTTTCTCATAACCTCGTGTCCGAGCATCACAGGCGTCATCAGCGGGTTCATCATCATCACCTCACGCACCCGCCTTCACACACTTAAACGCACGAGTGTGTCCAATGGGCTTTTAAATGCATTCCCCGCACAATTATCACCACTACTTGCACATTAACAGCACAGTTGCCATGGCAGGTGGGGAGCACTGGGGGAGGAAAGTGTAAAAGGTCGAATACCAGTGGCAGAACACTCACCTTTTTACAAGCCGTGTTGTTAAAATGTACACATTCCTCATAAACATAACTCTCCCGATGCGTCTGCTGTTGATTATTGCTAGGCTGCATGTCTGATTCTTGAAACACTACAAACACTCATAATGGAAAGACTAAAGTCATTCATGTCGATATTTAGTAAGATCTTGTTGACTGTTTGTGCATGGGTTGCCTGGATAATCTCAGTATTTCTTTTTTTTTTAAACAAAAAAGGATTAAGCATAGGATATGAAGCATGTTCTACCTTGTAAATATTTGTTTTAAAGCATCAAAACTATGAAATAACACTTCAAAATGTATTTCGAATGTACACTGGCTTGTAATAAGGAGAATAATATTGCAAACATTACCCTGGCGACGAATAATGATCATCTGTTTTAGCATGTTAGTGGACCAGCCAGGACACCTCTTGTGCTGTGTTAGCAATTTAGCGCTAGTATCAATGCTAAGCTAACTATTCAGTGTTTCCTTGCACGCTAAAATAATCATCGTTATGACGATGCAATAGTATTATTTTTTTGTATAATTTTAGTTTTGCTTTAAAAATATTTGTCTTCTTTTTCATCTTATTACTATGTTTAATGGTATTGACTTATATGTATATGACACATGAGAGTTTGGGAGGGAATTACTGCTGCTGACCTTTACTGTCTTTACATGAGACTATACATGTTTGGCATCACGTGTTGCGACCAACTATCAAACATAACATTCGATGAGAAGATTCGGCTTCAGCATGGGAACAGACGTATGTTTATTAGCGCACTTCACGTGTGCTTGTAAGTCACACGTCAGTGTAAAGTCATATGTAAACAATTTCTCACTCCACCTGGTAGCCAAAATGTATCATACAACATCAGTCTTGTTACAGCTATGAGAGATGAACTAAAATATGAAATGTGATATGAAACACAGTGATAACACATACACATATGTGAAATCTTGCTTCTCACAAGAATTAAGGAAATACCATTTTTAGTCCCCTTTTACGGACTTTATTATCATCACTCTTTTTACGTCAGATTACAGCTACTGTACAACTTTAAGGTTACGCAATTTCAAAGATCGCATACATTATAGGTGATAATCATTACAGTGTATTCAATATTTCAGCCCTCATCTGTAATCTATCTGAAAGAGAAGTAATGAGCATGCAGGGATGTATTCACAGTATTTGACAATGACAATCATAAGGTGCATTTTTGTTTGTAACACCAAATTTTTAGAAAAGAAACTTGCAAAAGAAATGACATTATTTGACCGCCAACATGTTTCTGAATGCGTGCGCAGGGTGAAGAAGTCGCGAAGACGTAACAACAAGAAGAACTAAATCCGGGGGGTGTTTTCCATCAGGTCAAGCACCCTCAGGTCCAACCTGTGTACCTCCTAACCACTGCTATGGATGTATGAAAACACGCCGTATGTACCCGTCCACCTCTCTGGACTGCTTGCACAAGAAGCACTTCACCGCCAATCTGTGCCACCGATCACAGGCCCCTCTGGACACCAACGGAGTCGCCTCACCAGCCTCCACGTAGCACCGAGTGCGATTAAAGCCTGGCTTGGGATGACGGACGCTGTGTGTATGAAAATGCATTATGAGCTTTCTGTCTGAACAGCAATGATTTATGGGTAATGACTGTGCCCACCACCTCATGTCAAGTGTCCTTTAAATATTCGGGAATACTCAAAGGAATTATAGCTTGTACAAGTAGAATCTTTATAGGCAGGTCACACTAACACAAATCTCTCAGTGTCTTCTGAAATATTCGACTTCTGCTCCAGGATCAAGAATGTAACGTATCCAGTAAGTAGATAGTATTCTGATTTTCTGCCTTATATACAGCATACATGTGTGTGTGTGTGTGTGTGTGTGTGTGTGTGCGCGTGTGTGAGTGTGTGAAAGAGGCACTATATTAAAACGTGTTTTTTAGGGGATGACAAACACCTACCAGATATCAACAAACACTGATCATTTGGTGCAACATATTCATTTTAAAGGTCAGAGCCATTTTGATTTGTCTGGTTTGTACTGTTTAGTTCATGCAAAGCTATACTCAGCTCATCTCTTTATTTTTATGAGCAGCTCCTGACGGTCTGATGTGAAAATCACATGGAAAGCTTCTTGTTAAGGTCATCCAGTGCAGAGAAAGGCGATGAGCATCGTTGATGCATCTTTTACTGACTGAACATATCAGTTTACAGTCGAGACCAAATATTTATTCAGTGCAACAGGCAACAAGATGAAACCTCAGCTACAAGATCAGAATTCCAAATCTGGTTAGAGTTTTTACAGTTTGACATCAAGACGTTAGAGCAAGTTGACTGCGGTATTCTTAAATGAGTATTTGTGGGAAAGTATATGAAATGACTGAATTGTCAAAAAGGGAATGTTCATGATGGCAAAGAGAACGTTGTGATAATTGTTTTTATTATTGGTCGGGAAAACAAATATTTTTAAGCCACTTTATTATCAAATGTCCTGTAAATGTTACTGTTTTTATTTTTATATTGTGTATATGCTCACTGAATGCTTTTGAATGCAATATCCAGTTCAGTAAATACTAAATGAAGGGTAGAATGTCTTAAACCCCCGGAAAATGTATTACGCTTTCACGCATGAGTAGAAAACAATTTGCGACATATTCCTGCACCAGGGGAAATTTTTTTTCACAATGTTGTTAAAAGCCAGCCAAGAAAATTACATTCTGTCCTCACTTATTTGGTTTTCTCTGCTTTCATTCATTCAACACGAGTTGGCCCCATGTAAGTATTTTACTCTTACATCTTGTTTTAATCTGTCCAACACATTGTGAGAATTCAATATTCAATATTATTGTGTAATGATTGGAGACATAATTCAGCCCGGCCACAGCAAACACTTGATTAGCTTTGACTATTTATATTTAGTGTCAGCAAATCCTGTGACGCAAAGCAGAACAAAAACTGCTGCTTGCGATCGACATGTGCTTTCTATTAGGACACTCCCAGCACCCCAAACACTTTCTTCACTGCTAAACTATACGCTCACTTTTTCACAAGACGTTTTGGAAGTGCTGGTTGTGGTCTGTGTTAAGTTTATTTGTTATGCTTGACAATTGGCAGGCTGCTTGCTAACTGGTCATAATCTAATGAAGTAGCAGCCAGCAGCGCAACAAGCATTATTATCATTCTTATAAATACTCTATGAATGGCCCATGATTCTTGATGTTGCACCAATTCTTCACCGCAGTGCTGAATAATCAAAAATGAATACCTGTCAATCCATTGCATCCATACAGAAGGAGGATTCCACAAGACCATCAACAATAAATCAATATTAGAGGCAAAGTGAGCACCTCGTTATGTTCATGTTGGTGCTTATTTTGATAACAAAAATATTCTTCTGAGTCCAACTGTGCATGGGTCGAACTAAGACTACAAAGAATAATTACTAATACTGTACTACACCGAGATGAATGCATTTTCTTAACCATTGGGATATATCACTGTATCACAATGCATGTTTATCATGACACTTTGTGTGTTTCTTATATGTTTTCTAATACTGTTTTGCATCCACTTGTGAGGATGCAAAAATAAGTGGGGCCTATTTCTACGTTTGGACACCAAGAAAATGTGAAATAACTTGATAATCTTTGTAATTTGCTTTTGACACATTTGATTAACTTTTATATATTAGCGTTTGTATTTTGTATGTAAACATGTAAAGAGACAGTATTTTACCTATCATACTCAAACCCCTTTTTCAATAAAGAAATTCACTCAGATAATTCAGTTTTGCTCTACTTTCAGTTGTTTTGTTTTTTTGGGGGGGGGGGGGTTTGGGGGGGTTATAATTGCAAGTTGTCTCCACTTCTGGCAATATTATAGGACAATGATCCACATCCTTCAGGTCCAAATGTGACACCAACAGAAGCTGTTTCTGGTATATGCGATATGTGAGGCCACACAAGGCGGCAACGCGTCCCATCCAAAACATAAAAGTGGAAGGTTCTTTGAAGCTATTTGTATTTGGGGGAGGAATTTATATTAACTTAAAATATCCGTCCATTTTCCGTACCACTTATCCTCACGCAGGTTGCGGGTGTGCTGGAGCCTATCCCAGTTATCCTTTGGGAGAGAGGCCAGCCATTCACAGGCCACATATGAACAAACAACCATTTGCACTCACATTCACACCTACGGGCAATTTAGAGTCTTCCATCAACCTCCCATGCATGTTTTTGGGATGTGGGAGGAAAACTCCATTACACTTTTTCGAGGCCGAGCGGTGACAATGGCACCGCTTTTCAGAACCTCCTCCGACCTGGTTCTAAAACGCAGGCCAAGGAGGGCCGTGACGTAACTGTCATCTGATTGGCTGACGGATGCAGGCGTCTCTTTAAGCGCGGTGACCAAACCCATTTGAATGCCAAGAACAAACTAATGGTCAGATTTACATCAAACTTCACAGAAAACAAGCATAAAATAGTTCATCACGTCGATCTACCTGTCAATCGTGTAGAAATCCAATGAATGTGTGATTTTGGACACCGAAATCGAGGAATCTTTGGAATCTTTGTGGGAAGTACAAAGAAAAGTGGAAAGAAAAGTACGCGTTCATCCTAACCGGGTTGAAAAATTGCCAAGCTAACTTGTGTGATCTGCAACGAGGTTGCAGCCCGGACGTGTAGCGGTGGCGATCCTGCGCCATCCCAGCCACACTTGGGCCGCCACCGCGTCACCGGTTGGAAGTCGAGTGTGCTGACCGCTGAGCTAAAAGCCGCCAGCTCAGCGGCTAGCACCCTCTTTAAGGATTGGGGAACGAGGTTTCTCAACGAGGGGCACATCGATGGCAAAGCGACGCTCAGACAGGCGAGGTGCCTTCGAAGCGATGATGATGATGTGTCCTGCAATTCACATGAGTTGTCACCACTACCTTTTTATTAAACTGGGTGATTAACAGAAACCCCTTGTAAACAATTACAGCTGGCACAGCCACCATTTTGTTGCCGCCATTACTTCCGTTGAACTGTGACGCCACATTTCGGTCACCTGGTCAGTCACATGGGCAAGTCAGCCAATCAGCATCACACGTCACGTGGGTTACGGGGCCAATCAGGTGCTTAAATACTGTAACAAGGAAGTGAAGTGAGTGCTGTACCGTAGCAGCCCGGCTCATTATCGTGCGTTGACAAACGTCAGCTAGCGGGCCAGATATTTGGCGGTGGGCCAATTATGGCTCGTGGGCTGCTAGTTGCTGACCTCCGCAGTATGGCATCAAGTTCATATACACGTTAGGATGCTCTGGTATTACCACAGCAGCTTGGTGAACCAAATGCCATCTTCGACAAGATGAATGAATTTGATTCAAATCCATCCATGTCGCAAGGCACAATACGAGTTCCGCCTAGCTTCTTCACCAAACTACAACCAACGCACTTATGAACAATTCAGCTTCAAAGGGACATATGCCCATCAGCATGCTTGTGTTGAGATTTTAACACCTAAGTGCGTTCATTTGTGCTGGTTCATTATCCCGAGGAGCACCACGGAGCCCACGGAGCTCCAATCAAGTGGAGCCACGCGCAGCGGATTCATTTCATGTTGCTGCTCTCTCCTCTGACCTGTGGCCAGTCATATGAGCAAAACGAGACACTTTTTGGAGGTGGACCAAGTGCTCTCCAAGGTCAAGGTCGCATGTTTGGAGCCTTTTGGGTCCATTCAGAAATGATTATTGAATTTCTATGCTGTGCTTTTAGCAGACAGTCAGACACGCTCCATTTAAGTGAGGAATTGTAGCATTTTATTGATTTATTTATTTTACAATGTCAGCAGCTTGAAATGTTCTTAATGACGTTTGACGTGGCAAACCGGTTGTGAGTCACAGAATGCGTCCAGTGGGCTCATTAGAGGTGGTTTGCACATGCATGCACCGTCCAACTGAGAACAATAAAGCAAAGACAACAAACTCATTTTTCAGCTAAATAAAAAGCACAAACTCTCTCTCTCACACACACACACACACACTCACACACACACAGTCATTGCTTACTCCTCAATAAACAAAATTAATCAAAGGCAAAACTGCAGTAAACCAAATATGGAGTCGCATGAAAAAATTGGTATTTTTGTACAATTTTCAAGGAAGACCGAAGGAGGAAAAAAGCCCCCCCAAAATAAAATGTTAACTTTCATTTGAGTGAAACTGCCTACTATTTAATGCATGCATCATTCACATGAAAAAGACAACGCCTCCGAATGAGCACACAAAATCCTTCAGTTTAAATCACCTGAGCCAGAAAACAGAACCATTCTGGACAGCAAATTGCCCGGCCGATTTACTTTCGGAGGTTGCGTGTAATCCTGCATGATTGGAGATTCTTGACTGTCCATCTTTGAACAACTTAATACCCTACTGGCTGCATGCCAGTTAATAGGAAACACATTGGCTGCAGAACTGCACTTCACTGTGCATGGGGATGTGCGCTTACCTGGTATTGCTCAAGTCGCAGGGAAATAAATTCATATATGTACAACCACTTGGCGTATACATTTGGTGTTGACGTGTCCTGGGGTGATTTCAAATGGTGAGTCATAGTCCATGTCTACGAAGAATCTGCTTTCCATTTGACTTTTAAGAAAGTGATATAAAGATAGGACAAGACTGTGATACCATGACCAGTTCATGCATGTGGACATGGAAGTGATGCTGACGGAGAAAGCGATCACGAACACTCATGCTTCCGCTTGTGGGTTTGGCTGCAGAGTCAGTAGATGTCATCCATGTGGTCGCAAGGGTTGATGGTTCAGTCATCTGCTGTACTCCTCTCTCCTCCTGTCTACACGCTGCGCTTCAACTGCAGAGGAATACCTCTCTAGTATAAGGTACCGCGGAGTTGATCTAACTTTTTTTTTTTACATTTATTGCGTGCACGAGCCATATTTAGACTTTGCCTTCGACTTCCACATGGGGCTCCGTTGATCGCACACAAAGCCAATCAGTGTGACTCATATTGTGGGAAAAGGTCCGCCACATGACTTGTCTTTACTCTGAAATACAACAGCTTTGTCATACAGCGTAGACTTAAATTGTGACCGCCCAAAATTGGATATTTCAGCCCACTCTTGAGAATACACCTTGCGGTAAGTTGCAGATGTGTTTGCTGTAGTTTTGGCTGTGCAACATGAGCTCTATTTTGCGGTCATGAGTAACTGTCAAACATGCATCTTTGGGGTATGTTCTGAAATCTCTAACTGTTGCTCGCTCTGATACGAGCGCATGCGCGCGCGAACGCACGCACACACACAACAATATCAATAAGTCTGGTCAACAAACAGCTTTTTCATTCAGTCATTTCAGTGAATAAAGCAAAATAAAAATTCTCTAAGGCATGCATGTGTTTTAGGGCATTAAAAAATGAAACGGTGGCAGCCTGGCAGGTATGTATGTGATTGGTTGTGTGATTGGAATGTGATTGGTTACTCCTGAACCCAGTCTCATCCCAGTTATAAGAGGGAGTGCGCTCTTGTGCAACAAGATGTATTTGATCATTATTATAATGTTTTTAAACATTATTGAACCAGGTAGAAGACCAGTTGAGACAGAACATCTATTTTGAAATGGTGCTCTGAACAAAATTATTTCAGTTTATTTTCACCTCCTCTCTCAAAAACCATCCATCCATTCATTATAATTTTCATCATTTTCCATTTTCCATCCGTCCATCCATCCATTTTCATTTTCATCATTTTCCAATTTCTCTCTCAAAAACATAAAAAAATAAAAATAATTGGAGTTGAGTAAATTCTGTCACATAAATGGTGGAAAAAGTTTTACAATGATTTATTTTGGTCAAAATTATTTTACATTACAAAGCACCTGGCATTTGAACAGAGGTGTGTAGACTTTTTATATCCACTGCAGCCTTGTTCCTGTTTTTGTAATCTCCTCCTGTTGAGCCGATTGTGCTGTTTAACAAAATGTGGAAACAAAATAGAAGACCATTTCTTGGAGCCGAATTTGCATTCATTTGTTATTTTTAGACAAAGACTTTATTTATTTAGGTGATTTTATTTAGGTGATATTATTTTAGGTGATTTTGTTCAGAAATATCCGAATTTGCACATTCATATTTTATGTAGTTATTTTTATTTTATTTGACGCTCATGTTGATTCAAGTTACTCACCATTTACTAAGTATTTGAGTAGTTTTTTTTCATGAAGTACTTTCTGACTCTTACTCAAGTAATTATTTGGAGGACTACTTCATATTATTCTAAAGCAACAGCTACTCCTACTTGAGTACAATATTTGGGTCCTCTATCCACATCTGAATATAACATATATATATATATATATATATATATATATATATATATATATATATATATATATACAGTATAAAAGATAACATACAGTGTATAGTATGACACATGCTGCTGCCTTTTACAACGAGGTAGCGGGTTCGAGTCCCAGTCAGTGCCAGAATGCCCACCCACTGCCGATCCCAAGCCCAGATAAAAAATGGGCGGGTTGTGTAAGGAAGGACATTCAGCATGAAATCAAACAAATCATGCGAGTTACTCCCTGTGGCAACCCCCGACATGTAGGACAAGCCAAGTCACAAGAACATATTAATACTATATATATGTATTATTGAAATGATTGGAAAACACACAAAGTTACTGAATTCATTGGCATACGGTGCCTCTTCAAATATGAACCTGTGTTGAAAGCAATGAATTCCATTACTGTATGTTTTGGTCTATATAGGAACACAAACAATGTAACAGTGATATCTAAGAAGTGGAATATTTTCCTTGAAATGTGTTTCGCAATGATAATTCTCCAGTAAAATTCACAAATACAGGTTTGACGGCTGAATTGTGCACATCAGTGCAGAATGTGTTGCAAGTCTACGTACTTTTAAAGTACTTTTTTCACAATGCAAAAAAATAAAATAAAATAAAACCTTTCTTACTGACAAGCAGAAGATCATGAGTTGCACTTGAATAGAGAGTCGGTAGTACGTCGGTAGTAGGCAGATAGGTAGGTACAGTAGATTTGCTAGCTAACCTTTGCACATGACTCTCTCTGTGTTTGTTATAACAAGTGAAATGAAAATGAAAGACAAATTAAGCAGGCAATCTTGGCAGTTAGTGGTACCGGTGTAGCCCCCACCCACCGATCCCCCAACAGCAACACGCACACACACAATGTAACTATCAAAGCAGACAAATGGCACAGCCATTAAATACTCAGTTGATCCCTCCATCCCGCATCCCCTAACTGTGTGGTGACCCCACCACATGCACACCAGCCATTGTTACCTCCCACCGACAACCATCTCCAGGCTTAAACATATAAACCATCTCGAATGGCCGTCAACAAAAAGTGTCTGACTGAGATGGACGAGGAGCTTGGACATGTGAAAAGGCTGCGAGAAAGACAGAGAGGCAGAGGAAAAAAAAGATGAAGAAAAAAAAAAAAAAAGGATTCACAGAAACACATTCCATCCCCATCAAACCGAAAAGACACATTCACGTTCACAGCTCCGGGGGGATTCAGAATGCCCCCTGGTCCATCATGGCTGTATATTGAGGAGTCCCCTCACCTCCAAAGGCTGCTGGGAACAAGTTGATCAATCCTAGCCAAATATCTTGTGTTTGAACAAGCAACAAAGAGGAGGGAAAGGAACAAAGTAAGAAGAACATGAGACAACTATCCGAAATCATGCAGTGGTGAGTACCTGCTCCACAAAGAACAGCATCCAATGCATCCATGTTTATTTGCCTTTTCTGGAAAACACGAAGAAAGAATGAGGCTGGTGAAAAGAAGACTAAATAGATCATCGTCATTCATGGCTCATTGTAGAGGACGTCACTTCAAAAATGCTGCTATGATCCCCGTTTAATGAACCGTTGCGGTGTGATGCCGCCCTCGGTGGACGGTGTTTGTTGCCTGCTTATCAGAGTGCTCTGTTTCCATTTAACTGACAAGCGTCATTAACTAAACAGAGAGTTGACTTCACAGCTATTTCCTCGGCAAAGGCGGACAAGGCCTGCGGGCAATTATCAGCGAAGCGGCACAATTCCACTGTAAAATGTGTCTTGTGTTAGTGTTTAGCACACCGATGAGCACAAACAATCATATGGATTCCAGGCAAGGCCATGTCACCCTCACATTAAGGGCTAACATCAAACAAGTAGTACATATGGTCATCGACGATAGCTGTACAAATTATTATTTTATTCGAGACAAATGAGGTATTTACATAATATGATAATAATGCTTTGTTGACATCTGGTTGACGAGTTGGTTTACCTCGGCAAACTTGAAACTGACCCTGATTTTGATCTTAAATCATGTTGAAAATCGAACAAAGTCTTGATAAATGGAGTTGGGAAATAAACCATCTGTTGAGATTATTGTCTGCACCCGACAACAACACAACTGCTCATATTTAGAAAACTTTTTTTCCCATCGAAAATAATGGAAATAAAATGGATAATCCATGCCAGTGCGGAAAGGACACTGTCATAAAACCTGTGCTAACTGCACAGGCAAAGTAACATACAGGTGTAAAAATAAGTTAACCACTATTGAAAAAAAAAATGCAAAATCCACGCGAATGCATATTGTGAATGTGAATGTGACTTTGCATTGTCGATGCACCTTTACGTATATCACTTTTTAACATTCGCAGTCACGCAAGTGTAAAGAGAAGTTAATCAGACTGAGGTACATTTTTGCATTATGTTAGGTGACATGACACATGACTGTGATTCCAAATTGAAAGTTGGACGCAAATTTAGAGCTCTATTTTTCCTGTACATTTTGGTTGAACTTGAATTCCTCATTTTAAGACTGACGGGACATTCAACTAAGAGCTCATATTCATGTTAAGTTATTCATCGTTACAATGTAGTACAATTCATCAGCTGTAGTTCCGCTATCCTTTGGGTTGGCAAGTGTCATGGTTACTTTTATTGACATCTGTGTTCTTGGAAACAGCGGAAAGTTGTTTTGCTTTCCAAAAGTATCAATTGACATTCTTCCATTACTCTCGCCTCCTTCTCTTCCACTTGTAAGTCTTTTTTATGTTACCAGTTTTCTACTGAATTCCCTTTGTGACACACACACACACACACACACACACACACAGACATACACACACTCTTAGCCTCAATGGTTTTCAACTTCTGTACAGAAATATCCAAAATGATCTCAATTTAGCAAGGCTGTATATTTTAACATTATGTCATGAAATAAGAACTTCATGGTTCAGGGTCTGAAACCTGAGGGTGTGACATGTTTAAAATTTTGATTCAAAGCTACGTTTTATAGCATACGTTCACCTCGGAGTATTAAAAGAGCAGGAATGGTTTTTTTTTCGCTGAAGAGTTTAACTGCCAAGATAGCCGAAGGAGGCCATCCAAACAAAATAGATCAGCATCTGCAGGTGAGAGCATTCTGAATGATCCAAATGGATTTTTTATTGTATATTTGAAAGCTTTATGTGATTGCTGAGACGAGCAGAGGGCAACCTATGGCCCGGGGGCCGCATACGGCCTGCACCATTCTTCTCAAGACTCCTGTAATCCTTGTTGCTGCATTCATTTTTTCATTTTGGTTACTTCAATGTCCCCTTCCATCAGACTTAAGGCGCAGTTTGCTTGATTCGTGCCACATTGATATGCTCCGCCCACCAGGGTCCTCTGCATCGGGTCATCGGCGAAGGTGTGCTGCGAGCGGCCACGGGCAGCACGACAAGTCGCCCCGGCTGATTTTTTTCTTCCCAGTTCTACTAGATCTGTATGGCTTGGCAGCGGCTGAGACTCGTTCACTTAAAACCCAGAAATGCCGTGGTGCTGTTAAGCTGAGTTGAGTGGGTGGGTACCAACCACGAAGTGGGCAGGTGCTTGAATATTAATTGACAAAACTACGTCACAATGTCAGCTATTTCGAATCCACCCATTTGCAAGCCTTATGCTGTTTATTGACTTTTGCGATCAATCTATAACCCGCATGGATGTCAAACTTAAACCATGTCACAGACTCATTTTGACCTATTTTATGCATAGAACAATAGAAAGAAAAAAAGGATTCTGATGGTAGGTGACCTTTAAAATATTTTTTTCCATTTATTTCTATTCATTTATCTCATTTAATAATTGGTTAATTGATTTTTTTAACACATTAAAAAATGCATTCATTTTATTGAATAGTTGGTTCATGAAGTAAAAAGGAATTGTTTTATAATTAAAATTATTTTACATCACATTTTTATGTTGCAGTTGTTGTTTTTTTACCTTATCGACAAATGACCTGGCCTATCTGTCCATTTTAAAAACCAGATTTGGCCTTTGAGCAAAAACGTTGGCCGGCCCCTGGACGAGACCGACAAAAAACTGTCCACTCAGAATGTCCATCATCAGGTTATACTGTCGTGAAATAGATACTGAATGAAGTCTCTGGATTAAAGTGTGCGTAAATGTGTGCTCATATGTTATTTCATATAAAAACAGCCATTTCAGTAAGTAGCAGTAGACGTTTGTCTTCTGGGCAATTTGTAAGTCTCTGGTCAGAGGTTGAGCACAAAACAAGCTTCCAACATTTTCCTTTTGGTGGTTACAAGATTATATTGGACTGGACTTTTCCTCCCTGAGCCAGGAGAGGTGAAGTGTTTCTCATAGGCGCTCCAGTTCATGAACTTACATTACTTGGGAAAAGGTTAAAGTGAACTCCTGGTATGTGTTTCATAAGTCTTAATGTCTCTAATGGCCTCATTGAGTAGGTGTGATGTAAAACACAAACACCAAAGGACTAGGCCAAAGTCATGCAAGTATGTTTCAATTAGTTTTGGGATGTTCCAGGCCTTTTTGACAATGTACAGGACCTCTTAAAGCATGTCACATGTTGTATTAGCAAAGAATTAAGAGCACTACACCATTGGATCCAATAATAGGATACAAATATCGGAATACAGACAGCTATTGGATTGTAAAAAAAAAAAAAAAAAAAAAAAATCCTAGTAAGCAATTTACTGGTAGTCATAATTAAAACGATCCCCAGAATAACATTGACTGTCTCCATTCACACAGCAGAGCTTGTGTTTCACAGGAGAGTTGGTCAGTAGTCAACATGTATGCAAGGCTCTCACATGTTTGTCCATATAACTATGCATGGTCTATTGCATGTTACTTGATCATCTATAAAGGCTAAATAGTATTATAATAAAAGAAGTGATTGAATTTATTAGAATTTATGCATTTGAAAATGCATAAATTGTATAATTCATTGTGGTACCGGTACATGCATATGTATATATATATATATATATATATATATATATATATATATATATACACACACACACACACACACACGTGTGTGTAGCGGACATGATCTCCGCAACCTGAGTTGTCACAGTGACTCCCCAACAACTTGATAAGGTGCTTTCTTCCAAGCGGCCCTGTTGTTTGAGACAACCACGAGAAGATGCCTCCTGGACCCTAAATTAATTAGCAGGTCCCCCCGAAATCTTGGTTTGCAGTCTCAAAGAGTGCTTTTCTTCATTTGAACTGATAGCAGCCAAAAGGGGCAGCTCGACGATGGAGCGCAAATAAAGCAACGATATTTGCTTAACATTCAAACATGCACGCAAGGCGCCACCCACTGGCGCTTGAGAGTACTGCAACCCATAAACTTCCATTCAGTTGTTTTTAACTGAAGATAAAATGTCCGTCTTGATATTTCACAAACTCTGCAGAAATATTCCAAATGTATGCTTCGATATCTGTGTTAGTGTGTCAACTTTACCGGACTTTGACAACTGTTTGTCCTGATTGGAAACCCCAGGCAGCATGAAATGCGATTGAACCATAAGCTGAGCTGTTGATTTGCCAAGACTAAAGATTAAACATTCATTCTATATGCAGCAGCTATGAGTAAAGAGTACAAAATTGGGAGTATTTGATATTACTATATGATTTTAAACCCATTTTATGGGTCAAAATTGTAGATCAGATTCAAGCTGATGGGTGTGGTCTTGTCCGGCCCTCGGTCCTCTTCGACACGCCCCCTGGGTATTTAACCCCTGACTGGTTCTTAGCTCTTGTCTTGCTTCCTGGCTCTTGCTGTCAGCTCCCCAGCTACGGGACGGCCTTCGGCCACCCCTTCCCCCTCCCCTTCCTTTTTGTTGGGGCACGCGGCTCGGTAACCGCGGGCTTCGGGGATGGAGACCCGGCTCCCTGGCGTCCGTGGATCACTGCTGCTAAGCCTCCAGAACAGTTGCTGCTGAGCTACCAGATACGCTCCCAGCCAAACGTGAGTTCTCTGAACTTGCTAGCGGATCCCGGAAACAGGCAGGGAGAGAGACAGTCATATTCTCCCAACGAGGCGTGAAAAGCAAACATTTTTCTTCTTCCGCCTCTTTTGTTTTTGTTTCATTTTTCTGCATCCTTTGTCTCATTCGACCAGTCGTCTCTGTGCTTCCCGAGACGACTGAGACAGACCGTCCCGCCGACCGGCTGATCTACGTTCATGAGTAGAATTGTCGCCAGGATGTACAAGATTAGTGCCCTATTAATTTGGGGGAAATTACTAGTTTCACACAAAATTCCAACTTTGTTCTCTTTCGCTCTGACTCAAACACATTAAACACTCACATTCACATTTTTAGCCCAGCAGCACACAATGTCCTATTTCCCTCTTTACATACCTATTTTCTCTTCTTTCACCAGTATTAGTGTCATTTTCCTTCATGTAGTTAGCCTCTTTGTGTTTCCCTATAGATCCCTCGTAGATTTAATAAAATATTCTATAAAATTCCACTCCTTTTGTGTTTTCTGTGTGTTTTGAGTTTAAGTAAGCCTCTGTCATCTAGAACTGTTGTTTCATAAAATGTACCAACCTTGAAATTATGATGCTGATAAAAGCTTTGTCGTCGCTTTCTCCTAAATTTTAGACATGTAAAAAGTGATGTGGTGCCCCTTTACGAGAGTTTGTAAATTAGAAAATCTGTTTGATTCTGACGTTAAACGTCTGTCGGACTAAACCGGAAGTGAACGCAGGCGTTTACCTTCCTTCGCATCTTTTTCCAAAGTAATGACATTATTATTTAAACCAATATACACTACACTATGTATATATCTGCCTCATCTGCCTCACAGTTCTGAGGACCTGGGTTCACATCCGGCCTCGCCTGTGTGGAGTTTGCACGTGGGTATTCTCTGGGTACTCCGGTTTCCTCCCACATCCCCAAAACATCCGCAGTAGGTCAATAGAAGACTCTAAATCGCCCATAGCTGTGAGTGTGTATGATTGTTTGTTTAGTTGCCCTGCGATTAGCTGGCAACCGGTTCAGGGTGTACACCATCTCGCCCACAGTTAGCTGGGATAGGCTCCAGCATACCCACGACCCGAGTCAGGATAAGCGGTGTAGAAAATGGAGGGATGGATAAATAAAACAGACTCAAGATCTGCTCACAAAAATTGCAGTTAAACTTTAAACATTTGGAACAGAGGTATAAATAGTCATTAATTCCTTAACAGGCAACAGTGTCGCCATAGTTACGTTGAAAAAGTAATTTAGTAATGTAAAAAGTGGCTAGTGAGAGTGGCGGTGATTGCAGTCAAGTTGTTTGACTTTTGAGGCATTTTTTTAACCAACAACTATTGAGGTATTAAATTTGGGTGGTTCCACTGTATTTGATCATCCATGTAGATATACAGAATGTTATACTGTCACCTAACTGAATTTATACTCGCATATTTTCATATTTTTAATTGTATGCAGTGAAAAAAGGCCTACCTTGAGGAGTTGGCAAGTGCTTCTGGAGCAGATCTGGAGTTTATCCAGAGGAGCTTTTTATAAAAAAAATTAAAAACGTTTCTCTCAACAAAAGCTGTGTGTGTAGCGATGACTAAATACTTCTGAGACATAATAAAAACACAAGGCAGAGACTTTGAAGCTAAAGTTTTAGGAATTATCTTCTTCGAAGTGAGGGATGATTCTGCTGGGAAATATTCCGATAAACTTTCCGAACAGGCAGCAGCATTATTGCATCTTGACCTAAACTGTGCTTTTCTCATACCACGGACATTCAGAGTACAACTGTATCAACTATACATATCAATCTGAGGCTCTCTGGTAAAATGATTGTCTTTGGGTGCCTCTTTACAGGACATCCATGGCACTTAATGGAAGAATATTTGGCTTCAGACTGTATAAAAGGCAGACAAGACAGCTTTGACTTCTAAACCTTCAACTGGCAACAGTTTTAAAATATAACCACACTGTGCCCTTTTGGTCATACTTGAGTCACAGCATGGAAATCCCGCATTACATGAGAACAAGTATGTACAATTATGATGCAGTTTCAATTTTTTTAGGGGGGTCAGCAGTGATCAGTTCAAAGCTAGTAAGAGCTCACCGTGGGTGGGAAAGTACAATAAAATGCAACAGTGAAAAGCACTGAGACACAACTTTCTCCGACAGCGAGGCTGGTCACATGAAGGATGTCACATGGGGTCAAAGGTTGTCCAACTACCTTGGGTGGTATAGTTTGGTTTCCCCTGCCAAATCGTCCCTCGGGGAGCCATGAGGAGACTTTCGACTAGCATGGAAAAACACGGGTTTGCGCTCTCAGTGTCCCGCTGTGTCTTGACATCTACACACTATTCCCATGTTACACATCATGTGCGCCGCAAACCAGCTAGGGAGGGATTTGGACGATAAATGTATTGAGTAATAAGAACATAGCAGCCTGAGTGGGTTATTAAAGAAATATGTTGTCATATATATATATATATATATATATATATATATATATATAAGAATGAATGTTTATTTTCATCGCACTGGAGTTTTGTTATCACTGGCCTATATATATATATATATATATATATATAGGCCAGTGATAACAAAACTCCAGTGCGATGAAAATAAACATTCTGTTTTAGTCATAAATGGGAAAACCGATGTGTAGACACCCTTTAGCAGGAACAATCTAGATCTTTTCTTTTTTCTTTTTTTATTTTTATACTATGATGTAGTGCGGCTTTACCCCACTGCAAATTACAACCACAGTGGTAAACCGTTTTCATTGTCCATTCATCCACTTAATATCCCGCTTGAGGTCAACAGGGTCGAGGGCGAGCTGTATCCTATTCCAGGTAAATTTAGGCAAGAGTAGGGGTACACCCTGGACTGAATACCATTCAATCACAGGGCGCATATAGACAAACAACCATTCACACTTATGGATATTTAGAGTGTTCAGTTGCCCGACACGCATGTTCTTGGAATATGGGAGAAAGCCGGACTACCCGGAGAAACCCCAGATAACATGCAAACTACAGGAACACAGGATGGAAGGCCGCAGGTGAGATGCAGACGTGCAAACTACTATTCCATTGTGCTGCCTCATTTTATTATATTATAACGTTTATGAAGACTGATAATTTGATAGCAGCTAATGTATTGGAGCACACTGGATTGCGCAGGTGTCCCTAATGTTGTGGGCAATAAGTGTATGGTAACTTGAAAAGAGTGCAGGGAGGAAAATTTGAAAAATGTATGTAGCAATTTACCTCATCTATCATCAGTAGGCCTTGAAAAAAAGCTGAAATTTGAAAATGCGTTTAAACTTTGCACAGCAGCTGCATTGTCGCGTTTACTCCAGAAAGAAAATGGTGGCTCATAGTTAGAACAGGTACTGATTTGACGCTTGACCTGAGCTAACTTGCCAATTGAGAGGCTAGATATAAGCATAAGCTGAAGCCTAGGGCCCCACAAATGCTGCAGTCCCCCCAAAAGGCCATAAAAAAACAACAATTATTTGATGTAAAAGTACATTGGCTGAAGAACACGTCATTCTCAGTGGCTCACAAAAACATTCCAAACAGCCGACTGGATAGATGCATTGCATCATTCCAGGGTTCAGGCAGTTTGGGGAGGGGGGCTCGAAACTTTTGTCAATGGGCTCCTGGCAACCTGTATTCAACTCTGGCAGTATCACTCCAAAACTGTATGGTGTTTCTTTTGCCAAAAGGAAATAATATTATGAAGTTTTGAAACAGAACAGGTAAATTATTCGAGGCACACTGCTTAAAGTTACAAGGCGCATGCAAACTTAGCTGCCACATTTTTGTTCACATATTGTTACAATCTGTCGGAATGTTGTGAAATAGAAAAATAACCAATGTACGCTTGAAGAGGATGGTGTAATCATGGCTTTTAGAAGGAACACTGTTTTGACTTGAGCGTGGCCATCTTGAGCTGAATGTAATTATAAATCAGTAGGGCTTTTCTCACAAAATAAATTATTGATAAACATGTGAAGTAACCAAAAGATTTTCTTTTAAATGACAGTAATGTTCATCTATTTTGTAGAGCCTGGCTTTGGGCCAGAGGCGCGACACGCCCTGGACCGGTCGCCAGTAAATCGCAGGGCACATGTAGACAAACAACCATTCACACTCACATTAAAGGTCCAATGCCATCAGAATCATTTTTTTCCCAGTTTTATGCATAACATACGGTAGGTCAAAGAGAATCCGTGACCTGGTTTAAGTTTGACATCTATGCAGTTTGTCGATTGTACGCAATAGCCGATGAAAGGCAAAAGGCAGAAAAATGGACGATTCGTTTCAGGCGTCGGAATATATGGATGGATAAAAACAGTGGACCCAGCCCACTTCTACAGTATTGTAGTGCAACACATCTTGTGGACTACAATAAGCAGGAGTGCATATTTGGAGCAGTGAACTGACCTGAATGAATCACTTCTGTGCAATTATGGACATTTCCAAGTCTGACCTCACTTAATGGATATGCAAGGATTTACGACAACTGCGGTTTATGACTTTTCTGAGGAAATCTGTATAGACCAATAAAATATATCCGCCTCTTCCAAAAAAAAAGTCAGGCCAAACAGATGATCCAGATGAATAAATAATTTCACATGGCACAGCTGCGTGCTTGATGCATCATATCTTCTTGAGAAACGTGAGCGAGAAAGATGATAAGAAGAAATCAATAAATAGAAAAAAAGGAACATTCTCAAAGATATCATAGTATACTCTTTTTCTCCCTCCATTGTGTCGCTGTGAGCAAGATGCCCCTGGTGCACAGCATCAGCTGGGATAGGCTCCAGCTCACTTGCACCCCTAGTGTGGACAAGCACAATAGAAAATGGATGATAGCAATGAAAAAGTCCACCCGCAGCATCACAGTGTCACTCTCTTTTATTTGTCATTATGCTACATGAACCAGAAAGTAGTCTGAAATATCACTTCAGGGGGAGAAAAAAAAAAAAAAAAAAAAAAAAAAAGCTTGGCTGAGGTCTGCACGATGCCGATTCCAGTTATACAGGATATGGAATACTGTTAAAACAAATGTAAATGTTAACATGGTGGCTGATTACATTTCCAAATATTTGACTTCCTTGGAGCCATTACAAATAAGTGGTCTTCTATTGCACAAGTGTCTCCTCTACCTGTTGTGTTGCTGTGCTGTGATATCACAAGCCTCAACGATTGTATAGCCAGAGGTTGACTTTTTTCAATCAAAAGGTAGCATCTTTGCCAAGCTGGAGACTATCAAAGGGCATGAATGTTCTCGAAAATCTAACCAAAACGATCAAAACAATGTACCGATGATTTATTCATCAATGTAAATTAAAACCATCATCTACATGATACATACCTCAAATGTGATACTTTGCATTGACTATTACAAAACAATTTCCCATTCTCCTCAAGGTCAACATTATCAAACGCGAGTAGATGAAGCCAATACTCATGCTTTTTATCCCTAAAAAGCATGAGTTTCTGTGAGAACAGCTTGCATGGTTCTTTTCCATCATTTTTTCTTGACCTACAATACCGTCCTAAAACAAGCACATGAATTCCTTGTTAAAAATATAATCTCACAATGCAGAAACACAGACAAAGTGCTGTCAGTCTTGTTCTTGTTTATTGAAAGATCCAATCAGGTCATGACAG
The DNA here is from genome assembly GCF_024500275.1 of Phycodurus eques. Classification (NCBI taxonomy): domain Eukaryota; kingdom Metazoa; phylum Chordata; class Actinopteri; order Syngnathiformes; family Syngnathidae; genus Phycodurus; species Phycodurus eques. Next base: position 10,094,326 of record NC_084530.1, read on the forward strand.
TGTTATTTCTGTATGGATTTCTTTGTACTTGGCCTTTGATTCCACATCGGTACTTTGTGGGAAACGCATATTTAAATCAAATCTTTTTACCGGCAGCAATTCGTTGGTCAGAGTTGCGTATCACAGCCCTATAGTTCATCTGTCTCTCTAGTGTGTCTATCAACGTTGACAGCTCTATCGACAATCCATGACCATTCATCCACTGTGCGCTGGTGCATTAAAAGGACATTCATCTTGATTAGAAATTGTTTTCACTTTAAAATCTACTAGGTAAACTAAATAGTGCCATCTAAACAAACCCTAATACATAATGCAAACAGATATGACAAAGGCTTTTGCAAAGTTTTTCAATTGCTTCAATTCTCGCTGTGACTTCAACAGACAATCAAGGGGCAAAAAGCAAATTGGATTTTAATGGGGAAAGCCAATAAAAATGGTTAAACACTTAAAAAGTAGTAAGTCGTGCATGTATGTTTGCAGTCATGTCTTGCTGCTGGGCCAAGGTAAATGTTCTCCCCTGGAGAATGATTATCCAATCTGCAAGCCAATTTATACCTATTAACATGTAATAAGACTGTTATTATCAAATGAAACAGAAAACCTAATGAATATAATTGTTTGGCCACATTGATATCGCATCAAACATAATTAAAAAAAAGAGTGGCGTAGAGAGCACCAAATTAAACTGACTGATTTTTACTTTCATTCAGGATCAATTTAGAATGGAAATAGGGTAAAACGTTGTGCTCCTAAACGAAGGTGACAAGCAGCACCACTATTGTTCTTAAACAAAACCATGAGGTTCCTCACAGCAGCTTTTGTTCCTCCATCCTCCTGTGACGCTGCACCCTGCGAAACAATGCCAAACTTTAACCACGATTTTATTCACACTCAGCCAGGCATTATTTCCAAGTTCAGGCTTATTGTGTTTCACATGAGATGAGAGTGCCTTTCTACAGGACGAGCCACCACACAAACGCAAGTTGATGCGTGTGCTTCTGTCACGTGTTTGCTGACCAAGCATTAATCATCATTTGACGCTGCTGTCAGCAGTATTTGTGATTTTTCTTGATTGAAGCAGGTGATACAAGGTCACCCGAGAATGTCCTGCTCAATATCAGCCGAGTTGAACAAGGCAAAGTGCTTCAAGACGTCACCACTGCATACGGCCCGGTTCAAAACCACAATACACATCCCGGTCAACGTTAACTTCTTAGGTGGAGATGCACGACCCAGGTTAAGAAGTGAAACTAATACAACAGGCTCACTAATGAAATGCACAACATTATGATCACTTGCACAATGTAGTGATTAAAAAAAAGACAAAAAGCAAGAGCTTTGTGCCTTTACAAAGGTAAGGTGGTCTCTATTTTGATTGATAGAGAGGTATTGATTTAACAATGTTTATTACTGTGGTTATAGTTTGCAGTGGTTTAGACGTTAATAACATCCAAATAACAGCTGTCTAAGAAATGGATTACCTCTATTAGTTACTTAAAAAAAAAAAAAAAAAAAAAAAAAAGGAAAAGCTCTCATTATGAGGCACAATATGAGAAGTGCATGTCCTAGCAGGTCCACAAATATTATATTACAAATCCTAAAGAAGGTGAGTTCTTAGCATCTATGTTCATATATGCCAAAAACAAACTGCTGACAAATGCTTGATTCAGTTTAACCTTTCAGTACGACAGTGACGAGAGACCGTAGGTGATGATTATCAATGTGCATTTAATTCGTTTCCTAAAATGGATAAGGGCTGACATTTATTGTCGAAATGATCTCAGCCTCTCTCCTAGGGGACTACATACTGGATCTTACAACTGCTGTTCAAGCAATAAGGAGATAGAGGCAATATCATCGGCGAGAAAAAAAACATAACTTATCAAGACTGGAATCTATCACAAACATGCTCTGTTTGGACAATTTAAAGCCTGTGCACAGTGACATAACGTAAGGCATGTGGCGTGTTTCCTTTGCTCATCAGGACCAGATGGCATCAGCCATTAGTTAACATCTTGATCTTCACTGGAAAATGTTGGATTTCACAGCAAATGCTGTTTCCTTATGTAACTCAACTACCTACACTTGATGTCAATGCATCACACATGCTCTTTAATCCATGTCTAGTAGCCACACGAGTGGAAACACAAGAAATATGTATGCCCTATGGTGTTTATTATCATGTTATTAATCAGCTTTGCGAGATTTTTCATAGAAGTTGCTAAACCTCATAGTATTTATTTAGACATGCTGCAAAGGTAAATGAAACAGTCTACTACTAGCAGGTGAGATGACATGAGCCTGATGTGTCTTTAAAATTCAAAATAAATAGTCAAACATGCCGGCGTGGAAGAGAAATAAAACAAACAAAGAACACCTCTCAGATGTCAATCACCACAACATCGTATGAAGCCAGTGGGGGGTTATGGTGTTTGCCAGCTGAACATGTTGGGTTGGAGATGTAAAGCAGATAAAGAACATCTAGTGTGTGGTCGACATTTGTCAACTGGGAGAGGCTCCTCCTGGACAGGCTACATGGATGGGTGGATGATAACAGGTGTTAACTGCCTTACTGAATACACACTGTCACAATCAACCAAGAAAGGGACCTCCTCACTGTAGCTCAAACAAATGAGGTTGTAACATGTCTCCACATCACGTAATGCATGGCCAAAGTAAGTGGTTAACTTCTTTTTACACTTGTGTGACTCTTAAATGAGCTGCATCTGCAATGCCAATCACAAGTCTAAAAATGTTGCAATGCTTTATAGTACTGACAGTCTGACACTGAAACCAATTATTGTCCACGTCTGGGGAAAATGGTTTTGAAATCAGAACAAATTGGAAGCTGCTCAAGGTCCTGCAATGCATTCTTTTCAACCTGAGAGGTTCAACTGAATTCAGTTCGAAAAGAGTTTTTGCTAGCAAAAGTGAGAACACAATTTATTCATTTGTATTGTCCTTCATCAGATGATTTAAGCACTTTTTAAAAATGACCTAGGTTTCATAAATAAACGAAAGTTATGTTATTATTATGAGGAAAGGTGTTTTCTTTTTGCTTAGATATACTGTACAAAATTTGCAAATATGGAAGACAGGTTGTGCTGTTGATAAGGAGGAATTTCAAAAAGAATTGACACTATTTTCTATCCATGCAACAAAAGTATCGAGTGTCTCTTCAGTCCATGTGGTCGAAGCACCTATTGGTGTCCGAAACTAAAATACGCATAACGTATGATGTATGTTATTCAAGGCCCATTTACAACTTGTAAAATCATCCAACTAATCAACATAAGACATAACAAATGTTTAAATGAGGCAAATGAATATGGTAAAAGGAAACATCTTTTGCTGTTGTCCCACTACATAAACAGATTCTGCAGACCTTCCTTAAATAAACAAACACAATAATTAATTACAACCTGGCTGAAATTGGACAAGCATGGTGAAGCTTCCTGCTGTCCCGTTGAGCTACAACAGAGATGAGCGATCCAATCACAAAGCGCACTTACCGCTCAATTTACACTGTTGTCATGATGATCTCTTTGAAAAAGAATAACTCGTAGCCCACCAACCACCCCACTGGATTTATTTTCAGAAAGTGCAGATACTGGTATGCATGCATGGGCCAATACAAATACCACTCTGACGCTTAAATTACTGCAATTAATGCTCTGTGAGGTCAGAAGACTGTGCAAATATACCATATGGAACCTTATAGAGCCACGGTGGTCGACTGGTTAGAGCGTCTGCCTCACAGTTCTGAGGACGGGGGTTCAATCCCCAGCCCCGCCTGTGTGGAGTTTGCATGTTCTCCCCGTGCCTGCGTGGGTTTTCTCCGGGCACTCCGGTTTTCACCCACATCCCCAAAACATGCATGGTAGGTCGATCGAAGACTCAAGATTGCCCGTAGGTGTGAATGCCACCCTTGTGAGGATAAGCGGCTCGGAAAATGGATGGATGGAACCTTATAGAGCTGCCAGTTGCTCTGTGACAACTACGGTTGTTGCTATATTCCACTTGATGTGACCCTGTTGCATTTACAATAACAAAAGGATTTAAGTGAGATAAGAAAGTAAAAAGGATCCGTCTGTCCGTTTTCTTTAGCGCTTGACCTCTTTAGTATAACCATCAGTATATCTCTACTGTGCTACTTGGGTGGAAATTTGGTTGTAAGTCAAATGTAATAAATATATACTGAATGGGTATTCTGGACTGTCATTTGGGAATTCCAGAACAAATAACAGGCTACAATTATTTTGTAGCGATAAAAGATTTAGGGACAGGTTATGGTGGAAAGGTTGGAAGGTTTCCATGTGTATTAGCAGGAATTTCTGATTGACTGGGAACTTATTAAATATTCATGCCCACGTCCAAGTCACTGATGATGTAATTGTTCATTCACCCATCTTCCATGAAGGCAGTGTGGGTGCAGTTCCCACTCAGTGATGCTGCAAATGTGAGTGTGAATGGCTGTCTGTCTCTGCTTGTACTGTGTGATTGACCGGTGACCAGTCGAGGGTGTAATCCATTTTTCCCCTGAAATCAGCTGGGATAGGCTCCAGCTCATCCATGACAGTGAACAGTACAAGCAGTACATGGCTGAATGGATGACTTGGTCTATGATCGGGAACATTGTTTTGAGAAAAATATATATTGAAGCACAATTATTAAAAACAAGCTTTTATATTGCATTAAATGTCTTTGTTGTTCATTAAATCGCAAGATTCACAAAGCAAATCATCTTAAAGATTAATGTGGAAAGTGAATCTTTCCAAAATTCCCCCAGTAAAACTTTTTATGGAGAGTTAGCAGAAATACTGCAAAAAGTCCTCCTCTTTTGTAGCCACAATTGTGTTTTTAACCATTTTGTTGTTTACTATGTTCCCTGAGTCACTTCAGTCGAAAAGTCTCCTTGTACAGACAGGGAGTCTACCTGTACAGTGTTTACCAGAAAACCAGGAATCCCCCTTCTGAAAAACAAAAGGTGGACGTGAATTTGCAAGTGGACTGTGTCTATTTGTGTGCACTTAAGTGTGTGGACTCCGTGTCCTCGCAGATGCTGCAGCTCAGTCTCACCATATCTCCCACTCACGTAGCTACAGTAGGTGTGACCTGCCGTTCAGAGCCTCCACTCCTCATCCTTCCCAAGTCGGGGGAGCGAGCGATCGAGGGAGCAGACGCGGTCTCCGGTGCTCGCTACGGAAACAATGGCGACGTGCCTCAGGGTGACAGCGGGGGACAGGAACATGCACAAACACAGGAACTGACCATTCTGCCACAGAGGCAGGCCACCCTGAGAATCTGGAGGCGGAACTCTCTCTCCCTCTCTCTTATATGCCCTAATATGAGAAAAACGAGACACTGATTGTGTGCTGTTCTTAGCCGTCAGGTCCCTATGGGAGCGGCATGGCGCGCCACGCAGTCTTCGGGAATGGGACCGAGATATTGTAGCCAAGCAATCAGGTTAACTTGGTTTTCCAAAATTATAACAAATGATAATATCTTAAATGCAGTCAGCACGGTGGGGTCGTGGTCGTCTACAGACCCGGCTTCAAATCTTTGAGCCCTCAGTTCAGGCCCTCCTGTTCTGTCCATCTAACGTGGGGTTTCTTCAGGTACTCCAGCTTCCTCCCACATTCCAAAAACATGCATGTTAGACTGAAGACTCTACATTTTCTATAGGTGTGAATGTGAGTTGCGTTTGCCTAGAAGTACACTGTGATCGGCCGGAGTGGGGACCAGTCCGAGGTCTACCCTGCGTCAAACCCGAGGTCAGCAAGTATAGGCTCTAGCTCCAGCTCAGCTCCAGTCTTCTCAGAATAGTAGCAGCTGTTGTAGCTGTAGCATACACGCACGATGATGCACTTGGTCGTCAGTCAATCACAGACAACCATTCACACTCACATTCCCACTGCCACTGAATGGGAACGAATCCCACGCTGCCTGCGCGAAGGTTATTAAGAGTAAACCTTAACACAATCAGCGACTATCCTTACAACTTAAAGGAGCTTGCTATTGCTGTGAACATTGGCACTTATTCCAGAGTCATGGACTTATTGTCTGCAGAAATATTTTTGGACATTAACGAGTAAAAACAGTGAGGGTAGATACGTTTGTGTAGGCTTGTTTCGCTAGAATCGATTGCTGTGATTCTGCTTGCCGAGAGTAGCTACCTGAGGTCCTGTGATTCATTTCCGGCAGTTTTGTAGTTGTTTCTTGGGTTGATCGCATCAGTGGTGTCATGTCACCACGGACTTTGATGGCCACTGCTTGCTGTCAACACGGAAGACACCTGCCAGCACGGTGCAGTGTTTGTACTATTTTATCAAGCTTGAACGCTTGAAAAAATACTTTTCCTTGCAGAAGGCAGCGCCTGAGGTAGGTTATTCATATCCGCCGATATTCATGAGCATTGTGAGCTGTTTCTTGGGTTGCATCGCTCGCCTCTGAAAAACAGTTTATATACAATATACAAAATATGGCTAAATACTACCACTTTATAGCATAGTCCATTCCTTTTTCCACACTGGCTATCCAGTGAATTTAGTCTCCACTTCTGCTACTGACGTCACACCAAGACATGGGGGTGTGTCACTTTTGGCGATGAAAAAGGGGCGTTCCAGAGGTAATTAGCTATTTACCAATTGCTCCAAAATGGATTGATATGATTGGAAATGACTGACAGTTTCATTTTCTTGAGCAAAAATACATAAAATAAACTTAGTGAAATATGGACAATTAAGACCCCTTAGCTGCTTTGAGGTGAATAAATTCCAGTAATTTCAAGTTGCGAGGTCCCAGGACATTTAAAACCTACACAATAGAAATGAAGGCAACATATCAATATTTAATGCAGACTTTTAACCTTGTTTTATGACTATTATGGAGGTGGTAAGTCTTGTCTATATCCCCACTGGAAGAATTTCCCGCAATGCAGCCAGCATCCATCTCCCCCCATCCCCCACCCCCTCCATCTTTGTTCACTTTCATAATGCTGATGTCCCTCTGTTGTAGGTGTACTGAGTTACTATTGTACAACATTATTTACTATAGGTGCAGCTATTGTGCATCCCTTTCACGTTCTGCCTTCTTAAGGACTCCCTCACACTCTGGGGTTCTGATCAATGTTGCTGCCTGTCCGACAGAATTTCTTTTATACTGTCTCAAAATGGGGCTCATTTGGAATCCGCATTGTCTTTTTGATATACTGCATAAGGACCGTGCGCCTAAACCTGCTCCATATCAATGTGCCCTGAGATAACTTTTTATGTACAGTACATTTTGGGGCTATATCAATATAATCAAATCGAACTGATTTCACAGGACACATATTGCATGCTTACGTATTGAATTAAACACTATGCAAAGAGATATGAAGAGTGACAGGCCATCATAAATAAAGTCAAATTAGTATATAGCCTCTGGGCAAAAACCCCTGCGTATAATTGGACAGACAGAGATAGCAAGATTGTATCTGATTCCATGAGAAAACATCAGGTGATCTGTAAACTAACATCGCTCATGTCAGTTTAAAAACAAAAACAACAAAACTCTTGACTCATAAGTGTAGGAAGGCATTTTCTGAAAACAATATTGTAATTTAACAGACCACAATTATCCACCTGGCATGTGTCCTGGTTTGTGTTTTGTGGTCAAATTATACTACTGCTCACAAACATAAACTTGGTCAGGGTGGTTGCCCCGCTGGTTCAAAATGATGAATAATTGTAATTGGGTATCAGAGTTAGGAACATTAATCATTGCTTTTACTTGCTCATGTTGGTGGGATGATGATAAACGTTAGTATGTGGGTGCGTCATCTGTTTAAACCTTAAAGCAATATAACAGTGCAGTTCAAACTTCAGTAACAATTCATTTGAATCATAAAGGCTGGGAGCAGCCATGGTTCTGTGCTGCTGGTCACCATATTCCACAATGTCAAACAGCTCTCATTCTATTCTAACGGCGTGTGTATTTTAGAAGCTCATTAGTTATATTTTCCACAATGAATCCGCCAATAATAGCATAGTAGAGCAATAAACCTGCAAATCAGTTATGCACAACCAACTGTTGACTTCCCGCCTTGTTCATTGTTGTGTGTTAACGCCAAGCACTGAAAGCCTGCAGCATTACAATAAGTTAGCAGATTACATCGCTCGGCACCCCTAGGGAACTTAGCACCTCACACCACCCTCACAAACCGCTTGCTGCCTGCCTCCCTTATGCAGCTATGTTGTAGCATTGTTCAGTATTGATGAGCTTGACCTTGAGGAAATCCTCTGCAGCGCCTGTCAGTCTGTCCTGACGGGAGTTGCCAGAATAAACAGGACTAATCAGCCAATAAATTACACTTGGACGTCCATGGCATCTCCCTGATGAGGAACGAGGTTTTTGTGACCTTGTGGAGTTATAAAACTACATGGGCACTGGTGTTGGGAACACACGCGACAGAATGTTGGGAGCAAAGCAGTTCTCCTCCCTCCATCTTGTATTGGTCCCCGTTGGGCTTTTTTTTTTTCTACAAGTCCAGTGTGAGAACCTATATTCAATGTTGCTTTTTTAGTGCACTGAGGGTGCACTGCTAGTGGTTGAATGGAAAATCATATGGAAAATGTATTTCTCGAATTGCTTGTGTCCAAATAGTTGTGTCAAGTGTGAAATTAAACAACCAGTAAGTCTTTTATCTGCCTATTTCTGAAAACGTGTCTGTTAGCGAGCCGTTCTGGATTTCTGCCCGACTGTTACGTAACAGTGGGGTTAATTTACATAATAACCACCCCCACACAAGGTTGTCTACCCATAACATAGTGGAACAGGGAAATGTGCATTTTGGGTGGAATCGTGTACTTTGTGTTACAAGGATGGTATTTGGCATGAGTGTTCCTTAAAGGTCACTATTTGAGAAATTGTGCTAAACATGAGAAAAATTCAATATGGTGGGCATTTTTCAAGATGCCCGCCTGATGGGCATCTGTTATGTTGTTTTGCTCAGAAATCATGGTGCAAATTGTGATCCAGTAGACCCGCGTTATTCACGGGGGATAGGGACCGGGCCGGACAGTGACTAGTGAAAATCCACTGATAATTGATGCCCATTATAATTGCATTGGAATTGTTTTTACTCATTTTTAAACCCCTAAAAGTTTTGAATAAGAGGTGATAAACGGCCAAAAATCGTTTTCAGTAAGTCAGTAGGAGATAATGTTCAATTCGTCCAACTGAGGTGATGAGTTCAACACTTGCACGTCATTCCCACTAATGAGAAGGCAACATCAAATGTTTGTTATCTGCCGTGGTGAATAGAACATTACGTACCACTGTCCACAGTGCAGTTTGGTAAATCATTAGAATTTTCATTACTTTGCCTGGGCCTTGGTTACAAAAGTACACCTTACTAAATGTCAAAAGGGCAACTGCAGAGCGGAGTAGAGCCTGTTCCATCCACCTTTAAGCTCTTGCATCAGCCCCCACCACATTTTATGTTACAGCCACACTTTGTTATTTTTCAGTTCACAGCAGCTTTGAGAAATAGGTTCCAAAGAAGTCGAGACAACTGTCCACTAGTTACTGTCGTTAAACCATCCCCACTTGGAAGGACATGTAAATTCTGGCTGACGAACTATACTGTCCTGCTTGGAAGGCAGCACATTTGGCATGTTCCCTCAGTGCACCTTGTGTCAGCGGGATTGTCTCATTTGACTGCTGCTTCCTTGCAAAGAGTTCTATATTTACTAAATCTACTGCAGTAGCGCCGCTTTACCGGTCATACATCAGAACGACAAATCTCTTGATAACCTGTAGATAAGACTCCTCAATTTCAGATGGACACTGTCTGAAATTAGCAAAAGTAGTTGAAGCTTCATTGTAAACATTCCATGTCTGCCATGTTGTCTTTTTCCCTTTACCACCAAACCCTGATACCATATCACATTCAGAAAACACATGGAAGAAAAGTAGTATCCCAAAGTTTTTTTCCATTTCCAAAAAAAGAGTCAAGGTCATGAATTGGGATCCATTGAGTGTGCGCCCCCTTTGCCAAAGATGACCCACATTTTCTCCATGCCAATTGCAGAGAAGGAAGGCATGAGGCTCAAGGCTTTGACTACAATGTCTGTTATTGGCCTCAGTCAAACCATTGGGGTATTTTTTTAAGCAAAGAGAGCTCATCCTCATTGGCACCCCGGCATTAGTGGTCCACTTTTGGGGAAAGAACATTTCAATTGGCTAAACCACAGCATCTAGACCAAAAAAAAAGTCAAATTACTAAGAGGGATTTTTGCTATTTTTACAGAGCACTGGCAGCCATCTTGAAAAAAGTGGTAAGGCAAATAAATTTTTTGATAGCACTTTTTCTGAAAAAGTGACCTGTTAGGAACACTCCAGCCAAATTTCATATTATCATAATTTGCACGACTGTTTTTTTAACAAAAGCATGTAACAGAGGCCTGTTGACGGCCAGCTTGAAAAATTGGCCACCATATTGAATTTTTTCCAACGCTATAGCACTTTTGTTCGTGACCCTCAAGGAAGGACGTTTTGAGTAAAACCAGGTGACAGAGGCCCGTTTGGTAGCCATCTGGAAAAATGGCTGCCGTATTCAATTTTTTTCATGGCTAGCACTTTGTTTCTGAAAAAGTGACCTATAAGGAACATTCATGCCAAACACCGTGCGTGTATCAAAATTTGCACAATGCTTTTCCTAATCCGCTCCTCTGTGTGGTCCGCTGCCTTTAGTACTTACATTTTCAAGCCATGGCTGGCCTACGTTGTCTGAAACACAATCTCAAAGTCAAAAGGCAACCAGAGCTGCAATGTTTTGTTAAATCCTCAAAAGCTGCTGATAAGTGCCACATACTTGATTGCTCATTTGTGAATGCGGTGGGGGTGAAGGAGTATTTTTGTCACAAATATAGATCCAGATACAGATTTTGGAGGTTTCTGCTCTGACCGACCGTGCCAGGTCGTGAGGCAGAACCACTTTCCCGAAGGTGTCTACCTGTAGCTCCTTTTCTCTTTAAATGGACTCTTATACCATCTTCATGAACATTGTACAGCATCTTGCCATTGTAATGAACATTGTACAGCACCAGACCATGTGATAAATGTTGCCCACTCGACATCAATTGCGGCCTGGTCATCCTGGATGTGGGATGCCCCCCATCAACGGTCCCTTCTCAAGGTTTTCTTTTTCCCTAAATGGGGTATTGAGTTTTTCCCTGCCTGATTGGGGGGTTTGGATTAGGGGATGTCATCAATCATTGCCAAATGTGGGCCTGTGAAGCCCTTTGCAACTCTTTTTTGATTAAGGGCTATACAAATAAACTTGACTTGAATCCACACTAATTGACAAGTGTTTTTAAGCGACTGTAAATAGCCATATAAGGACAATGGAATCTAATATTTTATCAGCGTCAAGTGGGAATGCAAAATGGGGAGCTGGCTTCAGTTCTGTACACATATTGTCTTTCTTTAAACTAAATCATTTGACATGCTTTCTTTGAGACTCAAACGCTGAGTTTGTGTTGTGGATTCCCTGGTGAAAGAATGTGTCTGTTTGGGGAACTTAAAGAAAGGAAAAGATACATTTGGTAGTGGTCTAAAGGCGAGAATACTTGGAATCCGTCCAACAAACTTTCACCCACGAGCACAATGCATGCTGTATTGCATACAGTCCATTGTCTATTGTCAGATTCTCCCAGCCTCACCCTTGTTACCTAGAACATGTCCCCTTGACTATTACTGGAAAAAACATAGATTGGACAAGTGAATCCTGAACTCTATTTGTTTTCAAATTCATCCCAATAGCAAGTGCTGCTATGTCTGTCTTCAGCCCAGGTTTACATTTGTGATAGGACACACAGCTGTACAAAACAGAGGTTGGTTATGTAAAACATGTCCAACAACTTGGCGTTTTTTCCGTCTTATCTCCTTTTTTTATTTCCATTAATAAAGAATAGGTTTGTCTCTATTCTCTTTAGCATTATTGCACTCAAGTTGAATTTCAGCTCTTTGTTTCTAATCTGACATTTTTGTTCAATCAGATGTTGTATTTAATAGCAATCCTTTTGTCACAGAAACACGTGTCGATTTTCTTCAAACGTAATCTACTGGAAGCAATGTGGTTGGTGGGGGTTATTGAAGCAACAAATGAAAGATTTGAATGATGGACGTAGATCAGTAGAACCTCCTGTCTTGTGTGACCTTTCCACCACTCGTAATCATTTTCTCTGACAAAATAGGATTTCCTCTCAACAATATATTTAGGGTAGTGATCAGGCTTAGGGTTCATCTCTGCGCCATGTGTTTCACATTTTTTGGCAGACATAGGGGATCATAGATAATGTATAAAGAGGACAGGGGATTGTTAGAGGATGGAAAAGAGCAAAATATGCCATATTTCAGAGATTTAACTTACAAATAAATCTGCAGAGAGATCAGCAGGGTCATTAAAATAAGAATATAATAATAATATAAATAATAATAAAATAAATTAACCACATAGAGTCTGGAACTACTGAAAAGATCAAGATAATTACAGATGAGAGAAAATAAATCTTCAATGTGTATTGTGATAGCATTGAAACAATGAAATCCCCCTGCTTTCAACCTGTGACATTCTTCCTATATAATATGTCAGGTACAGTAAATGTCCAGCATCCAGTCAATGTACATTAAACTGTCATTAGTTTTCCTCCATCTCAGCCTCCCATCCACATGTGCTTTATGATGAGGCTACTGCAACACTCTTCGGGAGAAAAGTGTGATCAAATCGCATGCCTGCCTCATGTGTACACTTTGCTCTCCGTGAGCCTACAGCCTCTCGCTCACATGGAGCGCTTGCCAGTTTGCTGCCAGGGATCCTAAGAGAAGCGTGTTTCTAATTATAAACTGGGCCCGAGGTTAAGCACACTCTATGCAGGCCACCACAGCCACTGGGATTTATGGTACCCAGTTCCACAACCCACCAGAGATGCGAAGCCCTCCACTTTCTGGCCATAAATCAAGCAGTATGACTGGTACCTGCAATTCTGTTTCAAACTGAGATGTATCCTGTATGAGAGAGAACAAGTCGAGATTTCTGGGTGTCTTCTTCAAGTCACCTGAAATGTATGTTAATCCTCAGTAATTCATCGTATATGGTCCTCAATTAAAAGTCAAAGAGCTCCTGTTCGGGAAGATATCTACAAGCAGAGGTCTGGAACATCATAACATATGGCAAATCCATCCATCCATTTTCTGTTACGCCTATTCTCACTAGGGTCACGGGCGTGCTGGAGCCTATCCCAACTATGTTCGGGCGAGAGGCGGGGTACACCCTGAACTGGTCGCCAGCCAATCACAGGGCACATATCAACAAACAATCATTCGCACTCACATTCACACCTACGGACAATTTAGAGTCTTTCAGTCAACCTACCATGTGTGTTTTTGGGATGTGGGAGGAAACCAGAGTACCCGGAGAAAACCCACGCAGGCACGGCGAGAACATGCAAACTCCACATAGGCGGGGCTGGAATTTGAACCCCAGTCCTCAGAACTGTGAGGCAAATGTGCTAACCAGTCGTCCACCGTGCCGCCCTGGCAAATACAATGTGGAACAAAACTATGCATTAGAATTAAGTCCCACATATCTTTGGTCACCCACTCACTGTCAAATAAAATCAAGAAAAAAAGACAAAAAGCTGTACATTACCTTTCTAACAGCATCAGTCCAAAACATAGCATTGTTATAGTTGTGAAGGCAGAATATGACGCAGCTATGTTATTGTATATCATTATATTGTACAAATGGTCATAATGTTATGGCTAGTTGATTAAATTTGTCTGAACATTTTAGATAGAATTTACCGTGTTAGCTTTACATTCTCACCAAATGTGCAATCTGGATCACACGTGGTTTCATCATTCAAATTTCAAACTATTTGGTTAGGATATGTATATAATAAATTATGTCCTTAATATAGAGATTTTCACCAAAATTTAACCTATTATTAAAAAAAATGGTCGACTAACTAAAAATTACAACAACAAAAAACTCTAGCCAGGAAGCACATTAATAAAAAAATGAACAACATTAACCTCCTTGAGGGAAGTAATGAGCTATGCTGAACAATAAGAAATATGCCTGAATTTACGATTTAAAAACAGTCATTCATAGTCAGCCTGACATATGAAGTTTGGGTACTTTAGTTATTGTAAGACAGAGTGACAGTTTCCTTTCAAAATGTTGCTGCTTCAGCATTTTTAATATTTCAAATGTATCTATTATAATGTATATAAAAATAACGGAATTTTGTGGATACATCGTATTTGAGTAAAAAAAAGTTTTTTTTAAAAAGTCCATATTTATATTGTTGACAATTTTTGGGCAACTTCTGCAATACGTCAAAGTGTTTTGTAATGTCTACAAATAACTTCTAAGCTATGCTAACAATATAGTAGCAATGGAAATCACAACCATGAAAACTAAAGTATCTCACTCAGTCATACACAAAACCTAAGTCACTGGCAAAACTTTTGGCCTCAACTGTACAGAATTTATTTTTAACAAAGAATCAAAACTGTCATAATTTTGATTCTGTTATTGAGTTCTGTCTTTTTTTGCAAGTTTAAGGTGTATAGCTTTTGATAGCACTGTCCAGTGACAATGTTCACAATTCCAACTCTGCCCCTGACAGACATCCAGATGTAGTTTTACATTGAAATGAATGTGGATTATTGCAGGGTGAGACTCACTACTGAAAACAAGAGGAAGTGCTCTGCAGACAGGAAAGTTTTCCTTTTGTGTAGTAATGAGTCCAAAAGTAATGACAAAAACATCATGCAAGGCACATTACAACAATGAAAGGGAACAACATGCTCTCCTGATAGAGGTGCGATCACTATTATCCGGCTGTACACTCCATCATAGCCTCACTGAAGCATTTATGAGTGGTGAACTAAACACGATGGAATTTCGGGACGTTTTTCTTGGGATAACACAAACCGCCGTCATACACACTAGTTATTAATGTCCCTTCCTATATATTGTTAATGACTAATGAGTCAAAGAAAAGCAGCAGTGCTGTACATAAACAAAGGAAATGGGGTTGAATATAAAAGCTAAATCACCTGTGCAGCATGGAGTCGAGTTCAATGCAATATTGTTGATCGGAGGAAGCTCGTCTCAGTTATTAACAATGAGCAAACAAACAGAGGTGGGTCTGTAGTCGCAGTGTTTAGGAACAAGACTGCAAGGAACTGTGGGGCTTTCCTACATTGAAACACAGCTCTCCAGGGCCCTTAAAGAAAGAGAACTTCAATATGCAGAATATTGGCAAGAAAGGAAAAAAAACAACTGGAGTCCAGGATCTTGCTTTGTTCTTGTTTTCAAGTGCTCTGGGAGCATTTACCCATTGGTAAACTGATGCTGGCCAACATCTTTCAAGTGGAATTGCAGCTAAACAATAACTGAATGTTGATTCCTTGTCCGTGCAGGATGTTTCAGTGGATTTATAATTAACAGTACTGTAAATAGCAGGCTACAAGAGGTCTGTTCCTCTGTAATGATACATGGTACTCTATTGTACTTGATTGTTTTGGAATTGAGGCATCATGCCGAGAAAATTGTTTGGAAACATTTATAAATAGAGTATATTGCACATGAATAAATTCTGTGCAACATTAATTAATATGATGTAGCCTAAGGTAGATGCAGCCTTTCATGTACTCCTTTTGAATTGATATAATTTATTTTTATTTCTATCGTGTGTGTGCATGGATATGTATGTATATATATCTACACGCACACACACACAGTATACACACACAGAGACACACATTCACACACACACACACATATGTGTATATCTATATCTATATCTATATATATATATATATATATATATATATATATATAAAATGGGTGTAATGATTCGTTTGAGCAACAATTCGATCCGTATCACAATTCTTGGTTGCCGATATTGGTTCATTTAGAACTATACGATCCGAAAAGATGTAATGGCTGGAAATTGATTCACTTATTTTTAAGCCAAAATATTCATCCAGTGTGACTGTAAAATAAATACTTGCATACTGGACAGTGCAGGTGAAATTTCTTAAGATTCTTGTTATTTCTCATAAGGGAATCGGGCAAAAGCTAATTATGGTCATTGAATATGAAGCTTTTCCTGATCTACTTTCCTTTTATGTCTTATCTGTACTGTACTCTTATGTGTTTTCTAACGGACTATATGAGTCTGCTTAATAAAGGTTGATTGATTGTATTGTTTTGTAATAAAACAAAGGGGCAAACAGCAACTTATTATTTATATTGTAGCGTCTTCAAGTACCACAGGAAACCTTTGATGTTGGTTTAATAACAAACAACACAGCTACTGTAAATATAAAATATATTTAAATAAAATCATAAAATAATTTGCCCACCGGCGCCCCCTTTGCGTTTCTGTCTTGAAAATAACAAATACAATTACAAAATAAACTAAAGTAACTATGTTTGACACTTGGCAAGTCACGTCACATGACGTGGGGGCGCATCTCAAGTCAGCGAACGAGCGTTCAGTCAGAACAGGACAGGTGAATTTTCACTTATTGTGAATTTGATGCCTGCAACACATTCCAAAAAAGCTGCGACGGGCATGTTTACCACTGTGTTACATAACTTTTCCTTTTAACAACGTTACTCAATAAGGCTTCGGGGGGGGGCTGCAAAACCTTTATGTACTTTTCAGCATTGATGGTGCCTTCACAGATGTGCAAGTTACTCATGCCATGGGCACTAACAGTTACCCCATACATCGCAGGTGCTGGCTTGTGAACTTTGCGCTGATAACAATCCGGTGGACTCTTTTCCTCTTTGGCCCGGATGACACAATGTACATGATATCCAAAAACAGGACTAGTCAGACCACAGCACACTTTTCCACTTAGCGTCTGTTGATCTCAGATGAGCCTGGGCCCAGAGAAGCCGCCATTCAATAAATTGCATTTGCAGTGTATTCTATTTAATATCGGTTGAAATGTATTTTCAAATCACTGTATTTTGTTTTTAGTTAGGTTTTATACAATGTGAAATTTCATTGGAATTGGGGTTTGTATAGATTGTTCGTTTTTTGTTAGTGTATTTGTATATATAAATATAGTGTACTAGAACGACACTAGTGATAGTTATACTGTGAAATTTGGGGCTAGAGAGTAAACACAAGTGCAACCTTAATTTCAGGTAAGTGATTAGCAAATCCATCTCAATGAATTCTATGGGTTACTGCCCATTCCCCTTCATGACCTTCCAGCCGGTGTAAAATAAATAACATGGCTTCTAGTGGCATCTAGTGGATCATCTTATGTATAATGTATATATGTAACTGTACAGTGCAATGAAAACATTGTGTATTTGAGACCAATTTTATTCAGTTCAAAATTGCACAATAAAATAAATTTCCTACTGGTTAGCACATCTGCCTCACAGTTCTGGGGACCGGGGTTCAAATCCCGGCCCCACCCGTGTGGAGTTTGCATGTTCTCCATGTGCCTGCGTCGGTTTTCTACGGGCACTCCGGTTTCCTCCCACAGTGGGCTATTATTATATTGGGGATGTAGCCTTTGTTACCTATGCCCCTATTTTCTGGAACACTTTACCGTTAGAGATCATGGAAGCCAACTCGATTTTCAAAAGTAAACTAAAAACATACAGTGTCTTTTTACTGGAGCTTTTAATAAGCTCCACCAATGCCTTACACCTCCTGCACTATTGCTCTATTGATTTTTATGCTGGATCATATGTTTTAAGGATAATAAAATGTTTAATTATGCATTTTGGTACGTATTGCATGACTCTAGGTTGCTGCATTTTTTAATATTTTGTATTATTTATGCATTTTATTCTTATATTATTTATTATGTTTATATGGCTGCACAATATCTTTAAATATTGAGATGAAATTATTATTGTTATTACTTTGTTTTGATGTGTTTCTATAACTACAATAGTGAATGATGGCACAAATTAAATTAATCAAAAGCAACTCTAGTTCATCTGATCAAGAATAGGTGGAGGTGGGAAACCAAATGGATGCCTTTCCCCCTTGATAACACACCACCACTGAATTCTATCATGCTGTTTTCTGTCTGACCAATTGTTTGTGTCTTCCTGCATTATGTGTATTGGTATGAACCATTTAAATGTAAAAGGATATACAAATCAGTGTTTGAAATACCCTCTTGGTATTACCGTCTTGTCTCAATGTCAAATTGGCCGACCTCTTTGCAAAGTTAATAAAGTGTATTAGTTTCAGGTATTCTCTATCAGAACAAGTCATTTTTTTAAACAGTCGCTTTCGGCCACATCACTCTGTCTGGCTGGCCTTACTTACTTGACTAGTGGATGTTGTGGAAAATCCAACTGTTAACAAGTTGAAAATAAAACTCCACAGATCTATTGTGTGACATGTTGAAAGTCAGAGGTGTTTGTTTCCAGTATTTATGACTCTATATGGTACATAAATCCTTAAGTCCTCCAGAGAATTATGATGTCAATGCTTTGTATTTAATATGTAGCAGTAATAAACACAATATTGCATTGGGGACGTCTAAAAGTACTCATAACACTCATCTTTAGTACGATTGTATCCAAAGCTTAAATAAATATACAGATTTACACTGACCGGCCACGCCGCATGTCACTGTCTTCACGCGTGGCAAGAAGGCATGCTCAGTTACACCGTGGGCTACTGTTTTTATTTCATTGTTCAATGTTCATGTTGTATAGCACATTCTGACTTATATACAAAATTGGGTTATGTCGTCACTGTAGGAATTACGATTGAACGAAGGACTCCCTTGTGTTATGGTAGCCAATACAAGAGCAGTATCAAATTTATTGTACTTTAACTGTACTATAATCATACCGAAACCTGTTCCTAATATTTTTACTCTGATTGAGGAAACCAAAATATTAGACCTGTCTCATTATGAAGCACTACAGCTCCAAACTACTACTAACTACACACACACACACACACACACACACACACACACCACAAGACTGACCACTGAACTAATAGGGTTAAAATAATATCTCTCAGACAATGTCAATCAAAAGGGAACTTATTTTCAAAGGCAGAATACTTAACACAGCTCTTGTATAGGCTATCATTATATTGTGCACATAGACTTCATTTTGTGACTGATCAGGTGAGTAGTTATAAAGGCTTACAGCTGGTATACAGGTGTGTGTCCCACGAAATGAATTTGTCTCCTATATACTAAAAACATTTATTAGCTAAAAATTATCTAATTAGCACACACAACTCAGTTATCACTGTGAATGAACAAGAATCTTCATAAGTGGTGGTGTAGAAAGACACATTAAAGGCATCAAAATACTGTAAAATAAAAATGCTGATTTGCATAACAGGCATCTTTCACATAGAAAAAGTAAATGTGAGTCATAAATGAGGAGGTCGGTATATCATGTGAAGCTATATCATGTGAAGCTATTTGAAATTGACCACCTGACCAGAATTCCACAAAATTCTCTCTTGAAATGTAAGAATTAGAGGGTTAGCATCTATCATCTATATGACACATAACTAATGTCAACTTAAACTTCCAAAGACCTTCTCAAAACATTGTTTGTCCACCACCTGTCCAAAACGTGTGGAGAAATACAAAGTCTCAGGAGTGCTATATCGCTTCAGTTTTAGTATGGTCTCATGTGAAGAGTCCCCAGTGTCCCCAACAGTCATAACATCTGACACAGGCATGAAGATGTCATGCCGCCTACCCCAGAAAGTCAGGTGGGACACTTTGAGCGTGCTGTGGGACGAATCCAGGTACATCATTCCCACAACCCTCCTGAGAAAGTGGCTAGCAGTGTACAACATGACTCCTGCAAATAGAGCTGTTCCTGTCGAGTAGTTGACGAGAAAGAGGGGGGCATCTCCCATTAGGTATAGAATGTACACAGGTGGGAGGATAATCACAGTGATCCCAGTTTGGAGTAATTTTAGCCTGGACACGGCTCTGAAGAGCTTAATGTGGGGGAATTTATAAATCATGTCATATTTCTGTGTGGACAAGTCAGAGTACCTGACGGAGGCTGTGATTTGGGGAGTAAGGGATACACGACAGCCATGATGGAGGGTTAAGAGCTTGGATGGAGAAGGCCTCACCCCAAAAGATAAAGGAGCTGTGATCTGGCATGTTCCTCTCATGCAAGACAGCAGCTGAGACCTTAACCTGCTTGGTAATGCTGAACAGATCTGGTGGGGGAAACATAAAAATAACAATTAGTCCATCCATTTTCTGTACCGCTTATCCTCACTAGGGACGCGGGTGTGCTGGAGCCTATCCCAGCTGATTTTGGGCGAGAGGCGGGGTACACCCTGAACTGGTCGCCAGCCAATCACAGAGCACATATAAACAAACAACCATTCGCACTCACATTCACACAATTAGAGTCTTCAATCAACCTACCACGCATGTTTTGGGGATGTGGGAGGAAACCGGAGTACCCAGGCAGGCAACGGGGTGAACATGCAAACACCACACAGGCGAGGATTTGAGCCGGGGTCCTTAAAACTGTGAGGCAGATGTGCTAACCAGTCGACCACCGTGCCGCCATTACATTAAGTAATAATTGTAATTAAAATTATTAATTAAATAATTAGTAACCACACCGTGCCACCATAACAATTAGTCATAGTTGTAATTAAAATTAGTAATTTTATTGTTTTTTAAATTAGTAACCATAATCAAGTAGTGCAATACAATCCCAACGTAATCTACAATAATAATGACATCATAATATTATGGAAGTATGTCATCCTCTTGTAATCGTAAATCACGTCATTTCTCACACTATAACTAGAGTTCACGTAATACACATACTGTAGATGTACTAATACCTACTTGACAACCGAGCATTATCCTTGCAAAGTTAACATTGTAAATTCATTTCTTGAAAAGTAATAAAAGAGTGAGTTTAGAGGCATGTAACTCGCAGTGGCAAGCGGGTGACTTGACTTTAATTTATTTATGTAACCTTCATTTAGCAAGGTAACTCAATGGAGAACGGATTCTTATGTGCAATGCCGACCGGGCTACAGACAGTAAAACACCGCAAAATGACATCATGTACAACAAGCTGTACAATTCGATGCAAACAAACTGTTCACTAAACATAAAACATACAGTAGCATAAATAAAAACAGTAAAGTCGCAGATAACCAAACAAAATCTTCCTGTCCAGTCAAAAACACACCATAGCGCCCTTGACAGAGAGACACTAAACGCTATACTACATCATTTCAGACTTGCGCTGACAAAAATAATATTATTATTATTATTATTATTATTATTTATTTATTAATAATAATAAATAAATCTTAAATTATTTTGCAAGTAAGCAAGATTCTCACCAAGCCAGACATCAGGACCGAAAGCAAGGGAATAATAAATGCTGTTTAGGAATATGAAGTGTTCGTTGCTGTGACGTAATCGTTGAAAACTAACTTGAGAAAATACCCGGAAGTGTTTCTTCATTTTACTTCATTGGACTTGGAAGCAGCTCGCGAAGCAATACAAAAGCTCACTACCGCCATCTAGTGTGTAACATAACAGTCCACACGGTTTTTTAGATTTCTTAGTTGACCTCCACAACCCTTTTCTGTATATTATTTCAGTACAGTTGTCATTAAATGGAAATTCTTGTCATTCATCACATTGTTTTGCATATATATTACATACATATTACATGTTTTCCAGTAACGTGTTAGGTAACCTTTTGTATTTCATTCCTGTTGTCTTGGACTTCCGTGTGATTTCTGCAGCCCTTCGGTAGCATATGCGGTGTTCCGTTCAAATGTACCGTACATAAATTGACAACAGCACTTCTATGTTAATGAGCGGGAAAATGAGTTTTTAGAGAGGAATTAAAACCCTGAGGCCCAAGTAACATGTAACAAAAGGAGAGCCTTGAAGGGAGAGTGTTTCTTCACAGATAGACAACGATGTAAAGAACAGTATAAATTTTGCCCTTTACTTTTGCTCATTGTCAAATGACTGCAGACTTCATTACACTCTGTACTGTTAAATTGTCTAATGGTAACCTTTTTTTTCTATTCCATTACCTCTGGTAAAAGCGGGATGTCACTGCATTGTCTAGACTACTGCGAAATATGTATCGGTTGAACTGCAAAAAAAAAAAAAGAAAAAAAATCACTTAACATATGGCCAGAAACTCTGTCTCGCACATGCTACTGATACAACCTTCTGATACAGATCAACGCTGAAAATAAGAACGTGTTCTTAACTCTCTATCTGGCTAAACAACGGTAACAAACAATATGCGCATACTGATGCACACAGTCGCTCCTCAATACTCCGGTAGCTGTTTAAGACCCCGCTTTCACAATGCCCGGTTCAGAAGAAGTGTCTTGCTCGAGCTGTGCATTTGCTGTGATTCCTTAATTCAAGGCTTTTGAAACTTTGCAGACGCTACCTTTCTCGCAGACAGCCTTTCTAAGGCTCTTCATTGTCCTTCCACTGTAAGTTTCCAAGGCAGATCAATAATCTTTTCCTCTATTTTGATTCCGCTGTAGCCCCATTAGTGTCGGTGTGCTCGCTAACATCCACGGCACCTCTCTAAAGTAACTGTTCATCTTAAATTGCGTGATGACATAAAGTCCCTCTCAAGTGCAAATAAAAATGTTTTATACATTTGACACATCACAGAGACGAGTATTGTTAACAAGTCTACCAAATTCAACTAGTCTCCGCCTATTTTGCGCCACTAAAACAACAACGGCCAATTCTGGAACTAAGACTTTGTCAACGCCGTTGTAAGTGACAACTAGAAGCTATTTTTGGGCACTTGTACTGTCCAAACGGTCAGTTACTTCCGATATCCGTTAAATGGGAGTCTGTTAAATCGAGGTTAAACTGCAATGTATTTAGAAACAAATCTGTGAAATCACTTTACAGGGTCTTTGATGACAATGACTTTTGTTATAGTGGCTTGTTTTTTGTAGTACTCGAGCGGCTCCAAATACAGGAGACAAATTCCCTGTGATGTCTTTTAACATACTTGGCCAATAAAGATGATTCTGATTCTGTCTGACACTATACATTGCTCTTTTTCTTTATTTAAAAAACACAACAAAAATGTGCATTGTTTTTCTTTTTGTGGGGGAGGGGAGTGATTTCAATTGGGACATTTTTTTGGAGAGCAAATTGAGTTACGCGCTTGCTCACGAAACTAATTAAAATCGTTTGGAACTGACGTCAGTTTTTCACCTCCCATTTCAATGATCTGACGTCAGTTTGCGACTTCCGGATGTGACGCAAAACAGAGACTGCGGTCCTCGCCTTGGACGGCACGGCGTTTCCGCGACGACTTCGAACGGGACCTCGGCTGCTTTCTCTACATCCACCGGAGCGGAACTGGGAGGGGGACGACATGCTGCAGCTGGGCGACGATGTCTCGCTTTACTCGGTCGTGTTCGTGGTGGTTTTGCTGGCCACTCGCAGCCCGGTGTGGTCCGGCGTCTTCACCGGCTGTCTCTACCTCTTCCTGGCCATGTTCCGCTTCCCGCAGCTGCCGGCCAGTCGAGCCCGACAAGTGCTCGACCCGGCCGGATCCGGGGAGGTGTCCGTGGTCGCCCACCGGGGAGGCGGACACGACGCACCGGAAAACACGATAGCGGCCATCCGGCTGGTAAGGGAACGATTCGGGTCGCACGGGGAAGACGTCTCCTTGAAAACACACGTCGCCGGCACTAACGTTCCCTCTTTTAATGTTGATGTCCTGACATGTAGGATGTCGTTTGATTTGAGGCAGCTGCAGCCCAACTCACACGTTGTTGTTTTACCCTTTAACAACCAAAAGTTACCAATTTGCTTTGGGCATTTACAACACAAATCAATAGTTTTTAAAATATCAATTAATCAAACTTTATTTGTAAGCGCTCATCACCCCCCCCCCCCAAAAAAAAATGCAACAAAAAGCACTTGACATGAATTAAAATAGAAAAATAAATCAAACCCGCCAGCTTCTTGTCCACAAGGACACAGACACACATACGCGACAGGTTCAAAATAAAACTAATGACCTACAACGCATGGGAAAGAAAATCGGTGGCTCCCCTCTGGTAATTAAAGAAATACCCACAGTTGTCACAGAAATAACTTCAAACTGACAAAAGTAACACAATTTTAAAAATGATGAAAATTAACAAATGAAAATCAGACATTGCTTTTGAATTATGGTTCAACAGAAATAAAAATAAAAAAAACTCATGAAAAAGGCCTGGATAAAAATGATGGTATCCCTGGAAAATAATTTGAAAATAATTTGACCATAACAGCATGTTCAAACAACCAGGGTCCTGGATATTTTTGTGACATATTTATAGAATTAGATCTGTTATTAGGTCTGGAGCGTATTCCCCGCGATATATGGGGGTTTAATGTTCCTCCTAAAGCTAGGTGCACGTACTGATTATTGGTATAAATTTGAGCATTTCCCGCACACTATAAGAGCAGTATCACACTTGCAGATTTTTTTTCCCCCTTATGTGTGGCGTCTCCCACTTATTTTTTTTAATGGTTTAAATCTGTACCTGGAATATTGGCAGGAGGATTTGTTCCCCATTTATAGTGAGCAGGGCCCTAAAAATTGTGGATAAATCCTGACTTGAACAGCCATTGTAAAAGGTATACAAAGAAATATAATTTGTATAATCTTTTGATTGTTTTACATTGACTATAGGCAGCACAATTGTTGTGTGACATCAGATGTCTTCATCACGGTGAGGTCTGTCAATTGTGCAAGCAGCATTACCATTTTTGATTAATCCTGTCATTCAGGCCAGCAAGAACGGGGCCTCCGGAGTGGAACTAGACCTGGAGTTCTCTGCAGATGGAGTCCCAATCCTGATGCACGATGAGAGCGTGGATCGGACCACAAATGGATCAGGCCCCCTCAGTCAAATAAGATATGCTGACTTGGGTAAACTAGATGCAGCTGCTAAACATCGACTCAGGTAAAATAGAGACATGAATACACCAACGTGCTTCTTTTTCTACTCATTTCCTGCAACAGTATCTGCCTTAGCTTTAGACAGTTTTAGGATATTAGGAATGAAAGCAATAGAACACATTTGTAAAGACAGACATACATACAGCATATACACCATTTCTATAGTTCTTGGCCTCTTTAGGGTCATGTATGAGCTGGAGCCTATCCCGGCTGACTATGGGGGAGAGGCTGGGTACATTTTGGGCTGGACGCCAGTCAACTGCAGAGCACATATAGACAAAACAAAACCAAAAAAACATTCAAACTCACTCCAATTAACCTCATGTGTGTTTCTGTGATGTGGGGGGAAGTTGTTGTACCTGGAGAAAACACAAGAAGAACATGCAAACTCCACACAGGAAGGTGGAAGCTGAGATTCGAACCTCACAAAAAAACTGAAAATGTGGTTAGTTAACACCTATAGCTGCCAACACTAAAAGACAAGTATGTTATGATGTTGTTTTTTTTTTTGTTTTTTTTTTGTTATGATCAAATGATTTGTGGTTTTATTCTCTCTTAATAGTAAGTCTTTATGTATCCTGTTTTATATTATATTGTCTTGTAGATGTATTTTACTGCTTTTTTACATCATGGCCAGGGGACTACAGATGAAAACTAGCCTTCTGGCTAATTCTGGCTTTTTTAACCATGTGTATTTCATGTGTTTTATGAAATTGCATTGTCCCCTTTCAAATAAACTGATTAATAATAATAATAACCCCGAACCTCTCGAGTGTGAGCCAGATGTGCTCACCACTAGGTGTCCTTGCTGCCCACACTAACACAATGAGATATATTTTTTTTCCTTCCATTTCAGCATTAAAATGTATGACATTTAGCATTTATGTGTAAATGTGTAGGGCCATAACCAAGCTCATGTTAGAGAAGCGTTTTAAGGGTTGAAAGTTGAAACTGTGGAAAGTGTGAAAAGAGAGTAGTTGGTTTTCCATGACTGTAATAAAAAGGTGTGTCTGTCAAAGCGCGTAGTAGACAAACAAGCCGGCAGCAACAAAAGAACAAACAAATGCTGCATTCTATGATTGAGGTGGAGCAGCCGGCACACTTAACATCTTTGTATGCACCCAAATTTGCAGCAATTGAACATATTGCACTGTTTTTAACACACCTAATGTTATGTCTAATGTGTGACTATATCTAACTTGATCCCATTGTGCACAAATAAACAATAACCGCTGTGGATGGGTATTTACCTCAGTGTGTTAAATGTAAAGTACCCTTTGCGATATTTGAGCCTCGGAACTATACAATGGCAGCCACCATAATCCAATACTGTTTCTTTAACACCAGTGTCCTCCATTATCAGGGACAAGTTTGCCGGTGAAAAGATCCCAACACTGGAGCAGGCAGTGGAGGAATGCATCAAACTGCAGCTCACCATATACTTTGATGTGAAAGGACATCCGGACGAGGTGCGGTCCAAAATAATGACTGTAATGTGTCTGCTGTGTCTGTCACGTTTGCTGCTCTTTTAGCATGTTCGCAGGCTGGTTTTTGACTCAGCCCTTTTTTATATCAGTAAGGAATGCAAAGTGGCAGTGGTTGTTCAGCAGATGGCTACATTCTTGATTTCAGGAGTGTTTGGGAAGGCGCACACTAGAAATATGTGACTGACTTGTAATAAATATGTGGGGTCCTTCTCTGGCAGGCAGCTGCAGCGCTTTCAGCTCTGTACAAGAAGCATCCAGTCCTGTACAACAGCAGCATTGTCTGCTCCTTTGAGCCCAAGGTCATCTACAAGGTCAGAGGGTATTTAAAAATACCTTGGCGTACTTCAAGTGTTGGGGATTTTCTTTTATTTTTTAAACTGTCAGCATGTAGTCATTTCTGCAAACGTACCTGTGACCTACACAACCATCTTGTATAAGAAAAAAGTACATCCTATAAAAGAGGGTGTCAGTGAGGCAGTTTGCCAGGTCCAGTTTTTGTTCAGTTTTGGAATTCTTGTTTGACTTGTGAATAATAATTCCCTTGAAACATTACATTGAATTCTGTTCAATGGTCCACTGTATTTTCCTGCAAAAACTGATAATGGTGATGACCTATAAAAAAAATATATATGTTTTATCCTGCAGGATACTGTCAACATAACTCACTAGGCCACGCCCCTTCATCCAGCACATGGATGAAATTAGTCATTAGACTTAAAACCAGTTTTATTTATAAACAATTTGTTCACATTGTTTTGTTTAGTTTTTATACAAATCAGGACTTATTTTTTTTTAATTAAAAACTTGCTTGAATTGATTTGGAATTTGAATTTATTTCAATGGGGAACAGAAAGTTTAGTGACGAGTTTGGTCACGGAACAAACTAATCTCGTTAGTCAGGGTACGACTATTTCTTTATAGTCGTGATATACAGTATAATGTTTTTTTAAATTTTACATTCTCTAAACTAGTGTCTTCCGTTGTCTGTTCCTTGCACAGATGAGGCAGACGAACCCACAGGTGGTCAGCGCGCTGACCCACAGGCCCTGGAGCCTGAGCCGTTTTGGCGATGGCTCCCCACGTTACCCCTCACTGTGGAAACACCATTGGCTGACATTAATGGATATCGTGCTGGACTGGGCCCACCATCACTTGCTGTGGAAGCTCTGTGGCATTTCTGCCTTCCTGGTGCAAAAGAACTTTGTCTCGCAGTAAGTTTTGTTTGGCACAGACCCAATTATCAGCATATCTATAATTCCAATGTAAAGGTATTGTGGTTTTGTTTTTTTTCCAGGGACTATGTGCAGTACTGGAGCCAGAGGGGGGTGGAGGTGGTTGCCTGGACCGTAAACAATGGCGTGGAGAAACAACACTACCAGGAACTTCTGAAAGTCAGCTACATCACAGACAGCCTTGTGGAGGACTGTGACCCTCACTACTGACACTCCAACTTGCACTGACAGAAAATCAAACTTAAACTCCTCTGGTGCCACTTTTTAGTATGTACATGTGTTTATGTACGGTGTACACTACTCACAAAAAGTTAGAGATACAGTATTCGGCTATTGAGTGCTGTTTCAGGATGCACCTAAAATGCACGAAAACCTTTACAGGTGAACTTAATTTGACCTCCTCTCAACTTTTGAATGCACATGTCCAACTGTTGAGTAGCCTCGTTTAATGTTTGTAAAAAAATAATAATTCTTAATATTCAAATTACAATCAGGTTAGAAGCCCAAACAGAATAATGCTCCATATAAACACCTCACTCAGAATGAACAGGCGGAAACTGAATGGAATTTCACTCTGTTTCCCAGGAGTAGAATTTTGCACAATTTGCTGTTCTCTAACAAGTAGATGAATGGCAAAATTCACAACAGGTGTTTAATCCATGAACCAACCAATACATTTCCAAGGACGGCCACTTTGATGCCTTTCTGTCTCTCTCCTAGTATGTCTGTTGCAACCTGCTGACGATGACACTGTCAGAGCCAGCTAGAGGCAAAAGGGAACAAAGTGGCTGGTTGGGGCCCTCTGAGGAGGAATTTATTTTTATTTTTTTAAAGCCCTGTGAGGATTTTCTAAACACATAAACGTGGTGCGACCAAAAATCTAATTTTGTTTGGGGTACCATAAAGGCTTTGGGCTGGCACTGAGCTCTGTGACACTCAAAGCAAGGGCAAGGTACTATTATTGATCAATTGGTAGGTGTTGTCTTGGTCTCACGATGTTGAAATGTAAACAGCATGGAAAGGAGTGTTTGAATACCAATTTCATTTGAACCTGGAAATGTATTGTTCATTTCATGGATCAAACACTTGTTACAGAACAGCAAGTTGTGCAAAAAAATAATACTGAAACCTTGAATAGTTGGATGTGCAGAGGTTTAGAGGTCAACTTGAGTTTACCTGTGAAAGAGATGTGCAGTTTAGCTTCATCCTGAAATTTCACCCGAAAGTGTAATATCCCTAACCTTTTGTAAGTAGTATAGGATCACGTCATCCCAACCAACGTGGGTGACATTGTGTGTCATGAAGACACAGTAAGAGGCCTGTGAAAGTCTGCCATGCCACATACCCTCCTGATGGCAACAATACTTGACCAACAGAAGCAATAAACGTGGCCAAATGTCCGCGATGAAACAACTGGTCAGATCACCCGAAACATACCAGTTTTATTAAGCCGGTTACAATTTTTTGACTCTTGATATACACCGAAAAAAAACTTGAGTTTGTGAGAATACATTTTCCATTGTTTACATGTCAGATTAATATGGATGTCACCTCAGGACATTGCTTCCAATCAATCATGCAGCTACACAGTCTTAATTGTTGATTATTCTATGGACTGTGATTGTGAAAGATGATAAATGGATGTACGATACTGACAGTCAAGCCTTCTGATGTCACACTGGGACTCTCACTCTTGGCCAGTTGACTCAGGTGAGTGACCCACATAGTAAGAGATAAGCAGACAGTGGTGATAACAGTCAGGATAAGCCTGTCTGAGCCGCTACTTGATCACGGCGCTTTCAGCGTCAACCCACAGATGAGCCATGTCCAATAGAGTCCATCTTAAGGGAAGATTAAATGTATTTGCTATGTAAATGCCATGGTGAAAAACAAATTACTGCATGTGTGTAAATAAATGGTAAAATAGTCCCTTGTGTGATAGCATTGACTATATGAAAATATAGTTCAGATGTAAATTGTCAAAGACTTTGGAGTTTATTAGTTAACACGCTGCAGTATTTAATTCAATGTAATCAAAAGTGCCATGTCTGTCCAATGTTTTAACAGGTGAAAGGTAGGTTCCCAATAAAAATAAATAAAACTCAAATCAATGGGTGTGTGAAGTGACGTCACGGAGGGGGTTGTCCAGGCTAGCTATATAACTGACCTCTCTAAGGCGGAAATGAGGTGACAACGTCAAAATAAAGGCGTGTTTTTTTTTGGTTTTTTTTTCAAACGATCATTTAGT
Source organism: Phycodurus eques (assembly GCF_024500275.1). Lineage (NCBI taxonomy): Eukaryota > Metazoa > Chordata > Actinopteri > Syngnathiformes > Syngnathidae > Phycodurus > Phycodurus eques. The sequence continues at coordinate 10,124,335 of NC_084530.1, forward strand.
TTCTACATAAACATCATGCCCGGTACTTTGTACAGCAATATATAAAAAAATAAAGTAATAACATAAATATATAAAACGTTTATATAATGGATTTAAATTTACGGACCTCTGATGAATTTTCACAGCACCAATACAACACATTGAATTATACTGCATATATTACGGTGGCCTGGAAGTGCAAAACAATATAACAAATTGTGAAACACTTTTACATTTCAGAAAACAAATGAACAAAAGCCGAGAAACTTTTACATTTCAGAAAACATGAACAACCGAAACACTTTTACAAAGCAGAAGCAAAGCTAAATTTATTTATATAACGCATTTCATACACAAGGTAACTCAAATGTCCTTTGCATGATTAAAAGCATTTAAAAACAAAGAAAAACAGCTTATAAACATTTAAAACAAAGAGTAAACAATAAAAATACAATTAAAACAGCATACAGTGCAATAAATATAATTTAAAACTGGAAATGCTGAAACTGTTTTACAAAAGACGAAACAAATTACAATTGAGACAACCCGGAAAGGGAACGTCCAACATTATTAGGAATCCAGGGTTAGTTTTTCCTGGAAGGACACACTCTGCTCCAATATTACTGGTTCCAGGACACGCGCCGCTGCACTATGATTGGCTGCTGTATCCCTGTAGAACACGCTCTACTGCTTCCAGACGCGAAAAGATGTATGTGACTTTTTAAGTGTGGCGGCGTTAATATAAATGCCATTAACCCTAAAGCCTGTCGAACCCGACCGGACCGCACGCCCGCACATTGAGCGATTGTATATATGGACGCCCTGAACAGCTGTATATACAATATATTGGATTTGATCACATTTCTTAAACCATAAAAAGATAGATTAGGAGTTAAGGAAGAAGGAGGTTGTTTAAGAGAGAGGATGCTGGCGAGAATTCAAGGGAAAGTGTGGATATTCAATTGAACGTACATTCTGGTCACAAACTGTGTCCGGAATGATGGCAAGCTCAGAGTTATTGCCGAATGGTGACTGTAGAGACGCTTCTCCCGGCTGTTCTTGGCTCATTAATCCATTGCTCGAGTTGGTCTTCCAACTCGGGCCACCTCGACTTGTTTCCGCGGAAACTCAGCTTCGTCTTCTTGACTTGGCGTTTTCCTGCTTCCTCCACTTGCGAACCATGGATTCATTGATCTTGAATTCTCTCGCGGCCGGTCGATTCCCATGTTCCTCCGCGTAACTGATAGCTTGCAGTTTAAACTGCTTCGTAAGCGTGTCTCTTCGTAGGTACCATTTTCGGGGGTCCTTAGCCAAACCGATGTTGTTTTGCACAATGCACATACTGGCACTATATACCTAATGGGGGCGTGCCTTTAGCGTCCTCTTTCACGCGCACCCTTCCCCCTTTAACGTCCGCATGCTGTCCTCAGTCACGTCCGCATTTCCTCTATTTAAGCAGCGTGTCGGCAGGAAATGCTACCAGTCAGTCAAGCGGAGCGCTCATCAAAGTCACACAACAACATTTACAGATTTTGGAACTTGGTGCACCCATAAGCCGCGCCGCATTATAAGGTGCACCGTCCATTTTGGAGAAAATTTAACACTTTTTTGTGCGCCTTATGGGCATGAAAATACGGTGTATATAAAAAAAAAAAAAAAAAAAAAATTGCGATACCTTTACTTAGTATTTTAATTTGTAAATTAATATGTTATCGCTTGTAAGCCACTGTAGTGTATTGTTGGAACATTAACACGCTGCTTATATGAAAATTACCAAAAAAAGTACTTAAATTATGATTAAATTGAAATGTGTGCACTCAAAAGTTAAGTAAAAATTGTACAGTATATACATAAATGTTAGAAAATTTAATGGTTTTAAAACTTAAATACAACTGAACTGTACTTAACAAATGTACTGTAGCAGTGTACGTTCAAGTGACTGTAATATCACACAGTTTGAATCTTTAATTCAGTGATTCTTTCTCCTACCACACTTTGAGAACCACTACAGTATTCGTGCGCTGGATGTGTGCCTTTCAGGGGCGTGTTCTAGTGAGTGACGTCAAGAACTGGAGTCGGGCTGGTTGCCCTAACTCAGGGCGCGAATTGTGGCTCACAGCAGCTCCTTGTGAGTGTTCTTATTTTGTATTTGCCTATTTTTTTGTATTTGCCTATTTGACTGTCTGCCCTGTTCAAAACAACTGAAAGTGAAGTGTCTATAAAGTGTACTTAATGGAAACTGTATGTTTGGACATGCAACTGTATGTTTGGACATGCCAAAAGTCTGGGTGTTACCCGATTTGTGCTGATTGATTTTTAGAGCAGGCAATGATTATACTCATGAATAATATAGTATGATAGCCTTTGAGTTTAATTACACACTATGTGCAGTGTGTAGTGTTCTGTGCAAACTGCAATTACTTATTCTTGTGGACAGCAAAAAAAAAAAAAATACGAATGTAATTTTCTTATTTGCAATAGCAAACTCGTTACAGATTAACAGGGTCAATAATGATCACAATAAAGAGATCACTCCTGAACACGTTCAACCAATAATAATAATAATAATGTGGATTTGAGCGACACAGTAATTGGCTCGAATTGGGTTCGTTGTTAAGTTATTTTGAAAATCCCAAACCGGAAGTGGTGGACATCACACCGACTACCTTGACGCCGAGGGAAACACGATCATGTTCCGTGCTGTTGTGGTGGAAATAAAGTGAGTCGTGTCCTTGTGCCCGCCGGTCGTCACCGCAGCCGGCTGCTCTATCGGAACGGAGGAGGCCGACTGTCCGCTCTGTGAGTCACTGCCCTCGGACACCGAGAAGCGCGGTCGGTGCGCCCAGTGCCAGTCAGTCACAGTGATTGGTGGGTCGCCCTTGGGGCCGACTTGCAGAGCGGCTGACCCGGCTTATGTCTCCCCCGCGGCCGCGAGCGAGCAGAGAGGAGTTGGGGCAAGGGGGAGGTGGGGAGAGTTTTAGTGGTCATCTTCCCAAAGCTGGACACTCGACCCGGGTGTCGTCCCATGATGTACACCATCAGCAGAGGACCCAGCAAACTCGTTACACAACGGAGGACGACAGGTGAGCCTTACCTAAACAACTGTGTGACGCAATGTTACGTCACGTCGCCTCGTCCAACTCGTGCTGCTTCTCTCTTCCAATTTACTGAAGGTCCCACGCAGCAGATTGAGAGCAAATTCGCCGAGCTGAAGCTCAAGCCGACGACGTGGCTCACGTCGAAGTAGGTTTTTCTTCTTCTGCTTCTTCTTCTTCTTCTGCTCCTGCTGCTTCTTCTTCTTCTTCTTCTTCTTCGTGCGTGGGCCCAAAATGACACTGCACGTCAAACTGCGTCACTCTTTTTTTTTTTTTTTTTCCCTGCCTGTGTCGCAGCGGCCTGGTTGGCTTCTCGTCAATTGACTTTTTCATTGGGAAATGTGGGCCTGTTTAATTGAACACGTCAGAAATTGTCGGTTGTGACAATGGCAACAGTTTAAAGAAGGTAATTCTACCCTCTGCCATCTAGTGGAAGAACATTTCATTGTTCTGGATTCCACTAAAGGTCACCGGTATGGGTAAGATGCATTATTTGATCATTTTTGGACCGATGAAGTGAAATTGAATCATTTCCCAAGGCGCACTTTATCTCTCGGCACAATGATCAGAATAATCCCTGTAAATTGACGAGCTATGAAACTAAATATTAAACTTAAGCATTAACACAAATGGGTAGTCCTACCAAAAAGGAAACTCATTCTGGTCTAAACGTGCACATTCACCACATCTAAAACAACAAGCATTGGTGTATGTGCTATGTTTATCATGTCAAACAGTTTCATCCTGATCTGATGCAGATTGTGCATTTTAAACAGCAATTTAAAATGGAATGTTATTTGCATTTAGTGAGTCCTGCAGGTATAAACTGAGTACAGGTTTTTTTATTTTTTTATTCTTGGAGCAACTTGAAGTACAACGATAACAGAAATTGGAAATTAAATTGTAAATTATTATATAATTCCCCCTTGCTAAATTTCTCCTAAAGTCAATGGCATGCACTAAAACAAAGGGCCATAACATGTAGTTAAGCATGAACGGTCTGAAATGAACTTTCAACGGAGTTAAAGTTTAACTCCTTGTTTTGCTGTTATAGTGACTAGTATCCCCTGTTTCTCAACTCAACCCTTAGCACTCCACCCCCGAAGATCGTGTTCAACCGCCTCAATGGGAAACGTTACCACACTGCGTCCACGCGGAAGCTCGACAGCCCGGCAGAGGGATTCACTCCTGCACACGAGGAGAACGTCAAATTTGTGTATGAAGGTGAGGGACGGCGATGCGCATAATGGTCGGAATTGTTCGTCAAAACAATGAACAGTACCGGTCTGTGAGGCATTTGTTACCGGGCCGCATAGAAGTAATGACCAATTTATGCAATTTCCATTGTATTGCGTTTTTGCGTGTGAAATGTGTTATATTTTGAAAAATGACCAGGTCTTCTCCGCTGCAACAGCTGCGCGTCGCAATTAACACGTCAAGATGCACAGAACGCTGCAGCAGTTCCGTTTCCGCTCCCAGCAGACTCGCTCATGGCGGCGGCCGAGGCCAAAGAACGAATCATTTCATAAACTGATTGAGTTCGTTGTTTGTTCACTGAAAAGGGTTTGACTTTTGACAAAACGCTTGCGAACGAAACAACACTAGACTGCACGTTGGTCACGTGATACGCTACTAAAAATAAGTCCACAAACTAGCAAAAATGAGTAAAAAAAAAAAAAAAAAGTCTTCGGAAAGCTTCTTTTCAAAAGAAACTGAGGAGCCAGAAGAAGAGCGTACGACTTCAAAGAAAAAGAAAGCTTCTTTTACCTGTTATGCATTATGGTGAGTTGTATTTTTCATGCATTTAACATTCATTTTTATTTTTGCTGTATATATATATATATATATAAAAGCCTACTCTAAACTGGTCTGTGGTGTAAAAAAGGTTCGGGACCACTGCTCTTTCGCACTTGTCCTCATTCGGGGTGAGCTGGAGCCTTTGCCAGTTGACTTTGGGCATGAGGTGGGGACACATACGAACAAATAACGATTCACATTCACACCCACGGACAATTTAGTCATTGATGAACCCAACATGCATGTTTTTGGAATGTGGGAGGAAAACAACTCTCACACAATGCAAAATCCACACAAGACACGGACCATATATCATTATTTCTTCTTCTTCTTAATATTATTATTATTGGTCAAAAATGCCCACTGTGAAAAAGTCAGCAAAGCAACAACTGTAGCTGTGTCCGTAGACTGTATATGAGCAGCAATTGGGAGGCTGTCCGCTGGGATACATCTCTTGCCACAACCCTACTGCTTTCAAAGTGTGTCAAAGTCACTTTTATCACGGGCCACATCGTAGTTATGACTTCCCTCGGAGGGCCGTTATGACTGTGAACCCGTACGAAGGAATGATCGCCTCATTTAATTAGATATTCACAACAAATTGATGAACAACTAGTTGTGAAATCAGAAGCGTCTAAAAACATGTTTTTAACGACTACATTTCTTTTCAAAGCGGGATTGGCAACAAAAATGCTTGTAATATCTCAACAACATTCCATTGGAACACTATTAGCAATTTTTAATTGCTTTCGCGGGCCACACAAAATGAGATGGCGGGCCGGATCTGGCCCCCGGGCCAGCAATTTGACACCTGTGTTCTACAATGTCAAATTACTGACATTTTTTTTGTCGGCAAGCAAGCGTAGTGAAAACACAGACATAACGATACCGGAAGAAATGGAGGTGCAAGGTTAAGCACACTGCATGTGATGGTGTAATGTTGAGCGGAATGCGCAATAGAAGGTTTATGAATCTTAATATTGTGACAACGCAAACCGAAATGAAGCCAATCAGCGGAGCGCATCAAAGGTGTGTTGAGACCGCCAGTACAATAAAGATACGCGTGAAGGTCTAAGAACGACAGAGATAGCATTTAGTGCCCGTTAACGGACAAACAAGGTGCAATTGAGCTAAAGCCTGCTCATGAAGCGGACTCGTTCACTAATACTCGCTGGGACAGAGTTCAATATGCTAGACGGAAGTAAGTAGCTAATTTACTTGACTATGCAAAGTGTGACACTAGAAAGAGGAAGGAAAGACTCTCCAACCAGTTTTGATCACAGATTATAATCTGCAGCCACATATTAGAGGAATGCAAATCTCGATGGTGACCAATAGAAGAAGAAGAAAAAGGGCCTGGGGGGGCTATTTTTAATCATTAAAGTTGATCTTCAAGTTTTTTTAAATTCCAGTAAATGTAGTCGCAATTTACTTTTTCAGTCGGTTAAAGTAACAAATGGCCTGTGGCACTTAAAAAAATGCATTTTAACTAATACTGAGGATGACGAAAGTATTACTTTACAACTATTACTTACGTGGCTGTTGTCTGCCACACTGAAAGGCCTCGACCAGTAAACCCTGCCTCTGGGTTGGCGGTCTGGGTCTGAGTCCGGGGAGTGGGGCATTTCTCGGCTCTCTCCATTTCTGCAGCTCATTGTTTGCGCATTGCTGCTCCTCTTCTTATCTACCATCCTTCAGGTCCATCTTTCTGTGCTGCTGGTTTGAGTCCACTACATCAAAACAAAAGAGTGGGTGGGGGGAGCAAAGTGCGTCTGCTCTGCGAAGTTGTAGTTGGTTAGTAGCAAACACACAGACGCCGTCAGCTAAGTTACCTCTTCGATAAAACTGCAGCAGTGCATGCAGGAGCCAAACAGAAAGTCAAGTGTCTTATCTCATGACACTGATATCGCTCAATATCAACACCAACCTCAGTGTCGATATCGGGATAGATCTACCCGCCACTCTTGCACTAGTTTAGCTACACTAAATCATACTGAGGTCATTTTTTGTCTCATATACTGTATTATCATAAATAAGGTAACCTGAATCAAAAACTGTTATCCAAACCACAATAAACACACTGTTAAAGTAATACCTCTCAAAGCTGAGTAATATTCCACTGGCCCAAGTGTGATCCAATGAACTGTTGGCTTCACCAAAAATGTCTTTTCAATCAAACAGTGTACTAAAACCACTTGCTTGAAGTCATACTTGCTGTTGTTAGTCTTTGGCCGAAGGTTGAACACTTCCATGCAGTCAAAACCTTGAAGCTTATCTCTGACTGAAAGTGAAAAAGATTTCACTCGCAGCTGACACTGATACACACGAGTCACCTGGGAAACAGACCACATTAAGGACCTCGTGGTCATAATTTCTCTGTCCAACCAGTGTGTATTTTTCATAATGACCTTCTCTGTGTTCCCACCAGCATGGCGGGAGGTGGAGCAGAAGCTGGGAGACGATGGGGAATCGAGGGGCAGCTGGGGGCCTGTTCAGTTCACAGAGAAGACCCCCAATGCTGTCATGACGAGTAAGCACCTGTCTTCGTTCAGTTGAATGGTATTTCATTAGATGTGTGCAGCGTAGTTGTTTGAAGCAAAATTGTATTTTTTTTTTAAACTCCATTTTGAAACGGTCATGTTTATTTAAGATCCCAATTTGCCTTGGTACTTCTGCAATGAGTGTTATTGCATGTTGTCCTTTGGGTCACTGAAAACAGGCTTTGAAAAACTAGCCCAGGTGAGGATTATTTGGGCTGTCATATTATGACCATTTATTGACTAATGTGAACAAAAGATTTGTTTCTTAGTCGTATTTATTGTTCAAGGTTTTTTGATACGCATGTATGTATGTGTCTCAATTCCTATTGCGATCAGGGCTCTGGCCTTCCTGTGTGGAGTTTGCATGTTCTCCCCGTACTTGTGTGGGTTTTCTCCAGGTACTCCAGTTTCCTCCCACATTCCAAAAACATGCATGATAGGTTAGTTGAAGACTCTAAAAGTCTAAATGGTCCTTTGGTGCGAATGTGAGCGTTCCCTGCCATCAGAAGGCAACCAGGCCAGGATTTACCTCCTCTTTTGCCCATAAGACTCCTGCACACCTTTTGAAGCTATTTAAGCTAAGTGGTAAGTGGTACAGAAAAATGTATTCATAGACATTTGGTCATACATTTTAGAAGGCTATTTCTGATTGTTGGGTTATAGTGCCATCTGTTTCTTTGGAAAACACTTGACAGCCAGTTTGAATCAGTTTATTGGTGTGGACAGAGATTTTTTACTCATGAGTTGTGAGAAATCCATCCATTGATGCATCTATTTTCTGTACTGCATGGCTAGAACCAATCCCAGCTGACTTTGGGCAAGAGGCAGGGTACACACTGGTCATCAGCCAATCACAGCACACAAAAACCAACCAACCAACCAATCACTCACTCATATTCACACCTATAGACATGTCACAGTCTGATATTAACATAAACACGAATGTAGGAGGGGTAAAAGTCCACAGCTGGGATTTGAAGCCCAAAACTCAGACCTGTGAAGCAGACAACCACTTATCTAGTGATGCTGCGACACATTTGTGTACCTTGACAGATCATCAGGTATTCCGCAGAAAAGAGTCCATTTGCCAGCAACTTATGACCAGAAAGGCAGAACAATTAAACGCTCTTCCTCTTGATGGCAGAAGGAACAGTTAAACTGTGTACCTGTTACCATTCATACAACAGTATAATAGCTTTGTGTTAACTGAACAGAGTTAACACTAAGTTTAGACCAGATCATTGTTTACAGATACTGTACATACATTTTGTCACATTTTTGTTTGGTAGTATGCCATGTGATTTAAAAAAAAAAAAAAAAGAAAAGTGACAAAAATAGGTTGGGAAAGTGCACTAGACCACCATTCAAAACACTAATGACTTACTGTATATGTAGAGCTTCCATGTAGCAAAAGATTATCATTTGACCTTGTTTTTGTTTCCACGCAGACTTTGTTCCCATCGACCTGGAGGAGTGGTGGGCTCAGCGCTTCCTTGCAAACATTGCAGACCTGTGTTGATTGCGTTGAAGAGCTCAAACGCATCAGGAAGCAAAGTGTCGATGCTCCTTCAGCAAAGGCGCCACCAGGGTTGAAAGGAAAGTCACATCAGGCTTCAGGATGCTCCGTGGGAAGCTTTGGCCACCATTTGGCGCTTGATCTGAAGTTTCATGCTGCTTTAAGGAGAACTGAGCACTCCAAACAGCCAAGATGTGATGTTGTGTTGCTGCAAAATGGCCGCTCTCTACTTGAATGGCGCATTTGAAGTTGTTTTTCTTGTTCAGAAAGAGCTTCCCTCATTCGTCATGTGTGCTCTGTTCTATGTACTTTACCAAGTCATCTTTGGATCTGAATCTACCGAAGAGCACAAGTAAAATAATTTTCAAAACATTCTCACCGATTTTCATTTGTGTACTTGCTTCTTTCAAGGTGCCAAAAAATGGTCAAACTGTTAAATTTATCATCAAAGCAGAATTAGAATGGCAATCAGTACGGCAAAGACCTTGCCCCAAACAATTCATGAGAATTAGCATTAAAGTTGCAATTTTATAGATTCCCGCCTCCATTTTATCCATACTCATGTCCATGTGGAAAGAGGAAAAAAAATAAAATCTTCCTCTGTCCCTTGACAGTCATAAGAATTAAGTAGTTTTTACATTCAACCTAAAGCATGTTCCTCACAGAATAATTCATATTGAAATGTGAATGGAAAGGTATACACAAACTTGTATTTTTTTTGTACATTTTTTTTGAAAAACAATCCTCAAAATAAAATTTAACATCCAGAAGAAATATGTTTGTCTTCAAATGAATTTCCATCAAGGAACAACTTTAGTTCTTGACACATTTTTCTCATAGCTTCTTCGCTACCCCTTTTTCTGCTTGATGCCACAATCAGCGCTTTGGCGGTTCTGCTGCGGTCACTCATCTCCCTGCCTTCTTGCCCGTTTTCTTGACGCGCCTGCGAGTGGGTGCAGCCTGTCCCGGTTTGGCTGTGGTAAAAGTGATGCACTGGGAGTCGAGAAAGTTGACCAGCTTGGCGGCACTAAGGCGGATGCCTGCCGCTTTCAGACGCTCCTGGAGTTGAGACAGGACCAGAGGCTGGTACTGAAGGATCTGAGTGTACAGGTCAGAGTCGGACAGGATGAATGAGCGCACGGCCTGCAGGCGATCTTGGAGGTGCGTGGCCGCTTGGGAAGCTGAGATACCACCATCGCTGTCTGAGTCGCCGCCAGAGGAAAGACACAGCTCTGGGTTGTGCCTGCAGGGTAGATGCCACAGATGGTCCCACAGTTAATGGCAGTATCTATTGATGTGATTTGCACAAGGTAACTGTTGCTATGTTTGTTCTTCATGTGTCTAATGTGCATTTCATGTGGAACTATTGTGCTGCTGGCTTGGCCAGGACCCCCTTGAAAAACTTCATGGATACTTCATTGGCTCAAGTGCCACTACAACATTACAAGGAGCGGAGCTGAACGGGCTTAGGTCACCATGCACTGGAAAATAATGGATGGGACTGTCCCATTTTCATTGTGTGGTGGTGACAAAATCCCTGTGACCCTTGAAACGAAAATTATCCAATATAAAATCTACAAAAATCCTATAGTCACACCTTTATTCAAATCCTCACTAAACTGGAATGGGTAGGCTACCCTATTCACTGCCAGCGCACCAAACTTCCATTGAAATCAGTTTTAGTTTTACATAACCTCATTAACTCATGAATCAACAAAAAATTCACGTTTGCGCTGGGCAGAGACAATGGTCAACACTGTATTAATTCAACAATCTGTTTGTATTTTATTGTATATTGTATTACTATTAAAGAAAAAACAGAAGGCAATAATAAACGCAAAATTGAAATACTTAAGCATGAAAAAGTGTAAAAAAAAAAAAAAAAAACAACAAACACCCCACCTCTGGAAAAAGGACAAAGTAGCACAGCAGTGTTGGTGCCAGTGTGATGCAGTCAATGTATGAGCCATGCCAGAAATGTTCCAGGACTGGCATCTTCAACTGGTGCCTTCAAAGTAATCCCCCTGGAGTCTAATGCACTTTCCCAGCCTTCTCTGCCACACCTTCATGCACTGCTGGAAGGATTCTTCAGCATAGCCATCACGGCCATTCGGGTGATCCCCTTGAGATTGGGAAAGGTGTGTGTTTGGTTGGGGGTAAGGGGGTGTTTAAAAATAAATCAATCAATAAAAATCACACCCAGGCAAGTCGGGAGGTTGCTGGAAATGTTCTTCTCAGTCAGGAACTGTCAGATGCTCACGGGATTGTGAGCAGCGGCATTGTCATGGTGAGGCAGCCATGAGTTGTCCTTCCACAATCTTGGCTCTTCTCGTGCAGCGAACCAAGCGAACGCCACAGGATCTCTTTGTAGATGTGTTTGTTGACCGTCTGGTCTAATTTGAAGGTGAAAGCTTGTAGTTTGGTTTTCAAATATATATTTTGTGACACTAGTCCTGGAACCTTTCTGACACACCTCATGTGTACTGGCTCTGTCCAAAAGTGATGCACTGTGAAGATTTCAAGTAACTTTTCCGTGTGTGGTACTGTACCTGGGCTATTTATCAGGAGAATCTGGCTCGACCTAAAGACCTTTTTTTTATGTTTAAAAAAAAATGCATAGATTTTAATACAACTCTTGTCCTGGATCTTGTTATACCTTTCAGATTCTTCACTTGAAGTGGCTGAAGACTCATTTGAGTCTTGAGAGTTGGACAGCAGCTCCGTGTCCCCCTCCTCTAGGTTGTGTTTTGCTGGAGAGATGGAAGAAGGTACTGTGGGCTCCTTAAAAAGGACTTTCTGTTGCGAGGAGACAGGCCTGCCGACAGCAGCCGTTGATTTGGAGGGATGGGCCCTAGTCTGGGCTGCATGGCCTGCACGAGGTGCCTCATCTTCAGACTCAGAGTTGACCAGCTGGTGGGTGTACTGGTGGATCTCCTTCAACTTGAGGATCATGTGGCGCTTTGGTAATGCTCGAACACCAAACCTGCACAGAAGATGACAGTGAGTGGCATCTGTAAAGTCAAACTATCCATTAGATAAACAAGAGGAAATTCGGCTTTTTTATCTTGACATTGAGTTGTTAGAAGTTTTGTCTTTGGGAATTGAAGAATTTAGCGATTTTGATTCCATTATCAAGACTGCTAAGTGAACCCTTTCCTTATTGATTCTGTTATTTTCATCGGGTGAGGGAATGAAATACCACAATTTCTCAGTATAACACACATTTTTCTTTCTAGAAATGTCATTAAAAATCTTATATACTATATATCCTTCAGCAAAGGCACCACCAAGATTGAAAGGAGATTCTAACCTTGTAAACAGTTGTCAAGTACTGTACATTGTAAAATATTGTTTACAGCCATGCTCCTCAAGCACTGCTGCAAACGAGTATTTGCGGGTGATGGACTAGCATTGGTGCAGTTAGTCATTTTTCATACAATGGTAGTGGAGGATCTCAGGTGTAGGGTGTCTAAAGGTGATGAGACCAAGATAGACATTTTTGGTCTCTATTCTAAGCGGTATGTGTGGAGAAAACCAGGCACTGCTCATCACCTGTCCAATACAGTCCCAACAGTGAAGCACGGTGGTGGCAGCATCATGCTGTGGGGTGTTTTTCGGCTGCAGGGACAGGGAGACTGGTTGCAATCGTAGAAAAGATGAATGCGGCACATGAATGAAGTACAGGGATATCCTGGACGAAAACCTTCTCTAGAGTGCTCAGACTGGCCGAAGGTTCACCTTCCAACAAGACAATGACCCTAGGCACACAGCTAAAACAACGAAGGAGTGGCTTCAGAACAACTCCGTGACTGTTCTTGAATGGCCCAGCCAGAGCCCTGACTTAAACCCAATTGAGCATCTCTGGAGAGACCGTGAAAATGGCTGTCCACCAACGTTCACCAACCGACCTGCTAGAACTGGAGAGGATCTGCAAGGAGGAATGGCAGAGGATCCCCAAATCCAGGTGTGAAAAACTTGTTGCATCATTACCAAAAAGACTCATGGCTTTATTTGCTCAAAAGGGTGCTGCTACTAAATACTGAGGCAAAGGGTCCGTTTTTTTCAGTCAATATGGGGTGCTGTGTGTACATTAATGAGGAAAGAAAATTAACTTAAATTATTTTAGCAAATGGCTGCAATATAACAAAGAGTGAAAAATGTAAGGGGGTCCGAATACTTTCCATTCCCACTGTACTTTTGGTGTGCAGTGCGAGCTGGCATCTGTTACACTACACATTGTAGAGTACATTCTTAACAAACTGCGTTTATTGAGCTCATCTTTGACCAGCGAAACAGTAACCGTGGCCTCTTAAGCGCGTCATCCAAGCGCCTCACTCTCCAGGCACGACTATAGGCCTTTTCACACTGCACTTGGCAAGGCATCCGACGCCCTCGACTTTCCCATTCATTGTGTATGTGCTGAGGAGAAAGCAGCGTCAATGCAGAGGGTGCCTAGCGAATCCTCTGATAGAAAAAAATTCTATTCTGGAGCGTTGACGCAGTGACGTTAGAATAGCTCCTCCAATGGGAGAGGGCCTGGCGGAGTGATTTCTGAGTGCTATTTTGGCTGACTTGTACCGTTAACGGCAAGGGGGAAATGGAGGAAGGGATAATAATTGCAATGTCACACTATCCAAACTCTGGACGTCTGATGTCTATGTGGGAGGCTTTCAAACTCCCTTTCAAAGCTGCTGCGTCCTCCTCCTCCTTAATAGAAACAAAGTTAGGGCTCTCTTTTCCAACAAATACATATTGCCGAGTTGCGGTCCACTCAGCGGGGAAGGGTTGTAGGCTGTTGCGTCATCATTTCCAAATATGGGATGGCCGCACCCCCGTTGCCATCACTTTTGCGCTTTGACGCGGGGTCCTTTCACACTGAGCAAGTGCAGCGTGAAAAGGGCTTTATCGATTCACGCTCAATCCAACTGTTACACTGATATAACAGTTGGATTAAGCATGGGTTGATTGGCCATGCCTAGAGGGTGAGGCACAAGGATGACATAATTGAAAGGCAACTATTGTTGTGTTACCGTCTTGGACGCTACATTAGTGTAGCAACAGAGCTAACACACGACTCCACACATCAGAATAACGATATAGTGTTCCCTCGCCACTTCGCGCGTCACGTTTTGCGGCTTCAGTGCGTCGCGGGTTTTTCCAGAATACGTATTCATCAAAAAAAAAAATATATATATATAAAATACAGCCATATCAGCCGCCATATTGCGGAAAGACGCGTCGTTTCATGTTGATACGCGAGAGAGGTTTCCTTGCATGCCAAACAAAGAAATGAGTTGACTCAGAGGCTTTGTACATGCCACGGGCACTCATACAAGGCGCGTGATTGGTTTCCGGCGAGTGGATTTATCCCGTGAGCTGATTGGCTGCGCATCATCGCAGCCTCACCCAGCATCTTCCCTTGTTGTGACTTGCCAGTCTCGTCCAGGCTGTTGACTGTCTCACATACTGTATCTTAGTGTTGTGTTCGCGATAACAGTTTTTTGATTAGTTAAGCCCTTACAATGCCACCTAAGCGCTGTGCCCCAACGAAAGCTTCCTCCGGGGCGCCCAAGAGGAAGAAGATGATGATGACCATCTGCGATCAAGTGAAACTTTTAGATATGATCAAAGAGGGCAGAAGTTATTATGGCGGTTGTTCACCTTTCGCAGGGGGTTCTGGTCCCCATTAACCGCGAAAAACGAGGAAACACTAAACGATAAAGGGTTAGATCGTGCAGTACATGCTTTTATATCGAACTACTCTATGTGGTTATAGTGAACAGCTTCTGCATACGAGAAGTACTCTACCCCAAAATTAAAGCCTTGCAAGTATTGCAAGTAGCCCCGGTATCATCTTTTCTTGTGAAATATGAAATGTGAAGGCCAAATTTTAGAGTACTTCTGCTTTGATCCCATGTTGAAAAATTTCTGAACCGAAATAAATCTCTTGCATGCGATGTCATCACTCATTGGCGGCGCAAGAGGAATCGATAAGCAGAATCGTCAGGCAACCAAACAAACTATTCCTAGGAATTGATTTACTGGGAACCAGTTCTTAAAGAAAAAAAAAAAAAAAAAGTATTCAATTCCAATCTCTAAATTCAACAGACTGCAGTATTTTAAGCTCCACCCGTTTTTGTTTTTTTTAACCATACCTCTGCAGTTGGTACTCAGGTAGTACAGTACGGGTACTTTATTGGTACCCTCTACAACTTTTTTATCAAGCGGTACTGCTTGGTTTAACCAATAACCATGACTAAAAACAACAGGTTCAATTTATTTGGCTTTTGTTCAAGCAATCTGACTAACCTGTTCAGTTTGTTCTTGAGTTCCGGGGTATCCATGTCAGAGTAGTGAGGCATTGGAGTGATGGGCACCAGAGTGTGGTGCCTTTTATTGCGAGAAGATGCTATAAAGACACAAACAGCATCGTTTTAGCTTACAAGTTTCTTGTATCTTTTAGATGACTTTTCTCCTCAAATGAAACAGATGTGTTTGCTTGTTGGCTTGGACAAAGCTACTACAAAATATGGATATGTCATGACTTGGTTGGCTTTAATGATCACAAAATCCAGTCCCTACAGTGAAATGCGGTTTTTAAAAAGTACTTACATGGAGTTTTTAGTTGGGCAGAAGGGTTTAGCCTCTGGGAAAGAGGAAGAATCTCCTCTTCCTCCCCTGAGTTGTCCAGAATGTTTGCAACCAGCAGGCTGTCACTTATCTCTGGTGGATTGTAGGTCATGCGATCAGGTGTTGAAGGCATGAAGGTCTCACCCTCTTTACTGGGAGAGGACTGGGAACTTTGGTTTTGGGGTTCTTGGCAGCTACTCATACCATCTTGACAAGATGGCGGAGGTATAGGGGTGGTGCATGAGGCAGACGTGTCCACTGGTCGGCTGCATCCTCTGCTGTCTTCTAGCCTCAGACTGAAGCGTCCCGGGTTTCCCACGACGTCATCGCAGGCGTCGAGGCCCCACGAGTCGTTGAAAGCTATCGGTGGCTCATCCATGACAAGGAAGTTCTGCCCAAAACTCGCATCTGGAGATCCAGTTTTGTCACTCGCTTCTTCTCTGTCAACATCATCAAACTCTGGAATCTTTCCATCCTCACTTGTTGTTCCACTCCTCGTTGTCTTAAATCCTGTGCTGTTGTGTCTGATGGAGCGAGGTGGACTTAGACTGGAGCACTTACTGTCTCTCTCTGAACTTGGAACACCTTTGTGTGAGGGAGAAGAATTTGGCTCTGAAGGGTCACAAAAGGGGGAGTGATGAAAGCTCTCCAATTGCATCTTCTCCAGGCTTTCGTGTTCTTGACTAAATGACTTTTGGTTGCTCGGCCCTGTGTAGAGCGGTGAGGTGTCGGGCTGGATGTGGTGCTGGAGGACATCTGAGTGCAGGGGAGTGCTGCTATAAGGGTCAACGTGGAGCTGGAGAGGCGTCTCTTGCTTTGAGGAATCATGGAGATGATGAGAGAGGGTTGAGAGGTATGAGAGCTTCAGCTCTGCAAACACTGCAGAGTCCACTTCTGCTCTTGCTGGATTCAGCAAAGCACCACTTCCTTCCACTGGTTCAACATAGGTGGAAATACAGTCAGTCATAGATCTGTTACTAAACGGTGGGGAACTATTGTCTTTTGGGAACAGCGTTGTCCTACAAATGCTGCTTTTGGTTTGAGGGGAACTCTGCATGCTTATTCTTCTGGGACTGGTGTGGACTGGTGTGGAGGGGATGAGCCAGGAGAGCTCTGGAGAACAATCAACTTGACTAAGTTGGTCAGGAGATGGACTTACATCAACTACACTACAGTCCAAATTTCTGGACTGTTTCTTCTCCATAGAGGGCTCTCTAGGCTTTAAATGAGTGAAGCTATGCTCAGGTTAGGGAATGAGACAGGACAGGACTCTGGGCACGGGGCTCAGTCACAGATACCTCCATGTCCTCGCTTGAGTCTGACAAAACTATCAGCTCTGGTTCCCTTTTCAGGGGTGAATGAGACAGTAGCGGGACACGAATACGATCCGAAACTTGGTTTTGAGGCTTTCGAGTCGTACGATCTTTCGGAGGTTTCTGTTCAAAAGTAGCTATTTTCTTGACACCAACAGTCCTGTCTTTACCATCCCGGTATGGGGATACACCAGAGACAGGCAAGTTGGATGTATTAGGGGAAATGTCACTGCCTAAACTTGCTGAGGACTGAAGCAAGGTTCTACCAGATAATTTAAATGAGGCAGTAGGTGGCATGTGTGCTCTTGGTGGAGTAGAGGAAGGAGGACAGAAGGAGGGTTGATCTTCTTTGTAGACCCCCTCAGAGTCTGAGAAGAGGCGATTATAGCTGCTCTCCAGGCTGTGGTCTGGAAGAGTGTCAGATTTAGGCTCTGGGCTTTCATCACTAGCTCTTCCTGGAGTCTTTCTTGGTTCAGTAAGTTTGTTTGATATCTCTCCATCATCTCCCTCGCTTTCTCCGACGCCGGTCTTCTCCTCATCCCTCATTCTCTGCGTGGCAGCAAACTCGTAAATTTCATCCAGCTCTTCCTCATTCACCTGCTCCTCGTTGAGCTCCCTGTCACCTAATGTGGGGTCAGCAGTTTTTTCGAGACCTCTCTCGTCATCCCCTTCTCGGTCCGCATCATCTTCGTGGCTCCACATGGAGTTGAAGAGTGCCGTTAAGTCAGTCTCTGTGCCATTAATGAGATGCTCCGTGTAGCATGTGGCAGGTCCATCATCATTCTGAGCTGAAGCCTCTTCCAGGGGAAGCTCACATAGCCACCGCAATTCCTGTAAGTCAAACCTTAAAAAAATTGGAGGAGATAAGTTGTCCACCTACTTTTTTTAAATCAAGATGATTCCATTGTTTGTTTGGAGCTGATCAGTCCAATATCAAGAAGTGTTACGTCTACCTGGATGCCAACTCCAGTACATGAGGATGCAATGAAGCCGGGAGGGAAAAGTGAGCGGTGTAGAGGTACTGCAGCAGAACCAACACCGCCTGTCCTGGGATATCACTGATCAACACCCTTTGAGCTGCAGGCATTCCCTCCTCGTGCACCCCAAAACCACTTTCATGCATCTGGAAGCAAAACATAGGACAATATTTAGGCCACTAGACATCTTAGTATTTTGATGGTAGCTCAAAATTGAAAAATTACTTTGTAATTGCTTATATAAAAATATTTGGGTCTCTGGAGGGCCTGCCCACCTATTAAGTGTGAAATTTAACAGCCACATAAATCTTATTTCCTACTTCTGAAAATGTGGTTGTGATTGAGGTGTTCTGCACTTTTGCCCCACTTTTTCATAACAGTCATTTTGTTTGGTGATATGTCCATTCACCACTTACACACTGATGTATGTCGTGCTGTCTCCAGAAGTGAAAATGCTTTGATTGTCTCATATTTTTGTGTGTGTGTGGGCTGCGATGGGCTTCTTGCTTTTACTTGCGGAAGGAGAGTCCAACATGTGGGGAAAAAAATCAGCGCTTGTAATGACAAAAAAAAGATCCAGCCCGAGGGATAAGGGCTGTCTCACTTGTATGAGACAAAAATCTAAATTATTCCAGCAAGACAAGAAATAAAGTGTGTAAAGCATACTATAATTCCTTATCTTTTGGGGTATTTTAACAAAATGTCATAGCCATGTAATTTGGTTTGAAATTGTGAAAACGTTCGCCTTTCAAAGCTGTACTGCAGTTACCATTTCTGCCAAGAGGGGGCAGCGTGCATATATCATGAAGGAATGGACAAAGAAGACTTGGCCACCGTCCACCTGGAGTTGCCAGTCACTGAGCTGAGGATTGTTCACCATGCTGCTCAGGTTTGATGCCAAGGTTGATAGCGCCTCCTGCAGAACAAGCAAGGGACTCAGTGTCTCTCATCAGGAAGGACCCGTGTATTCGTTTTGTGATATCCAAACTTTGTCTTGGAAAATTTGGAGAGTGACCTTACTGATAAATGGCTGATGTGCTCCTTAGCTACTCCTGGCTGACATAAGGATCTTCCTACTTGGCTCTGGAGGTCAATCGGATCAGTGTACGTTGTTTGCAGCAGGGCATCACTCACACAAAGGTCAGCGGTCTCCTCTAGAAAGAATCCGCTCACTTGGAAGTTTTTAGACAAACTGGTATTGTTGTCTGAAGGAACGCCATTGAGGACAATGCATGAAAAATAATCATACTTAACAGTGAGTGTACATACAGTGGGTACAGAAAGTATTCAGACACCCTTAAATTTTTCACTTTGTTATATTGCAGCCATTTGTTAAAATCATTTAAGCTATTTTTTTTCCTCAATGTACACACAGCACCCCATATTGACAGAAAAAAAACGTAATTGTTGAAATTTTTGCAGCTGTATTAAAAAAGAAAAACTGAAATATCACACAGCCACAAGTATTCAGACCCTTTGCTCAATATTTAGTAGAAGCACCCATTTGAGCTAATACAGCCATGAGTCTTTTTGGGAATGATGCAAAACGTTTTTCACACCTGCATTTGAAGATCCTCTGCCCTTCCTCCTTGCAGATAATCTCCAGTTCTGTCAGATTGGATGGTGAACGTTGGTGGACAGCCATTTTCAGGTCTCTCCAAAGATGCTCAATTGGGTTTTAAGTCAGGTCTCTGGCTGGGCCATTCAAGAGCAGTCCCGGAGTTGTTCTGAAGCCACTCCGTTATTTTAGCTGTGTGCTTAGGATCATTGTCTTGTTGGACGGTGAACCTTCAACCCAGTCTGAGGTCCTGAGCACTCTGGAGAAGGTTTTCGTCCAGGATATCCCTGTACTTGGCCGCATTCATCTTTCCTTCGATTGCAACCGGTCGTCCTGTCCCTGCAGCTGAAAAACACCCCGACAGCATAATGCTGCCACCACCATGCTTCACTGTTGGGACTGTATTGGGCTGGTGATGAGCAGTGCCCGTTTTTCTCCACACATACCGCTTAGAATAAAGGCTAAAATGTTCTATCTTGGTCTCATCAGACCAGAGAATCTTATTTCTCACCATCTTGGAGTACTTCAGGTGTTTTTTTTGTTTTTCTTTTTTAGCAAACTCCATGCGAGCTTTCATGTGTCTTGCACTGAGGAGAGGCTGCTGTCAGGCCACTCTGCCATAAAGCCCCGACTGGTGGAGGGCTGCAGTGATGGCTTTCTAGAACTTTCTCCCATCTCCCGACTGCATCTCTGGAGCTCAACCACAGTGATCTTTGGGTTTTTCTTTAGCTCGCTCACCAAGGCTCTTCTCCCCCGATTGCTCAGTTTGGCCGAACGGCCAGCTCTAGGAAGGGTTCTGATTGTCCCAAACGTCTTCCATTTAAGGATTATAGAGGCCACTGTGCTCTGAGGAACCTTAAGTGCAGCAGAATTTTTTTGTAACCTTGGCCAGATCTGTGCCTTGCCACAATCCTGTCTATGAGCTCTTCAGGCAGTTACTTTGACCTCATGATTCTCGTTTGCACTGTGAGCTGTAAGGTCTTATATAGACAGGTGTGTGTCTTTCCTAATCAAGTCCAAGCAGTAAAATAAGACACAGCTGGACTCCAATGAAGGTATAGGACCATCTCAAGGATGATCAGAAGAAATGGACAGCGCCCGAGTTGAATATATGAGTGTCACAGCAAACGGTCTGAATACTTATGGCTGTGTGATATTTCAGTTTTTCTTTTTTTAATAAATATGCAAACATTTCAACTATTCTGTTTTTTCCCTGTCAATATGGGGTGCTGTGTGTACAATAATGAGGAAAAAAACTAACTTAAATCATTTTAGCAAATGGCTGCAACAAAGAGTGAAAATTTTAAGGGGTCTGAATACTTTCCGTACCCACTGTATACATATACTAAGTCTGTAACGACACACCAAGGTCACAATTCAATATGTATTACGATTGCTGACTCACGCTTTGATACACAATTCGATTTGCTTTTTTTTTTTTTTTTTTTGGAGGGGGGGTTAAAAAAAGAGATTATGGTAACAAAACCTGGACTATATATTTAGAACACTTAATGATACATGATTGTAAAAAAAAGAAAATTGTAACAGAGTAGAGGTAACAGACTTTGGTTTGTGCTGTAAACCAGAAATGAAACAACAAAATATGTAAAAACAATGACTTTTCTCTAACAAAATAGCTACTGTTTAAAAAAATACTCAGAACTAAACTACACTGTGAAGTTGAGGAATCAAACTTTCTGTCTGTTCCATGAACTGCAACAGACTTCCTATGTGTTTCAAACCAGAAATGAAATACAACCCCAATTCCAATGAAGTTGGGACGTTGTGTTAAACATAAATAAAAACAGAATACAATGATTTGCAAATCACCTTCAACCTAAATTTAACTGAATACACTACAAAGACAACATATTAAATGTTCAAACTGAAAAACTTTTTTTTTTTTTTAGCAAATAATCATTAATTTAGAATTTTATGGCTGCCCAGGAGCCACCACACTCTGTACAGCCAAGTTAACAGTAGGGAAAAAAAACATTTAAAAAATGCATTTAGCAAATGGAAATAACTGATCTAAAACAGGAATTTCTTTTGTCTGATTTTATGTCAGGCAGTCAGGGGGGAAAATGACTGCATCTGCTGTTTTTGCTTTACACACCTTGGCCTCTGGTGTGGTGTGATGGATGCATGGAGTTACCCATTTACAGTAAGCTTAAAAAAAATAAAAATAAAAAAAAAATGTCTGAATGTGTTACCTGGGCGTCTGTGTGTGAATATTTATTTAAAGGTAAATCCCAAATTTCAATGTCAATGATAAATTTCACCATCCTCAGTTATGTAGTATGCATGCAAAATATACTGTATAGAAGTAAAATATAAAGTGAATATCTTCTGTAACTAAATTCACAAATTTATGCACAGAATTCCTTTGACTAGCACCCAAATGTCAAGGAAAATACATCGTATGATGTGTGCATTTTTTTTCTTTTAAGATTGCTATGTGGGCCACATACAGCATCCATCCACCTATTTTTTTATAGGGTTTGTCCCCATTAGGGTCACAGTGAGCTGGAGCCAATCCCATCTGATTTTGAGCAAGAGGGGGGTAGACCATGGCTAGATGCCACACAATCGCAGGGCACACAAAGATAATTTTGAACCACATGTTTGAATACAGTGTACATTACAGAGCTATTTCGTATGTATTTGTTTTACCTTTGCCAGGGCCAGGAGCAGTGTTGTCACCGTGGGCTATGGGCATTTCATCGTCAGACAGCTTCACCAGGTCTTGCAGGGTCTGACTGTTCGCTGGGAGCTGCTCCGTGGCCGGAGTGGAGGGAGTTGAGGAGCAGGTAGCTGGTGACAGGGCCCTGCTGACAGCAGGTCCTTGACTCACAGGTTGGACAGAAGAACAAGGGTTGTCGTTGCGGTGGGAGGAAGCGCAGAATGTCTACGGGCAGAAGTGGTGAGAAATGGAGAACTCAGAGATATAGTCAATCAATCATACCAATACATAATCTTATTTAAATAATGATTAGACTGTATAAATCATGACCAATGAAAAGCATGCATTTATTGAGTGTGAAAGGTATGAGAAAAATGTTTTAATTCAGATTTTAAAAATGCGCACAATTTGGCAAGTTAACGATGAAAACCACGTTTTCATCATCCATTTCCCACACTGCTTGTCCTCATTGGGGTCACGGGAGAGCTGGAGCCTATATCAGCTGACTTGGGCTATGTTCACACTGCAGGTCAATTGCGTTTTTTTTGCCCAATGTGACATACAGTGGGTGCGTAAAGTATTTAGACCCCCTTAAAATCTTCACTCTTTGTTATAGTGCAGCCATTTGCTAAAATAATTTAAGTAATTTTTTTTTCCTCATTAATGTACACACAGCACCCCATATTGATAGAAAAAAAACTGAATTTCTGAAATCTTTGCAGATTTAATAAAAAAGAAAAACTGAAATATCACAGAGCAGTAAGTATTCAGACCCTTTGCTGTGACATTTATTTAACTCTGGTGCTGTCCATTTCTTCTGATCATCCTTGAGATGGTTCTAAACTTTCATTGGAGTCCAGCTGTGTTTGATTGTACTAATTGGACTTGATTAGGAAAGCCACATACCTGTCTGACCTTACAGCTCACAGTGCATGTCAGAGCAAATGAGGATCATGAGGTCAAAGGAACTGCCTGAAGAGCTCAGAGACAGAATTGTGGCACAGATCTGGCCATGGTTCGTAAGAGCACAGTGGTCTCCATAATCCATATATGGAAGACATTTGGGATGACCAGAACCCTTCCTAGACCTGGCAGTCTGACCAAACTGAGCAATCAGGGGAGAAGAGTCTTGGTGAGACAGGTAAAGAAGAACCCAAAGATCACTGTGGCTAAGCTCCAGAGATGCAGTTTGGAGATGGGAGAAGGTTCTAGAAAGTCAACCACGACTGCAGCCCTCCACCAGTCGGGGCTTTATGGCAGAGTGGCCCGACGGAAGCCTCTCCTCAGTGCAAGACACATGAAAGCCTGCATTGAGTTTGCTAAAAAAAAAAAAAAAAAAAACACCTGAAGAATTCCAAGATGGTGAGAAGGAAGATTATCTGGTCTTATGAGACCAAGATAGAACTTTTTGGCCTTAATTCTAAGCGGTATGTGTGGAGAAAACCAGGCACTGCTCATCACCTGTCCAATACAGTCCCAACACTGAAGCATGGTGGTGGCAGCATCATGCTGTGCGGATGTTTTTCAGCTGCAGGGACAGGGAGACTGGTTGCAATCGAAGAAAAGATGAATGCGGCCAAGTACAGGGATATCCTGGACGAAAACCTTCTCCAGAGTGCTCAGAACCTCAGACTGGGCCGAAGGTTCACTGTCCAACAAGACAATGATCCTAAGCACACAGCTAAAATAACGGAGTGGCTTCAGAACAACTCCGGGACTGCTCTTGAATGGCCCAGCCAGAGACCTGACTTAAACCCAATTGAGCATCTCTGGAGAGACCTAAAAATGGCTGTCCACCAACGTTCACCATCCAACCTGACATAATTGGAGATTATCTGCAAGGAGGAAGGGCAGAGGATCCTCAAATCCAGGTGTGAAAAACTTGTTGCATCATTCCCTAAAAGACTAATGGCTGTATTAGCTCAATAGGGTGCTTCTACTACAACCCCAATTCCAATGAAGTTGGGATGTTGTGCTAAACATAAATAAAAACATAATACAATAATTTGCAAATCATGTTCAACCTATATTTAATTGAATGCACTACAAAGACAAGATATTTCATGTTCAAACCGATAAACTTTAGTGTTTTTAGCAAATAATCATTAACTTAGAATTTTATGGCTGCAACACGTTCCAAAAAGGCTGGGACAGGTGGCAAAAAAGACAAGGACAATGTTCCTCAACGTACAATTGCAAGGAATTTAGGGATTTCATCATCTACGGTCCATAATCTCATCAACAGGTTCAGAGAATCTGGAGAAATCACTGCATGTAAGCGGCAAGGCCGAAAATCAACATTGAATGCCTGTGACCTTCGATCCCTCAGGCGGCACTGCATCAAAAACCTTCATCAATGTATAAAGGATATCACCACATGGGCTCAGGAACACTTCAGAAAACCAATGTCAGTAAATACAGTTTGGGGCTACATCCGAGAGT
Organism: Phycodurus eques; assembly: GCF_024500275.1. Taxonomy (NCBI): domain Eukaryota; kingdom Metazoa; phylum Chordata; class Actinopteri; order Syngnathiformes; family Syngnathidae; genus Phycodurus; species Phycodurus eques. The sequence continues at coordinate 10,148,865 of NC_084530.1, forward strand.
GCAACTTGAAACTCTAATATGCAAAGCAAAAGCCATTTATCAACAACACCCAGAAACGCCGCCAGCTTTTCTGGGCCCGAGCTCATCCAAGATGGACTGATGAAAAGTGGAAAAGTGTTCTGTGGTCTGACGAATCCACATTTCAAATTGTTTTTGGAAATTGTGAACGTTGTGTCCTCCGGCCCAAAGAGGAAAAGAACCATCCGGACTGTTGTGGATGCAAAGTTCAAAAGCCAGCATCTGTGATGTTATGGGGCTGTGTTAGTGACAATGGCATGGGTAACTTACACATCTGTGAAGGCACCATTAATGCTGAAAGAAAACAGAGACCCCGGACTGTTGAACACCTGAAGCTGTAGATCAAGCAAGAATGGGAAATATTTCCACCAACAAAACTTCAACAATTAGTGTCCTCAGTTCCCAAACGTTTATTGAATGTTGTTAAAAGAAAAGGTGGAAAGGTTTACACAGTGGTAAACATGACCCTGTCCCAGCTTTTTTGGAACGTATTGCATCCATAAAATTACAAGTTAATGATTATTTGCTAAAAACAATAAAGTTTATACATTTGAACATTAAATATCTTGTCTTTGTAGTGCATTCAATTAAATATAGGTTGAAAATTATTTGCAAATCATTGTATTCTGTTTTTATTTATGTTTAACACAACAGCTCAACTTCATTGGAATTGGGGTTGTAAATACTGAGCAAAGGGTCTGAATACTTGTGGCTGTGTGATATTTCAGTTTTTCTTTTTTAATAAATCTTTAAAATTTCCAGAATTTTGTTTTTGATCCGTCAATATGGGGTGCGCTGTGTACATTAATGAGGAAAACAATTAACTTAAACGATTTTAGCAAATGGCTGCAGTATAACAAAGAGTGAAACATTTCAGGGGGTCTGAATACTTTCCGTACCCACTGTATATGTCATCAAAAGGCGACAAACATCACAATTGTTCGAAAAAAAAACATGCCACAAAAGCAAATGGCAGACAAAGGAGCAAAAAACTGTCAGTGGCAAAAGAAGATGCTTTACAACTGATAAATATAAGAAAATGTTGGCTCTGGTTGCACAAAATCCTTGAAATTTCCAGAAATGCATCATGACGAGACGTACGCGAGGAGCTGCATTTACTTCCGTAAACACAGTGCCTAGCAGTCGCGCAAATGCGTGTGATGTCACAGACACTCTACAGTACAAGTCACATTTGTTTTTGTAATGTGAACATACATAAAAACATAAAAAATTGGATTGAACAAAAAATTTAACAAAAAAATCCGAATTGGGTATCGTGCCCTGCAGTGTGAACTTAGCCTTAATTGGGCAAGAGGTGGGGTGCACCCTGGACTGGTCAGCAGCCAGCCAAAATTGTTTTCTAAATTTGAAATGAAGTCATGAGTAACTAACTAGCACAAATATCTGGATCAACAATGATTTACTACTTTATAATCAGAGTGATAAAAACATAAATGACCTTTTCCCTTCTGGGAGCATTTCCGATAATAGATAACATATGGTGAGAGAGTCAAAGTTACTTCCATGGCATGCTCCAAATCACTATCGGTAACAGGTGTTAGCAGCTTTCACTCATCCAAACATTTCCTATCCTAGCATTCATCACCTTACCTCTGCTGATTCCCAAGGTGTGATGAAGTCTTTGAGCTCTGGGACGAAGAAGTCCAATACAGTTGTAGTGTTTCCATTCAGCAGTGCACTCTTTTGCCAGAGGGGGGCAGCACCGCTCAAGGCAGACAAGGTGCTGGGATAGCGGGTGGGGGTAGGTGGAGATGGAGCTCTACTGCGTAAGAGGAGAGCAGAGACACGTTCCTGCAGCCTTGTCAGGGCCGCATCGGCATCCTGGATAAGGAGGATAGGAGGAGGACGAGGGACGGGACCCTTTTTCTTCTTACCACGCCCCTTACCTGCAACATAAGGAAATTGAACATTATTAGACACACTGAACATCTAAAGCTCATTCAGATGCACAACCTCAAGGTTCAAAATACAAGCTTCCTTCTACAATTTCATCATTTTTCCTGTTCGTCAATGCTATCTCTGTTTTTAAAAAAAATATTGATGTCCTGGTTCATGTTGAGCGGTTTGCAGCAGACACTGTTTGACATATACATCCATCCATCCATTTTCTGTGCCGCTTCTCCTCACTAGGGTCGCGGGCGTGCTGGAGCCTATCCCAGGTATCATCGGGCAGGAGGCAGGGTACACCCTGAACTGGTTGCCAGCCAATCGCAGGGCACAAACAACCATTCCCACTCACATTCACACCTATGGGCAATTTAGACTTGTCAATGAACCTACCATGCATGTTTTTGGGATGTGGGAGGAAGCCGGAGTGCCCGGAGAAAACCCACGCAGGCACGGGGAGAACATGCAAACTACACACGGGCGGGGCCGGGATTTGAACCCCGGTCCCCAGAACTGTGAGGCAGATGTGCTAATATATATATTAGCACAACAACAAAAAAACAAAAAAAACAAACAAACACAAAACACCTGGATACAAATGGTTGGGTCTCGTTAGACTCTAGAGTCCCTGCCACAAATCAAGTCTGAAATTAAACTGAGTAAATCTTTCATTTTCTACCTATTTCTGAAAATGTGTCTGTGAGTGAGCCTTTCTGCACTTCCGCCCCCATTCCATAACAGCGGGACAAATTTATTTTATTTGTCCATGATTTTGCAGCTAGGCTGGGCGAGGATCCTGAGCCACTTTCAGGCAAACAATGTCTGAAAAACAACATCAAAACCAAAAGGGAAACAAGAGTTGCACTGTTGTTTTGTTGGATGCAGATCGCTCGATTAAGTTGTCAGCCCGGTGGGAGCATATTGTTCGGCGATGTGTCTGCTGCACCACATGCACGGCTGAAAGAGCAATTTGGAGGCTTGGTGATGAAATGCAGCGTCCATGAGTGAAAACAGTGTCCATGCTGTCTTGTTGGCGTTCACGTGTGTGTTGCTGTTCATAGTCGAGTCGGTGCTCTAAACCAGCCATCCCTAGCTCTACGTCTAGTCGTCATGGTAGCAAAATCTGTACTCGCCATTAGACCAGCAGTACAGGGGCGGAATGAGGGCTGGCTCAAATGCAAAGGGGCCATTCTTTCAAACGGGCTCATTTTGACAAGAAAGGTGTGTTAAGTGTTGTATACAGTAATTCTTGGTCCTTGGGGTATTTGGTTGAAGTATGTCAGACATGTTAGTAAGACACCTAGTACAGTTTAAAATTGCAATTATTTAAAATAACATGCAAAGATGACGCGAAAACATGGACCCTGGACCACAAAGACAAAAGCTCCACAGATAACATTTCACATAAAGGTCTTGTAATATGCCCATTTGTGTCAACTTGACAACTGCTTTATCATAAAATGCACTTAATCTTGCGAGACACTGAACACGAGGTGATGCTGTACCTGTATTTGGCCTCCACTTCAACACAGGAGTCATGGAGAAATCAGGGGTGAGGAGCTCTGTTTTTGCCACACTCAGCTGCTCCCTCTCCTGTTCCAACAGGGAGGATGACAGAGCCAGGGCCACCATGGTGTCTTCATCCAGGAGTTTGGTGTTTTTCCTGGGTTTCTTCTTTTCTGCTCGTCTGGCTTTAGTTACACCTTTCCTTTTGGTGCCTCCAGTCTGTGAGCTGAACAGTACAAATAAAATTGGGGCCGTGAACAGATTAGGGTTCAGAATACATTTAAAAAGAAACAAAAAGACATTGAATGAGGTAGCTTCACCCCAACCTTCATCAAAGATGAAAGACGATTTGCCCATTGCTGCAATTGGTAAAATTCCACAAATCATGTTAAGAATTACACCATGACAGGACAATTCTAAACCTTTACAGAAAAAATGTACAGAGATAACTATATGGCCTATAGCAACTACAGAAATTGTAGAAGATGTATAGTAGTATAAATTCACATTTAGTTTTTAATTGTTTTGCTATGGGGTAGAGTAGAAAGACCAAAACATTTTCTCTCTGTATACATTTTTGAAATCCATGCAAAAGCGTGTGAAAAACATTTTGGACAATGACATGAATTTAATTTTGGGGGGACTTGTCCCACAGCTGGAACTATGGCTTTTAAAACAGTATCAAATACCAGTTAATTTTGGCCCAAAATGTCTGCCAGAAAGTTGGCGCTTAAGAGGAAACTGGCATCTAGTAAACATGACAATGACCTCTAGCATCCAAATAAACAAAAGAATGGTTTCCTCTGAATAATATTTCAAGTATTGGAATGGTGTAGCCACACCTAAATGCAACTGAAAATATGTGGGGCATATTAGATGTCCTTGCAATGAGAGGTGCAACAATTAATCAATTAATCGACAACTAATTGATTATCAAATTAATCTACAACTATTTGTATAATCAAGTAATTGTTTAGAGACATTATTGAAAAGTCAAAAACTAAAAATAGCAATCAAACCGTTCACTGAAATTAATACATGAAAAACAAATAATAAAATCATGAATCAAAAATATACAGTCCCCTCCAAAAGTATTGGAAGGGCAAGGTCAATTCCTTTGTTTTTGTTGTATACTGAAGACATTTGGGTTTCAGATCAAAAGATGAATATGAGACAAAAGTTCAGAATTCCAGCTTTTATTTCATGATATTTACATCTAGATGCGTGAAACAACTCAGGACAGACCACCTTTTGTTTGAAGCCACCCACTTTTCAAATGAGGATAAGTATTGGAACAGACATTATGAAATTAACTTAAAGTGAATAACATTTAATATTTGGTGGTACAACCCATCCATCCACCTATTTTCTACACCGCTTATCCTCACGAGGGTCGTGCGTATGCCAGAGTCTATCCCCAGCTAACTGTGGGCAAGAAGTGGGGTACATCCTGAACTGGTTGCCAGCCAATCGCAGGGCACATATAAACAAAAAATGATTCACACTCACATTCACACCTACGGGCAATTGAGAGTCTTCAATTAACCTACCATGCATGAATACCCGGAGAAACCCCACACAGGCAGGGGGAGAACATGCAAACTCCACACAGGCGAGGCTGGATTTGAACCCGGGTCCTCAGAACGGTGAGGCGGATGTGCGAACCAGTCTGTGGTGGCATCACCCTTACTTGCAAGCAAGCCTGTGACCCATTGACTTCAACAGACCGTTGCATTCTTCATTTGAAATGTTTTTCCAGGCCTTAACTGCAGCCTCTTCTGCTCTTGTTTGTTACTGGGGGTTTCTCCCTTCAGGAGGTAAAATGCATGCTCTATTGGGTTAAAGTCCAATGATTGACTTGGTTAGACTAAGACCTTCCACTTTTCCCCCCGATGAAGTCCTTTGTTGGGTTGCCAGTGTGTTTTGGGTCATTGTCTTGTTGCATGATGAAGCTTCTCCTGATTAGTTTGGATGCACTTTTTTGTAAATTGCCAGACAAAATGGTTTTGTACACTTCAAAATTAATTCTGCTGCTACTATCATGAGTTACTGCATCAATAAAGACTATTGAGCCCGTTCCAGAAGCAGGCATGCAAGCCCAAGCCATTACATTACCGCCACCATGCTTCACAGATGAGCTTGTGTGTTTTGGATCATAAGCAGATCATTTCCTTCTCCATACTTTGGCCTTTCCATTACTTAGGTAGAGGTTAATCATGGTCTCATCAGTCCATAAAATTTTGCTCCAAAACTTTTGAGTCTCATCTTTGTACTCCTTTGCAAAATCCAATCTGGCCTTCCGATTCCTTTTGCTGATGAGTGTTTTGCATCTTGTAGTATGGCATGTAAATTTATTCTCTTGAAGTCTTCTTTGAACAGTGGATTGTGATACCTTCATCCGTGCCGTATGGAGGTTGGCAGTGATGTCACTGACTGTTGTCTTTGGGTGTTTCTTCACAATGTTTCTGTCATCAACTGCTGTTGATACGCTTGGCCAACCTGTTCGATGTCTGTTGCTCAGTTCACCAGTAGTTTATCTTTTTCAGGACATTCCAAATTTTTGTATTGGCTATGCCCAATGTTTGTGCAATAGCTCTGATTGATTTTCCCTCTTCTCTCAGCTTCAAAATGGTTTGCTTTTCTCCCATTCATATCTCTCTGGTCTTCGTCTTTGCTTAACAGCATATGCAGTTTTCACAGGTGAAACACAAAGCCAAACGCAAGCACTGTTTAAGCAATCTATCCAAAAGGCAATACCTGAGCAACTAGAAACATCCATCAGTCACATTCCAATACTTTTGCTCACTTGAAAAGTAAGTGGGTTCAAACAAAAGGTGCTCTGTCCTGAGTTTTAACACATCTAGATTCTGAACTTTTGTCTCATATTCATCTTTTTTGGTCTGAACAAAAACAAAGGAATTGACCTTGCCGTTCCAATACTTTTGGAAGGGACTATTTTTTTTACATTATGTTATTATTTTGATATAGATATACAGACAATGGAACCTCTGAGGTCATTCAATTTGGATTTTGAGTGTATATGGTTAAATGAATGAAATTAAATGGCGGCTTAATTGGGGTTGGGTATCGAGAATCGATTGGAACCGGGACTAACATTCCGGTTCACCCGGGATCATTCAAATAAAATAAAAAAAATCGTTTCCCAGTTTCGATGCCTACAGTCCACCGACCCCGAAGAAGCAGCGAAAACCAACGAAGAAGAACACGCACAAAGCTGTGCTTGTGCCCAACAGCAGCGGCGAACAAAAGTGTTAACTATGTTAAAATAAATGACCAGTCACCTCAGTGCAACACTTGGATAAAGATTATATTGTGCAAAGGAGCCTTTCACGATGTGTAGAAGTCTGACGCGTTCTGAGCCTCAGCCTACACCGCGCGGAACTTCTAACAAGTTAAACGCTGGGTTGCACTCTTGCACTGATGGTTTTTAGCGTTTATTTTAGTCTTCAAACCAAGCGCTGATGACGGACACAAAAATGAAATAAGTTACTTCATCATACTGGAAAGAAAGTAGAAACAGTCGCATGACAAGCTTAACATTGAGCTAAAACTTCACCAAAGGTCAAACTAGCAACTTTACATCACAATGAATTGTGACAAAATTCACAAAAAAAGTCACACGGTATGACAAACACTAACCTTGTGTCTCATCGGTGGGTAGGTAAAGGAATCAACATTTTATATCGCTTGGTTCCATTACTTTCATTGTCAAAATTCAGTGTCGTGTGAAGTTACTTTTCGTGCCAAAATGCCGGGTTCCGGTGCGTACCCTTCAAAATAAAAGGCTAAATGCTTCAAACAGGAAGTAAAGTTAAAAAACTTGCACTTATAAACCATTTGAAGTGATAAAACAGTCGCAAATAACTACTTTAACAATGCTATTTTAACTTGTAGCTGAAACAATAATTAATGTCTATTACGTCAATAGGGTTAGTCCCACACACATTGCCTTTTAGTTCATAGGTTTGATATTGATACTGGTTATAAAGAACACAGACTCCAATGTTCATTTTAGTTCATGCGGCAAGCTGCTAATAAAATGGATGTTCATAATTAGGACACTCTTTATTTAAACCATGCAAACCTTTTCGACCCAGTCCCTAAAAGAATCGGAATCGAGAATCGTTTGGAACTGGAATCGAAATGAAGAACCAGAATCGCTCAAATTCAAACGATGCCCAACCCTAGGCTTCATTATAGTGCCATTTATTTGCAGCCTGGAGACGAAGGCCTGAACATGTGGTTCTCTGAGGGAGTCTCAAGAGTCTACAGAAGTCTTATTTAACACCACAAAAAGTGTTTTTTTTTTTTGCCAATCAATTCTTCTAATAAATAAATAAAAAATAGGTCACCTGAGGCGTCAGAAAAGTTCATCCAAATCCAGCCAAAAAAAAATCGCTAAGTTAGCAACACTCAGGATTCAACCATTAGTATTGTTTGAAATTGTGAAAAAAATGCATGTTTTCTTTAAAATCGCATCTCAAGGGAATAAAGATTGTATGATGGCAACAGTTTGACCCTGGAATGGATTTCTATTTCCATACGGAAACATTTGTTTCAAAATCCCCCAAAGTCAGACATTGATGAGGAATGGACTTTGTTTGACCACAGAGGTTCTCCTATATGTATGCTTGACTGATGGGAAGTGTGGCTAGAGTAGACATACAGTGTGTTGGTAGCAGCATGCTGCATCTCCTCTGCCTGCCTCTGGAGAGCCTGTAGCAGGTCGGCAGGACTGACGCCCATGACTGCCGAGCAACGCTTCAAGTGGGCACAGCGACTCTTGTGCGACTTGAATTTCTTACCACAAATTGGACAGTCAGGGACACCCAGAGGCGGAGGAGGTGGAGGAGGAGCAGCAATTTGATGCTCACTGTTATCCAAACATCTAACAGCAGAAATGTATACATTTTAGTACAATTACAATTAGTGATGCACCAAAATGAAAATTCTTGACCGAAACAGAAAAACTGAAATTGGGGAGCCCAAGGCATACAACCGAAATTACCAATCAAACAGAATTTGTAAGCACTTTCCATACAAAAGAATGCAACACATGGCGTTTTACATTAACTCAAATATAAAAATGAATCAAAACTGCTAATTATTAATTATAAAACTATCTAATCATTACTAAAATTACATTTATAGCTATGACTGCAGCGCTGCCAACCTATAGAAATTCACTTCCTGAACAATTTCTCTGAACTTCCATATTTTTAAAATGATGTCAAGAACATTACTGTGGGACAGTTATTGCAGTATCTTAGGTAGTAGGACAAAAAATAATTCTGCATGCTGTTCCGTTCCACAACATAATTACTACTCTATAATTGTAATAGTTAATAAATTATGGCTTCCATATTTGTTATTTTACTGTACTTATTGCATCAATCTTGAAATGGTGGACACATTTGCAGCCAAATGTCTTCTGTTGTGTGCTCTTTTTGTATTTCCTCTATCCATTATTGGTGCTGAAATGGTGCAAATTACCCATTGTGGGACTAAAAAAGGTGATCTTATACTCTAAATATTATTATAAATGTGTGCATGAAAAGAAATAAGGAAATGTCTGTTTGGCAGATTTCTTTCTTTGTAATGTGCTTCTTGCCAATAAATCTGACTGCTGGACAGCCAGTTTATTTTCCTTTTAATTGGTGTCGCATTTGTAAGGAATATGCATTTGTGGGATGAGCAGCGGAGCAGAGTATGTGGGTTGTGCGCGTGAAAAATTTGCTAAATGTCTGCCAAGGCAGAAAAGCTTATTTTGCTGTTGCCATTGGCTCTTATTTGAGCTTCTTGTACTGGAGCTGATGTCTGCAACACATGCATTGGATCCTAAATATGTGGAGAAATATAATGTTCAGCAATATGTCCAGATTCTGCCTACAGCTGTTGGATAATAGCGTCACAGTGAGGAGGAGAAGCGAAGAACGCTACGCTGATTGCTGCACTGATAGGGTAACATCTTTTGGTGGAAGCAGTGTGATGGTGTGCATTTTTTGGCATTTCTCTCACTGGAAAAAAACAGGCTTGTCATCACTGGTGGCAAACTCAATCCAAAGAGATATCAAGATGAGATTCTATCTTCTTCTTCTTCTTTTCCTTTCGGCTTGTCCCGTTAGGGGTCGCCACAGCGCGTCATCCTTTTCCATGTAAGCCTATCTCCTGCATCCTCCTCTCGAACACCAACTACCATCATGTCTTCCCTCACGACATCCATCAACCTTCTCTTTGGTCTTCCTCAAGCTCTCTTGCCTGGCAGCTCCATCCTCATCATCCTACTTCCAATATACTCACTATTTCTCCTCTGGACGTGTCCAAACCATTGAAGTCTGCGCTCTCTAACTTTGTCTCCAAAACATCGAACCTTGGCTGTCCCTCTGATGAGCTCATTTCTAATTTTATCCAACGTGGTCACTCCGAGAGCGAACCTCAACATCTTCATTTCCGCCACCTCCAGCTCTGCTTCCTGTTGTCTCTTCAGTGCCACTGTCTCTAATCCATACATCATGGCTGGCCTCACTACTGTTTTCTAAACTTTGCCCTTCATCCTAGCAGAGACTCTTCTGTCACATAACACACCTGACACCTTCCTCCACCCGTTCCAACCTGCTTGGACCCGTTTCTTCACTTCCTGACCACACTCACCATTGCTCTGGACGGTTGACCCCAAGTATTTAAAGTCCTCCACCCTTGCTATCGCTTCTCCCTGTAGCCTCATTCTTCCCCCACCAGCCCTCTCATTCATGCACATATATTCTGTTTTACTTCGGCTAATCTTCATTCCTCTTCTTTCCAGTGCATGCCTCCATCTTTCTAACTGTTCCTCCAGCTGCTCCCTGCTTTCACTGCAGATCACAATGTCATCTGCAAACATCATGGTCCACGGGGATTCCAGTCTAACGTCATCTGTCTGCCTCTCCATCACCACTGCAAAAAGGAAGGGGCTCAGGGCTGATCCCTGATGCAGTCCCACGTCCACCTTAAATTCTTCTGTCACAAGAATTTAAGGTCGACTATTCTATAACCAGTGGCAATTCCGTATCACCGCAGTCTGGGACCAAAGATGACAACGCTACCTCTGAATGTGGGAGTGGAGAGGTCAGAATAGGCTGCCAGCAGTCCTGACCTCACAACCCGATTGAATACTTGTTAGATCACCTTGGGTGTGCTTTTCACAACACAACAATGTTGGCTTACTTGCGACAAAAGTTGGTTGAAGAATAGGATACCATTCCACAGCAGTGCCTGACAAGCATAAGGAGAAGGTGCCATGTGGTTGTGGCTGTGTATGGTTCTTCTACATGCTACTGAGGCTCCTGATTGATGTTAAAATTGCCAGTATTTCTTGTTTTTTTCAATCTTCAATCAAAATACCAAACAAGAATCAATGGCAACAGCAAAATAAGATGCTTGTCATTGGATGAGATCTGGCAACTTTTTCATGGGCACAACCCACATAGTTCTGCTGCTCTTCCAACAAATGCCTGTTACTTACAAATGTGGCCTCATTTAAAATGGAAAGAAACTGGCTTTCCAACACTTTACAATTTGTTGTCAACAGACAATGTCGTCACAAAGAAATAACAAAACAAATGTTCTTACTTTTTGTACTATGTGTAGTATTATTAAGCCATGCATATTGTTCTACCACATTTAATGAAGACCATCCTGATTACCCAAAAGAAGGGCAATTGGTAACTTCTTGTTGCTTAGTAAAAACACTGACCTGTTTATGTGCTGTGTGCGCCCCTCAGGTGTCATGTGAGATAAAGCTCTGTGACAGATGTGACAGAAGAAGAGACCCTCAGCTGCCAAGTCCAGTGAGTGGACCTCTGTCGCCTCACGGTCAAGTTGCTCCTGCAGCCGCATGGCCACAGCCTCATCACTGTCCTGAGGCCTCAGATGGTGACCTGAAGTGGAGCACTGTAGTACTTCTGGGAAAAGATCAGTGTGCATTTCATTGCATTGGTTTATTGTTGTTTCAGAAGTTGAATGCTAGTGTATTTTGGATCGTTATCCTGCTGCAGAAACCAAGTGCGCTACAGCTTGAGGTCACAAACTGATGGCTGAAGAGTCTCAGCAGGCTTCATCAGTTCATGCACAAGACTAGGTAGGACAGCACTAAGGCTAATGTGAAAAATCAACTATTTATCCTTCAAGTTGGCCGCATGCCTTAAACCATCTGTCTTCTCTGTCCAGTATCAGCACATCTTTGTCCTCAAAAGAGTGCTGTTTCTCTTTCAAGTGTGGGAAGAGAGAAGAATAAAAAGCATACCTCGTAAAACATAAATTAATCCAAACGTAAATGGAGATTTTATGGAATATTTGTGTTTGAATTCCCTCAGACTTGTAGTGTTACTCACACACTACAGTCAGTAAAGACCGCTGTCTACCTGCATCTTAAAAGATAAACAGCACTCTTTTGAGGACAAAAATGTGCATTCTTGACAGAGAAGACAGGTGGTTTGAAAGAGGAGTGAAACAAGCCATCTACGTTAAGGTGGAAAGACCATCTCTAAACAGAGGAGGTGGCTTTCGACACTACCCATCTCCCGCATACCCTGCCCTTTCATCCATTCCAAAGAGACTCAATAATTCCGCCTCCAACAAATAACTATTAAAAAAAAACATGGCCTCTATTTGCCTTGAGCCAGCTCCACAAGCTCTTTTTTTTAACAACTGAATGGAATAGTGACGAGGGAGTTTGCACCTAACGACTGCTGTTGACAGACAGTGGCCTCTCTGCAAGGCATCCTAACATTCCTGCCGGTCAACCTCAAGTATGCATGTCTAGAACAGGCCCCGGTTCGCACACTTGTGCAACAATATTATCTTAGGTATCTATTTTAACTTCCCAATCCCCTCTGTAAAATATTTTTTTGTTTTGTTTTTCAAATATGTTGCACAGGTTACAGGTCACACGCATGGCATAAAAAGTCTGAAACGTTTATCTTTTGTCTCATTAGCATTTGAACAGGGGTGTGTAGACTTTTTATATCTATTGTATAACGTGTACGGTTGAAAGAGAGAAAGAACTACCAAACATCACGTCAGCTCACCTGACTGTGGAGGAGATGAATGCCTGCTATGCTCCACGTTGTGCACCATCATAGGCAGAGCGGCTTTTTTGAAGTGTTGCATCCTGCTGAGCAATTTGTCTTTCGCCCCCAAGCCCTTTTCAGTTGTCTGCACTGAAGCCAGCTCAGCATCTGCTGAATCGTGCACACCCTTGCCCGTTTTTCCCACGACCTGTTGCGCTTCGCTACGAGCATACAGTGATTCGGCTCCGACACAATGAGACCGAGAGCCCTCCTTGTTTCTTCTCTCGTCTTCATTGCTTGCCTGAATTGATGTATGCTGGAATGCGCGCCTTTGTTTTGGCTCAACTTCTTTCTTGCGGGAACGTTTCAACAGCTTTGAGCAGAGGTCAACAAAGTCCTGGTCCGAGTCGTTCATGATTGAGACCCTTTTTTGTGGTCACCTTTGTTGAAAATATCGCCCCAGCATGTACACGGCGGTGGCAAACATCACTAACAGATAGCCAACGTGTGAGTTAGTTCCTTCCAGCTTGATTCAAGGATCCACAGGGACTATTATGAAAAACAAACGGTAACAAATATTACATTCGTTCCAAGTTTCTATCCGTAAAAAAAAAAAAGGGCATTGGTCACAACATTGGCTCGCTAGTCGTGTCTTTGACTTGCCTTCTCACCGGACTTTCAGCATCAAAGTTGTGCTTCATTCTTATTAATTTTCATTAATGAATCATTCAATAGGCAGAACCAGACTCTAACCATTTTTGACTTATGGTCATGTGACGGTAAGGGGGGAAAAAAAGCTTCACTTCCGGGTTATGCTGGCTGCGCTTTTAAAACGCAACTCGTCTACTAGGAAATTTATTTATAACTTGATTTTTCCTCTGTAAAGAACCAAAACTTTCTTTTTTTGGTTTGAACATTTATTGTTTGGCTTCATTAACAACCCAAAAAAGTAAAGTTTCTTTTTCTTTTTTATAATGTCGTCTAAATTAAATAATGTCAATACGCTAATCAAAAACAGTTTTGCATTTTTGAACATGAAATCAAGCAATATATTACTTCTATTAAGACACTCCACGAATATGGAAGCACATAAAACTTTGGATTTATGTGCTCTATATAATATTTCTATAATGAGACTGTCTTTTTGCCTGTTTGTATTCCAGCCCCTTTGCAATTGAATTTGTGTTGTTTCTACATAAAAGACAAAAAATATAAAAGCAAAATGTGTCCACTAGATTTGCACGGACACAGATTTCATAAAATAAATATTTAATTATTTAATGATTGTAGTCAATTTCCATCCATCCATTTTCCTTACCACTCATCCTCACTAGGGTGGAGCCTATTCCAGCTATCTTCGGGCGGGAGGCAGGAGGCAGGGTACGTCCTGAACCGGTCGCCAGCCAATCGCAGGGCACATAGCGACAAACAACCATTCGCACTCACGTTCGCACCAAAGGGCAACCACCATGCCGTGCCGTTTGTTACCTTGAAAAGCTGAAATCTGATTTTATACTTTTCCTAAACTGGTCCATGCTCTCAAATATAGCACCCCTTATACGGTAGCGGACATAACTACAACAAAATAATGAAAAATCAAAACTAATTCATAGGTGTCAAACTTAAGGGCTGGGGGCAAGACCTGGTCCATCGCATCATTTTATGTGGCCTGCGAAAGCAAATCATGTGTGTCAACTTCCATGATTCTTACTAAAATTTGAACCAAAATTTCAAATTTTCACATGTAATATTTTTTTGGAGACAAAAGCCCTTTTTCAATAGTTGAACAAACTATTATCCTTGACTTCTGATTGCAAAAGTACTTATCCATCAATTTGTTGTATATAAGTGTAGCGGACATGCTCCCCGCAACCTGAGGTGTCACAGTAACTCCCCCACGACTTGATAAACTGCTTTCTTCCAAGCAGCCCTGCTGTGAGACTACCACAAGACGCCGCCTACTGGGCCCTAAAGTAATTAGCAGGACCACTCGAAATCTTGGTTTAGTCATCAGTCTTTTTCTTCGTTTGAACTGACAGCAGCAAAAAGGGACAGAGCGACAAATGTGCACACACGGCGCCACCCACTGGAGCTTGACAGTACTGCAACCCATAAACTTCCATTCAGTGGTTTTTAGCTGAAGATAAAATGTCCGTTTTGATATTTCACAAACTCTGCAGAAATATTCCAAATGTATGCCTTGATGTCTGTGTTAGTGTGTCAACTTTACTGGTGCAGCTGCGAGACCCCAAACAGCATGAAAAATGTTGAAACATAAGCAGTTGATTTGCCAAGACTCAAAATAAAACATTCATTTGATATTGTTGACCTATGAGTAAAGAGTACAAAGTTGGGAGTATTTTATATTACTATATGATTTTAAACCCATTTTATGGGTCAAAATTGTAAAATCCGAGGACCAGACAAGACCACACCCATCAGCTTGACTAGATTCAAGCTGATGGGTGTGGTCTTGTCTGGTCCTCGGTCCTCTTTGAACACACCCCCTGGGTATTTAACCCCCGACTCCCGCCGCCTAACGCTCTTGGCGCTTCGCTCTTGCCTTGCTCCCTTTCTTTTGTTCGGACACGGTGTTAGGCCAACGTGAATGCTGGGATGAGAACGGACTCGGGTTCCCAGCCTCTACGTGGGTCACCGCTAGGCAATCAGAGCAGCTGCTACTAAAAGTACCAGGTACACTTCCAGCCAAGTGTGATCGCTCTGAAATTGCTAGCAAGTCCTTGAAGAGGCAGGAAGAAAAACAGTCACAACCTCCCACAGAACGCGTGAAGAACCTCTTTCCCTTTTTCCGCCTGTTTTTGTTTGACTTTTGTGCATCTTTTGCGTCAACCAAACCTCCCTCCTCGCGTCCCGAGACGGACCACCCCGCACATCAGCTGATCTACATTGTTGAGTAGACGCGGCAATTATCGCCATGAGGTACAAGATTAGTGCCTAATAATTTTGGGGAAATTGCTAGCATCACACAATCCCAATTTTGTCCTCCCTATCGCTCGGACTGGACGCATTAAGCGCTCACGTTTTAAACTTTAGTACAACACACGATGTTCTATTTCCCTCTTCATACGCATATTTTCTTTCACCATTATTCGCGTTTCCTTGTTGGAGTTACCCTCTTTGTGTTTCCCTATAGATCCCTCGTAGATTTCCTAAACAATGTAGCAACCTTTAGATTATGAGACTGATAAAAGGTTTGTCGTCGCTTTCTTCTAAATTTTATACATATAAAAAGGGACGTGGTGCTCCTTTATGACAAATTAGTTGAATTTTAACGTTAAAGCGTAAATCGGACTAACCCGGAAGTGAATGCACGAGTTTACCTTCGTTCATATATTTTTCCAAATTAATAAAATTCTTATCTAAACCAATGTACGCTACATATGTAATAATATAATGACGCAATTAAACAATGTGGCCCGAGACAAAAAGGAGTTTGACACTCCTGGTCTGATGGATCAGTCTTGTCTTCAGGGTAAAGTCCCCCAATTAGTATTTTGTGTTGACCTTGGTCTTTGACCTGTCGTTTTCAAAGCACTGGCTTTTTTTGCGCGTAAATTTTTTTATACAAATCTAGCATCATAATGTGCTGAAGTTTGATTTGATGCATTCACATGGTGTTAGGCTGATGAGTAAATTTTTTTTATTTTCCACAGCTACCAATTTTTAGGGTAAACGATAAAATGATTAGTCCCCACTTGTCATCCGTGCATGACTGCAATCTGAAGCTCACTCAATATTTCCAACCCACATTAAGAGAAGTGGTTGTAATGAAAAATAATTAATTGAAGGGGAATATGAGGAACATTTGTAAATGTGCTAATGACATTTTCTATAAAGAATCTTGAGCTGAAACATCCATCCATCCATCCATCCATTTTCTACCGCTTATCCGAGGTCGGGTCGCGGGGACAGTAGCTTTCTTTAGCAGGGACGCCCAGACTTCACTCTGCCCAGCCACTTCATCCAGCTCTTCCGGGGGAATCCCGAGACGTTCCCAGGCCAGCCTAAAGACGTAGTCTCTCCAGCGTGTCCTAGGTCGTCCCTGGCCGCCTCGGCAATGGCGGCGCGGAACATGGTCCACTCAGACTCTATGTCCCCCACCTCCCCTGGAACATGAGCAAAGTTCTGTCGGAGGTGGGAGTTGAAACTCCTTCTGACAGGGGATTCTGCAAGACGTTCCCAGCAGACCCTCACAATACATTTGGGCCTGCCACGTCGGACCAGCATCTTCCCCCACCATCGGAGCCAACTCACCACTAGGTGGTGATCAGTTGACAGCTCCGCCCCTCTCTACACCCGAGTGTCCAAGACATGCGGCCGGAAGTCCGATGATATGACCACAAAGTCGATCATTGAACTGCGACCTAGGGTGTCCTGGTGGCAAGTGCACGTGTGGACACCCATATGCTTGAACATGGTGTTTGTTATGGACAATCCGTGATGAGCACAGAAGTCCAATAACAGAACACCGCTCGGGTTCTAATCGGGGGGGGGGGGCCGTTCCTCCCAATCACACCCTTCCAGGTCTCACTGTCATTGCCCACGCGAACGATGGAGTCCCCAGCAGGAGCGCTCTCAAGAGGACTGGGACCAGAGCCCAAGCTGTGTGTGGAGGCGAGACCGGCTATATCTAGTCGGAACTTCTCGACCTCACACACCAGCTCGGGCTCCTTCCCTGCCAGAGCGGTGACATTCCATGTCCCAAGAGCCAGTTCTGAAACAAATTAAGAAAATAGTAATAGGAGTGATCCTTTTTAGTCAACAGTTTAGTTCATCCGTTTCATCAGTTTATTTAACAATATGGTATAGAAGTAAGAAATTAGCCTTTTACCAGTTTGTACAGTGTGTTTGTTCTCTTCCTTATATTCATAGTACTTTGCTTTATGTGGATTTACAATGGAAGAAAAAGCAAACTCTCCCCGCCCGTTCAAGTTTTTGGCTAGAAGAATGAGGGTCGATGACTCAGAGAGAATCTTGATGGTGCCTCCATTCTTCAAACACACTTTAGTGTATAATTTAAAGGGTGGGTGATCATTCCACCTGAGTTTAGGGCACTGCTCTCTTTCTCCCACTCTCTTTATAATATTTGATTGAAAAAAGCGTGACAAATCATTTTTTTAATGTCAAAGTAACAATTTTCTACACCTGCAAAAACAAGACTTTCCAACATCCAGGCATCTGAGATGGGCGCTGTAAATGTTAGTTTTGGGGGGTTTGTGGTACCAGTAGGATCTGATTCTTTTAATGAGCGTGAGGTTTGCGTCGGTGTCTTCATGTGCACCTGTATACATGTGTGTAAACAACCTGCCACAGTCCATTTCCTATTTTAATACAACTGAGTGCTCTTCATACACACAGAGAAGAGGTCTCAGTCCCTCAGCACATCATTGATGAATTATATAATGCATGACCACAAATCCCAGGGACAACAGCTTGACAATAGAACAAAACCCTGGCCCAGCTTCCAGACAAACTTTTTTTCCCCTAATGGTACAAAAGATATGAATAATACAATTCAATTGTACATTTTCTTTAAAAAAAAAAAAAAAAAAATGAGGATGGCATGAAATCATACCAAGAACCAACCAAAAATAAATTGAGTATTGATTTGGTCTCAACCAAAAAATATATTCTTTGTGACTTAAATTGCATTTTAAGAAGCTAATTGCAAACCCCGTTGCAGTTGCAGGAAGCAAAAAAAAAAAAAAAACCTTGAGGAATATTTTATTCCCACGGGGTGTTGGACTTTAACCCCCCCGCCCCAACTTAACAAATTCTCTTTTTTTTGTTTTTACAAGTTTTTTTTTAATACAGGTACAAAAATGCTCTCAATAGTAGAAAGAACAAACAAAGCCCTCTAAGATAAAGAGTCTGAGGGAAGTTAGGAAGAATTTAGGAAGGGTCCCTGGTACTTCATTTCCCAGCAGAAATGCTACAATCCCTCCACAAACTTCTCTAGAGTGTCTCCTGTCGCATCTCCCACCATGCTCAAGTCACTATTTAGTACCCCTCTGTTGGGAGGGTTAAGCTGGGGTAGCATGGCGCTTTGTTCTGGTGTCCCCAAGTGTCCCTGTTCCATGGACCCTGACAGTGGGCCTCCAAGTCCATGATGGGGGGAACTGGAGTGGGGTGGAGGTGGGTGCTGTGGTGAGGGCTGGGGCTGGTTCTGGATCTGCGGCGAGGGACTGGAATGTGGTGGTGGCTGCGAGGTCGGACAAGGGGACTGAACAGGCGCAGGGGAACGCACTTGGTTGCTTAGACTGTTGGCTAATGTGGGCTGGCTGGGGAGATGCTGCCCACCTTGAGGCTGACCGGCAAGCAGGTGAGTTTGGGGGCTCATGGGGCTGGGCTGGACAGGAGAAGCCATCTGCTGTTTGAGGACAGCTTGCTGCTGAGGAAGATGTTGCTGCTGTTGTTGCTGAAGAATTCGTTGATGCAGTATTTTCTGAGTAGGGTCCATTCCAATGCCCGGCTGGGCCATGGGTGGTAGTTGGCCCATTGGGGCCCCAGCTGATCCTGCCCCTGCTTGCATGGCTTGAATCTGCTGTTGCTGCATGCGGAGTTGGGAGTACGTAGCTGCTGTAGCCTGGGCCTGGGCAGGGAACTGGCCGGGGTGTCCCTGAGGCATCACTGCCTGTTGTTGCTGTTGCTGCTGTTGTCTCAAGAGTTGGCGACGATAGAGCTCTTGAATTTGCGGGTTGGTGTTATGTGCTGCATTCATCAGCTGCCCTTGCGCCCCCATCGCTGCCATACCCTGAGCAGCAGGTTGCTGAGGCTGCTGAGATGGTATCCCTGGTCTTTGCACGGTAACTCCTGGCATGCCCATGGTCTGCATTGTGGGCAAACCAGGCTGCTGACCTGCTTGCTGCTGTGGTTGGTTGGCGTGGTACTTGGCGGTTCGCTGTTTAATGAAAGCAGCCATTAGCTGAGGGTTTGATTTGAGGATGTTGAGGACTTGCTGCTGTTGCTGAGGTGAGCTGGGCGACTTGAGGGTACGGAGAAGATCCTGAAGAGCATTGGGGGCTATAGCGCCAGGTCTTTGTGGTGCCTGTGGCCTTGCACCAGGCTGCTGTGGAATGAGCATCCTTTGCCCCGGAGGTTGCTGTCCTGGAGGCATCATGGCTCGCTGCATGGTCATGGCCTGCGTGGGGGTCTGGCCTGGGACAAGGCCTGGTTGTTGATTCTGTGCAGCCTGCATGGGCCCTCCAGGTCCAGGCCATGAACCGGGGGCCATGTTTGGTTGCATGACCTGTGGTACCCGTGGCCCTGGTACCATCTGCATGGGTGCTTGCATTGGTCCTGTCATACGCTGTTGTGGCTGCTGGGGGTTCATCGGCAAGCCGTTCATGTTGACCAGATAGTTCTGCTGGTTCTGTTGAGCCTGTGCCATCAATTCAATGTGGCGGGCCATCTTGACAGCAGCAAGGGGAGGCTGCTGTTGTATTTGTTGTGGCTGAGGTGGCTGTGGAACAGGGGACGGTTGCTGATGCAGAGGGGAGGCCTGGGGCCCTGGCTTACCTTGGGGCACAGCTGCTTGGGGCTGTTCATTGCGCGGTGCACTGGTTAAAGAAGGGGACATGACACCTGACGAGTTGGGGGTCTGAGGCTGATTGGACAGTGGCGGCTGTGGCGTCTGGGGTGTGTTGGGCTGTGCATGGGAAGTTGGAGTTGTTGGAGCAGCTGATGCCGGTGGGGACGGTAGCGGCATGGTTCTGCCTTGCATGGTTGCCATTCTTCTCCTCATCAAGTGAGCCTGCTGGAGCCTGTGCTGCAGCTGCTGCTGGCGAAGCTTGTGCTTGATATTCAGGCAGAATGGCACCGGACACTTATTCTCCTGACAGTTCTTTGCATGGTAACAGCATAAAGCAATAAGCTGCTTGCACACAGGACATCCACCGTTTGTTTTCCGCTTGCAACACTTTGTGTGCTGCACCACTCTCTTCATCTTCTGGCAGGACGG
Source organism: Phycodurus eques (assembly GCF_024500275.1). Taxonomy (NCBI): domain Eukaryota; kingdom Metazoa; phylum Chordata; class Actinopteri; order Syngnathiformes; family Syngnathidae; genus Phycodurus; species Phycodurus eques. The sequence continues at coordinate 10,169,346 of NC_084530.1, forward strand.
CAGAGAGCAGTTGGCGTTGCGGCACTGACAAGCATGGACAAGAGACTGGATGCAGCGTTGGATGCTCAAACGCCGGCTTTCCTGTGGGCTCTTTGAGGCCTCGCCACTCTGGCTGTTGTTGTCATCATCCAGGCCGAGACCCCATTTCACCATCTGGTGCTCATGGCCCTTTGCATTATAACAATTAATACAAAGGTCAAAGTCCTGCGAAAAGAAAGACAGGGACAAGGTAAGGTAACCTCAGCATTAAAAAAAAAAACTATATCCAAGTGACATCAATTTTAAAAATAACTACAGGGAAAAAAATGGATCAGTATGCAAAAGATGCTTATGTCACAAGGGTAACACACCTCACACACTGTGCAGTGCCATCGTGTCTCAACATGGTGCTTGCATTCATTGCAAGTGTACACAAAGCGGTCCTGTCCCTGGTTGTGCAGCTCAACGAGCATACACATAGTGCTCCACTTGCATCTCCTGAGAGAGCTAAACTCCCAATGTTTGTCCCTGGCCAAAGTCAAAAAAGCATCACGGCCATCCATCAGATCACAGGAGAGCAAGGGGTCGGGGTCAATAATGGGGTGCAAAGTGTTGACCATGGGGCCGGGGTGGAGGTGGATTACAAAGAACACCTATAGCAGACAAAGAAACAGTTAGAAAGAAATTAACAGCTTTCATGTTAAAATGCACAGCACATACATGCACGCACGCACAGTCCATTATTGGTGGTCTGGTCTTGATCAAAAACTGTCATCTAAATTAGTTGCAAAAAAAAAAAAAAAGTCTCACCTCTTTGTGCTTCTCCATGGTGGCATAAAGCTTCTGGGACAAATCGTTTGCTACATTCGGCATTCCAGGCTTCTTCTTGTTGGCGCGACTCACACTGCTTTTGTTTTTATTGGTCTTCTTGTTGTTTTTCTTCTTAGCATTTTTACTGTCACCTGGGGTACCCTGAGAGTGATATACAGTAAGAAAGTATGAAAATCTGTTACCTCATGATAACAGGATAGCATATAATTTCACAGATTCATTAATTACCTTACAATATTGTAAGAGTCAACAAGAGAGGCCAAGGGGATATTTATAAACAGTGGTGCCCATAAGCATGCACTAAATTCATTTGTTGCCTCGCATATGCACACCAAACATTTTGCTTTTTTAAAAAAACAATTTCTCCCCCCTCTAAGTAGAGCTGTGGACGACATACTGTTGCCTGAATGGAAGCGAGAGAAGAGGTGCACTTGTTTATCATGCATCCGCTCCCGTTTAAACACTGCCACAATACTGTTTCCCCCTCCCGCCTCATAGAGCTGCACTGTAAAAACCAGCTGGTGCTCCTAGCTTCTAACCAATGACGACATTATTTGTCTGAGGTGGGTTGGCGCTGTTTCCCAGGGCGCTTTCCCGTGTGGGACAAGGCAAGCTCATGGCTGAGTTCAATTGAACTATGAAAGGAACAAATGTTCATCAAGTGATTCCATTCAATATGTTCACGTAAATAATTTGTTCATTTGAACGAGTCATTCTTGAAGGACACAACACGCAGAGACTCGAGTTTGAGAGGCAAATTCAAACGAGCAGTAACTTGAGCACAAACTAGTTGCCTATGTTTTAACTTCTAGTTTTAGCAATTATGTTTTAGTTCATTATTTAGCGTTTTGTTGACAAAAAGATGACATAATTAGTAGGTTGTGAAGCTAATGAAACGTGCCAACTGGATGGTAGAAAACCATCAAGGGGTTCTGCATTAGTGTTTGTGACATGAAAACAAGTTATGATGGGTTTTCATTAAATAGTTAGGCTTACCAAAATTGCATTAGGTACTCCAGTTAGTAGAGCTTTCTGTGAAATAAGTTTCTCCGTGCACTTAAGCCAAACGAAACACACAAGAACAACTATGACAGACAGGCGCTTGAACAGTTTATGAATACAAAATATTGAGTCTAGGAGGGCAAAATCTCTTGATATGGAAAGAAGTGTCACAATTTACCACTCAACATGGAAACAGGAGACTCATGCTATTGTAAATCATTTAAATTGTAAAGATCTGTAAGTATTAAAGGTAAACAATAACATTCACGAGTGCGTCACCTTTTGACAGGCCTGTTCTTTTTTTTTTATTGTAAAGGTATGATAACTAAAATTACCTGTATTCTATTTCTGTACATAAAACTTTGCCTTTGGTAACATCAGTGGTCTATAAATCCTTTATTGTGAAGCAATTTGAGTGTCATGAGAAGCTTTAGAAAGTAGCAATTATTGTATTTAACATTTTGTACAAGTACATGCAGGCCATAAACATTTTCCAGATCATGATTATTCTGTTAAAGCTATTTAATTAAGGGCTGCATTAGGTTAAACAATGTGATTACATCTAAAGAACAATTTTCAAGATATTGCTATAGGCTACATCTATTATCAATACAGTACTGCAATTAATAGTAATAAATACTAGAACCACATTCACCACTCCCATGAGGTCGTGGGCCAGAAAAAAAATGAGTAACAGACCAAAATTTGTGTGTATCCCTGTTCATAAAGCTGTAAAAGCTTGTAAATGGAAGACAATATACCATAGATGTAAATAAACCTTTGATGTGTATTCTCAACAACAAGTAATTTAGCTGAGGACAAACTACTACAAATCCAATGCATCCTGGCGTGATACAATAATCTGGAAAATCTATTCTAGAATAAGATAATACAAGTTTAAGAATGTTGAGACACACCTCAGGAGTATCAGAGGCAGCAGTGTTCTCTTCCTTCTTTCTCTCCTCCTCCTCCTGCTCCAGCTCCTTGATGCTTTCCTCCAGAACATTGGGCCAGAAGTCTCCTTCAAAGTAGGGCAGCTCATTGGCGCTGGTTAGGCGGTCCTCAGTTGCCTGTTTGAAAATATCCTGAGCAAAAGACAATAAATTACGAATTTATTATGTATGCTGGGGTAAAATGCATGTATACCAGAAAAAAAAAAAGGCATATGTGGAACCAGTGTAAAACTTGAAAATATACATATTCATGCCCTGCTGCAAATAGAGGGAAATCAAATGCAATAAAATCTTGTATTTCAATGATACCGCATCCCGTTTTTTCCGATCACTGGGCTTCATCGTGTCAACGCAAACGCGACCAGATACACTTGTTACCATGGCGACGACAACAATAATGGATCGCGCCGTGTGTTTGTAAGAACAAAATGGGGAAAAACGTGTTGGTGGTCACCGGTGCTCAAGAGAGGACGTTCGTTTAAGGCTTGCTTGAGGTATGTTCATGTACTTTTAACAAAAACGTTATGTAGACTAGATAGCTAGTGGTATCACGAACGTTTCGACGTAAACATGTCGCCGTTCTGTCGAATCATGCTCTAAAGTTTCGGTGTGGGTGAAGTCATTTAATTAAAAATAAAGTAATTGAATTACAGTAAGTGAGCACCCCTTATTTCTGTCACGTTGTACTGTTGGTTTGACCTGACTGATTAGAATACACGATCTGACTATAGCAGTGATTTCCAACCTTTATGGAACCAAGGAACATATTTTACAATTGAAAAATCTCACGGCACACCAACAAACAAAAATGTCACAAAAAGTGGAGACATTAATTACTGTATTTACTTCCTGCCATCTAATAGAAGACCATTCATTTGTTCTGTCTGTCACTATGCCTCCCTGGCATAAATAGAGGAACAAAATACATTTATTGTAAATATAATATTTTGAGCAATTAAGTACACAAGTACATACAGTAAATGAACATTATTTAAATACACATTCCTCCATCATGTGATCGGTTATCGTTTTTTTAAACTCGCTGATCAGTGATCGGCCCCAAAAATCCTGATCGTGTAAAGCCTATTTATAACCAGTATCAATATCAAACCTATGAACTAAAAGGCAATGTGTGTGGAACTAACCCATCCCATCCATTTTCTTTACCGCTTATCCTCACTAGGGTCGCGGGCTGCTGGAGCCTATTCCAGCTATCGTCGGGCGGGAGGCGGGGTACACCCTGAACCAGTCACCAGCCAATCGCAGGGCACATAGAAACAACCATTCACACCTACGGGCAATTTTTTGAGTCTTCAATGAACCTGCCACGCATGTTTTTGGGATGTGGGAGGAAACCGGAGTTTGAGTCAATACATATAATCAATATAAATTGTTAAAATAGTTGTTTTAACTATTTTATTTTACTGTTTCACTCACCCAGTTGACTGAGAGTTGAGTTCGCTGACAGCATTGTTAAAATCGTTATTTTAACAATGCTATATAGCCGCCCCTGTATTCTGTTTCATCACATCAAATGGTTTATATGCGAAAGTTTTAACTTGAGTTCTTGTTTTAAGCTTGTAGCCTTATATTTTGAAGGGTACGCACCGGAACTCAACATTTTGGCACGAAAATTAACTGCACCAGTGATTGTTTTATGATTTATTTATTTAAATGGATGAAACCAAATGCTATAAAATGCTGATTCCTTTCCCTACCCACCGATGAGGCACAAGGTTAGTGTTTGTGATACTGTGAGACGTTTATGTGAATTTTGTCCCAATTCATTGTGATGTAAAGTTGCTATGGTGTTTATTTTGGTAGTTTTAGTTAGGTTAAAAGTATTTCGGTCCGAAATAAAAAATGCACTTTGGGGCTATTTTCAGCCAAAACATTTCGGCAGCCGAAAATTCGGTGCATCACTAGTGAATACAAATTGACAGTGCTGCACAACTCTGAAGTAAGCCTTTTGCTGTTTTGTACATACTGTATGTTAAAGAAAACTTATGCTCACCTTGTAGTCGTGCAAGATCCTTTCACCAAAGGCCTTGTCCAGCATCTTCCGATACCAGTCCTGAAGTCTCTTGGGTTTGGGGATCTTCTGCTCAGGAGGATGACAGTGGAAGATGTAGTCATCCCCCTCACTTGGCGGACACGCCCAGATGTGGCCTTGAGCATAGCTTCAAACAGGCCAGAACAAAAGGTTAGACCTGAGATATGCTTGTGACATGAACAAAATACAGTCTCCTCCAAAAGTGTTGGAACGGCAAGGTCAATTCCTTTGTTTTTGTTGCTTACTTTAGACATTTGGTTTTCAGGTCAAAATATAATGAATATGAGGCAAAAGTTCAGAATTCCAGCTTTGATTTCATGGTTTTGACATCTAGATGTGTTATACAATTTAGGACAGAGCACATTTTGTTTGAAGCCACCCACTTTTCAAGTGAGCAAAGGTATTGGAACAGACATTATTAAATGAAGTGAATAACATTTCATATTTGGTAGCATAACCCTGACTTAAATCAAGCCTGCGATCCAGTGACTTCACCAGACTGTTGCATTCTTCATTTGAATTACTTTTCCAGGCCTTAAACTGCAGAACTGAAAGAGTTTAGTTCTTGTTTGTTTCTGGGGGTTTCTCGCTTCAGTCTCCTCTTCAGGAGGTAAAATGCATGCTCTATTGGGTTAAGGTCCAGTGATTGACTTGGCCAGTCGAAGACCTTCCACTTTTTCCGCCTGATGAAGTCCTTTGTTGTGTTGGCAGTGTGTTTTGAGTCATTGTCTTGTTGCAAGATGAAGCGCCTCCCAAATAGTTCGGATGGATTTTTCTGAAAATTGCCAGACAAAATGGTTTTGTATACTTCAGAATTCATTCCGCTGCTACCATCATGAGTTACATCATCAATAAAGACTAGTGAACCTGTTCCAGAAGCAGCCATGCAAGCCCAAGCCATGACATTACCTCCACACTATGCTTCACAGATGACCTTATTTGTTGTTTTGGATCTTAAGCAGATCCTTTCTTCCTCTCTACTTTGGCCTTCCCATCACTTTGGTAGAGGTTAATCTTGGGTCTCATCAGTCCATAAAACTTTGTTCCAAAACGTTTTTGGCTCATCTCTGTACTTCTTTCCAAAATCCAATCAGGCCTTCCAATTCTTTTTGCTGATGAGTGGTTTGCATCTTGTGTTATGGCCTGTGTATTTATTCTCTTAAAGTGTTCTTCGAATAGTGGATTGTGATACCTTCACCCCTGCCCTGTGGAGGCTGGCAGTGATGTCACTGACTGTTGTCTTTGGGTGTTTCTTCACAGCTCTCACAATGTTTCAAAATCATCAACTGCTGTTGATAGCCTTGGCCGACCTGTTCGATGTTTGTTGCTCAGTACACCAGTAGTTTGTTTCTTTTTAAGGACATACATTCCAAATTATTGTATTTGCTATCCCAAATGTTTATGCAATAGGTATGATCAATTGTCCCTCTTCTCTCAGCTTCAAAATTGTTTGCTTTTCTCCCATAGACAGCTCTCTGGTCTTCGTGTTTGCTTAACAGCAAATGCAGTTTTCAGAGGTGAAACCCAAAGCCAAAAACAAGTAGCATCTAAAGTTTATGCAATCAATCTAAAAGGCAACACCTGAGCAACAAGAAACACCCATCAGTCACATGTTCCAATACTTTTGCTTACTTGAAAAGTGTGTGGCTTCAAACAAAAAGTGCACTGTCCTGAATTGTTTAACAACTATATGTAAATACCATGAAATAATAGCTGAAATTCAAAACTTTTGTCTCATATTAATCTTTTGATGTAAAACCCAAATGTCTTCAGCATACAATAAAAACAAAGGAATTGGAATCCAATACTTTTAGAGGGGACTGTTTATGTCATACATGTAGTGTGAGAATTACCCAAGTTTCTTGGCATATTCTAGATAGCCGATAAGGATCTCATGGTACACTGCTGTTCTTAAAACTCGAGGTTTGAAGAAGTGAATACTGTCAAGGTATGATATGTAGACTCGTCTGTGAATGTAAGGAATGTATAGATTAAAATCTTTTCAGCCATAACAAGCATTCCCCGTGCCATTGGAGATCGCCAGGTACGACGTATATTGAATAATTACAAGCACAGACCTAGTATTGGGAAATTGGCATTCAGAGCCATACTCCTGTACATGCATGCCAAAGAAGCACACATCGACGCCATCAATCTCTTCAAAGGCGAAAAGTGCTTTGGTTCTGTAGGGAAAGGTCTCTGGCATCTCACCTGTATCCACAAATCTGAAATTGTCAAGGGAGAACAATTATTTGAATGTGTGAGATAAAGGTTAAAGTGGGAAATGTGTTATGGTGTAACGAATGACTCAATCTCAAATATGTTTTGCATGTAATTAATGGACTAAATCATACTCCATATTCCTTTAAAGAACAATTACCGTAATTTCTCATGTATAATGTGCACCCCCCCGCCCCTCCCCAAAATGGTCAAAAGTCAATAGTGCGCATTATACATAGGTATAGGGGCAAAGGGGGGTAAATGTATGCTGCCAACTAGTGGTTATGAAAATGCTGTACACTTTCATTCCAAAATGCCACCGCCACCTAGTGGTTATGAGAGAGGTTAACACTTTCATTCCAATATGACAGGGGTAGTATGACTGCATATATGTACAGTTGTGCTCATAAGTTTACATACCTTGGCAGAATCTGTGAAATTATTATATATTTTTTTTTAGATATGATTGAACAACAACCATCATTAATTTCTTTATGGCTATGTTTTGTTTAATGACAATGCTTTTCTGAAATGCTTGACCGTTACATTTTAATTCCATTCAAATAAAATTAAATGTATTTCAACTGGTCCTTTATGTTTTCTTTAAATAATTGTACCCATCTTACAAATTCTGCGTGGGTAATCAAATATATGATCACAACTGTGTTTTCTAATTCACTAAATAAAAGTAGGGATGTGAATTGTAAAACAAGAGCAAGTATATAAAAAAATAAATAAAATAAAATTAAAAAAAAGTATTACGTGTTCAAATAAAGTGCTTAACTTCAGAATAATTCTTTGAAAAAAAACTAACAAAATACAGATAATACTTCATGTTTTGATCATATGGGTAGAAGCAAACTCATGCATTGTAAAAATGCCTTACACATAGGTAGAAGGGTTTTCCAGAATTTTGGTCAACTTTGGGGGGTGCGCATTATACACGAGAAATTACAGTAAGTTTAAAATTTTGATTTCAATTCCATTGGCATGAAGTTGCCTTAAGTATTAAGACTACAATCACATATCCCAATTGGCTCACATAAGCAAATATCACTGTTTGAAATGGTTAGTCAGTTTATAATTGATAAAGAAATAAGACAGGAGTTAGCTTGACTTGTGTGATAATGCTTTTTACAAAACAATCATAGGACTGGCATGAAAGGTAGCCTTTCTCAATGAAAACAAAACAAGTTGCTCTTCGACCGTTATGCGAATAAAGTGAGACCTTTATTTTTCATGTTTTCATGAAGGAAGGGGGTGCACACATCCTTTTTGGCAGACAGGATTTAGAATCTAAGTAGGTAAAAAAGATTGAAAAGGGGGCATTATGTTTCTTTATAAACGAATGCAGTGATTCTCAAAGTGTGATAAACGTACCTTCCCCGTAAGTGGTACGTGAGAGAATCACTGCCTACATACAGTTCAGTCGTATTAAGTTCAATACAGTTCCATTGTATCTTTAACTGTTATTTTTCAACATTTAGGTACAGTTTTTCCTTAGCTTTTATATGCAATATATTTTAATAGAATCATTATTTTCGTGGAAAATGCTTATTGGCAGTATGTTAAGACAGCGAGGTTTTGGAATGTCACTTCTGTCGATTTACCTTGCAAATATATGCGCTCTACCCAACAAAATGGACGAGCTTCTCACAAAGACCAGTAAAGACTGCACGGTCTTCCAGCCTCTGCTACAAGGAGATTTGGATTTTTGAGCGCACTACCTAGAGCGCCATACTGTTCACAGATTTTCGCTATTCACGGTCAAGACTGGTATATATCCCCAGGATTGTTTTTTTTTTTAAATGTTAACCCCTGCGGCTTAAACAACGATGCACCTCATTTATGGATTTTTCCAGATCCCAGGAGCTTCTCGTTTGTGTTTTACTATGTATGTATTTTATTTTTCAAGGTAGCTTTTCAATTCACATTTTAAATTAAATCCACACACATTGAAACATTCAGGATGATGTTCAGATATGCTCTGCTCACCCTCATAATGCAGAAAACAAAATAATTCCTACGATAGACCCTTCAAATTGAAGGCGATTGACTAGCCATCGAAAAAGGCAATCGAGCCGTAGCATGCCAAGATTCTGGACCTTATTTTTGTTATGCATATTTTGCTGTGGCACTAGCAATATTTTTGCATCAGTGTTGCTTTGTGCTGTTTCCACTTTTTCCCTACAGTTAGCAGGCTATGTTTTTGCTCTATTCAGTCCTCTCGGAAGGTGCCGTTTAGTTTGGCAGATAGCTAACAGTTCTACAAATTAGAGGCAAAGTGTTCTTGCTTCAAGCTGTTTATTTGCCACCAAAAATGTTCAAAGTACTTCAAATACACCATCTGACAAGCTTAAATTCTCTCTGCTCTGTGGAAACAATTTGAACTGGTGGAGTTTAGCTTCAGCTTTAGTTTGTTTTCTTCTTGATGTCAATCAACTTGTGCAAGGCTCAATATATTTTTTTTTTCATTTGAGGACCAACTTTCTAATTTTGAGGAGCAATTTTTTTGCAGGTTAACCGCACGGACCCAAATGATTAAATAATAAAAATATGACAATATAACGGGGGACGATAAATATTGTACGTAAATAATAAAAAAACATTTTAGGGTAAATCGGCAGGGTGCCCGACTTGTTACCACATCTGCCTCACAGTTCTGAGGACCCAGGTTCAAATCTAGGGTCGCCTGTGTGGAGTTTTCATGTTCTCCCCATGCCTGTGTAGGTTTTCTCTGGGTACTCTGGTTTCCTCCCACATCCCAAAAATATGCATGGTAGGTTAATTGAAGACTCTAAATTGCCCGTAGGTGTGAATGTGAGTGCGAAAGGCTGTTTGTTTTTAAGTGCCCTGCGATTGACTGGCGCCCAGTCAGCTGATATAGGCTCCAGCACGCCCGCGACCCTAGTGAGGATAAGCAGTACGGAAAATGAATGAATGATTGAATAACGGGGGAGATGAATGTAGGGCTGCAGCTAACGAATATTTTCGTACACAGGTATACTACTGAAAATTCTATCTAACAATCGAGTATTTGGAAAAACTATATATTTTTTCTTGGTTAAAGAGCAATTATGAATACAAAAGAAAACTTAACATGCATAATTTTCATTTTTATATCAACAGTTTTTATTCCTTAAATTCACAATTCATAAAAGCATTTATAAAACGCATTAACAGCCTTTGTGCACCTAAACACCTAGCATTTTAGCATTTTGTGACAGATTCAAGGCAGTGCATATGAGCTTAACCAAGCTGGATAGGAATAAGACAAATATTCTTTGTGCTACACAACCTTCGGAAGAGTTCAATTTGTTCAGACAAAAATAAAGAAACCTCGAGAGAAAACAAATATTTCCTTCATCTGACTTCAAAACTCTACTCTGTTTGGGTACATGAGTCAATCTACTTTTATTCCTCTCTGGTCGCATTTGCCACATTTTTCACCCTCTTGGCTCAACGTTTTGCCACTTACAGATCATCATATGGTAGTAAACTATACTGGCCATGTCACACAGTGACTACACTAAGCAAAAGCACCCGTAAGTAACGTTATGGTTGTGTACTGTACTTGTCACCTTCGTAATAAACAAAGCCACACACAGCGCTGGGAAAGTTCATTTTCTATGCAAACTAGTTCAGTTCACTGATCCAAAAATAGTGTTTTGTTTTTTTTAATACTGTCTGCTGCTGATGGGCTATTACCCTCAACATACTGGCATTTCATTGCCCCAATGTTGCCACCCATTCAATCCACACTAGTTGCAGCTTTCACCCAACAATCCCAAAAACATGAGGACAAACATCTTGCTTGAATGGTCTTTTTTTGAATGAGGAATTAACCAAAAATGGGACTTTTGTCAACGTGCAAACAAAAACATGCAACACAGTATGACAGGAACGTTGGGGAAAGGACATTCATAACTATGCATTCCAAGCAGCGCTGGCTGACTATATTAAAATATTTGATCTAGTCTTATATTACAAAACAAAATAAATTCAATATTATGACAATGTGATCTGACATGTGTGATTGTAACTCAGAATGTATCATTCTGATACAAATAATAATTTTATGAACAAAGAACAACCTCTTCCACTTACGGAGTGTCCTTGAATACCCCTCGTACATGTGAACATGAATGGTGGCTGCACTGAAATGGTTGCCAAATTGCCTTTTTACCGCGACATATGAAGGCTCATATATTGTGTGTTCAGATGGGCTTTGTCCTGGCAGTCCCTAATAAAACCTGGCACTCTTTAATGAAAATGAACTTTCGTTCGAAAACCACTCACTGACGCCAGAAAGAGCATCTTCTCAATAACATTAATAAAAGAAACTCTCCACAGGGCGAATGCTATGTAGTGTATTGTAGACTAACGTTAATGTCACTGACTTACGCATTGTAAATTTCACCTTCTTTCGGGGGCTATGATGGAACGTCTTCAGCGTACAAAAAGGTCTGTGTTACAACGAACAGGTGCTCGCCTTGCATTTCACTATGAAATGCTACCACACTTTCGCCAATTCTGTCGCAATTTTTCTCTTAACTCAGCGTCACATCAGATGTTCCCGCTCCTTCAACCGAATAACTTGACTTCCGTATTCTACTTTCCACGCATTGGTGACCTAAGCGCGTCATGTCACATACGCCCCTGCGTACTTCCGTCTTCGTAACCGTCTCCATGGCAAAACGGATTTGCAGTTTTTTGAGGGGCAAAACGCAAATTTTAACTCCCAAACTGCGATGCAAGACCACTGACCGGTAATTGTAGCCCAGCTTGTGCTACACTACTGACACTGTGAGGCTAAGACGTGAACTTCGGGTTGGGGAAGCACACGTACTCTTGTATGTGTAATGTGTGCAGCTTATAAACTAGTGCGGTTTATGTTTGAACAAAGTGTAGGCTTTTTTTGTGGATGCGGCTTATATACTGGTCGTTTTACGGGAGATATGTACTTGAGGAAAAAAGTAGTTGGATAAAATGTACCACCACAAACTGCTTATTTATACCTTGGTCAGGAATGCTCTCACCTTGCTTTCATGCCTTGTTTAACCTCCACCATTTTGTCAGAGCTTGCAACAACCCGCACAAATACCTCTCCAGCTTCTGGGTGGTTCTGTCTTTTTAAGAATTTATTCACACGATCCTCTATATACATTCCCAGTCGTGTTGACTGCAGCCCTAGAGTATAAACACACAAGGAAAATACTTTTGACATTCTCTAGAATTTATCGAAAGGACTCAATTCACTTCCTCAACTACAAAAAAACCCAACATGATAGAGATGAAAGTGGTTCCTATCATGCCTTGATAAAAATTGTACTGCATCTTGATTTAAGAGAAAATGAACAAACGTTTTGCTGAGAACTTGTTGTCCTTCCGTGTTTTTCCACTCTTCTTCAAACAGTTGTCACAGATGAATCTGTTAATACGGATGGTTGGATACAATAGTCATTCATTGTGAAGAGGAGGCACGTTTTCATTAGACATTTTTGGATAGTTTTGACTTCTCACCCAGATGGCCAAATAACCTCATAGTGTAAGACACATATCTGGTGCATCTTCCGTCCACAATCTTTACATTCAACAAAACTGAAGAGAAGCAAACATACAACAGATTTATAATGACAGAAACATCAACATTATGAGAACAAGTTGTGCTTGTTGTGTGAACGTTTCGAACTGCTAAGGTAACTACTGTAACAAACACCAGTCGTTACATACTTGTAAGCAGACAAAGTAAAATAGCATTAATAGCACAAAAAGCGTTCCCTCACTAAAGGTGTGTGGGGGTTTGTTTCTACTTACGGCTCAGGTTCCAGTACGTCGTTCTTCTTTTTTTCAAACTGGTCTTTTGATATCATCCTGATGGGAAACATACAGGAAATGGGAGAGGAAAAAAGGGGTGAGAAAATAATGACAGTAAGATAGGGAATAGACACAACACTTGTTTAAGCGACAGTGAAGCTATGCTCTTCATCCATCATGCTTGTCTCGCAGAGGCAACTGAAGCTCACATGAAAACTTTGACCAACTCGAATGAGAGTACAAGTTAGTATCATAATTACTGTGTTAATGCCTCAAAAGAAATCAACTCTATGACCAACATGAGGCTCTACATAAAGGAGAGAACATTTTCGACAACATGAGTAACACATTGGTCTGCGAGCTGCACATACTGCAATATTGTATATAACTGGGCAAGCACCTGTACATTCATTATTAGTCGTTTACTTACGTCTGTGGCTGTGCAGGATCATCTCCTAATGTCACACTCTCTCCCTGAATCTCATTGAAGCACTTCTCACAAAAATGGTACCTGAAGGAATGAACATATCGCATTGAGCACACGGTTTACATGTAATTCAAACTTAAATGTCACAAGTTCCTAAATGAACACAACATAATTTAGAAATATGTCCACAATTACTTGTGGGCATGTAAGAGTGTACTGTATGATGGGAGGAAAGGTTTTCTGCAATGCAGCTCCTGCTGCTCTGCACAATGGGCACTCCAAGTAGGAGAAAATGACCATCAAATACAGGGTTCATACTGCAGGGGAAGCAATGGAATGTGGTTCAAGTACCCATTCAATGGATGAGGCGGATAAGATAAAAAGTTATTTTGATGGTTTTTTTTGCTATTATTTGCCCCTTACGTTGCAGCATTCTCTGCATTGTTCCACATTTTTGCAACATGGACTGCTTACAAATATGTCAATCATTCAGGATGCTGCGGTTGTCTTGTTTGAAACCTGACTGGGTCACAGACAGAAGGGCTGTGGAGGTGTCATTCAAAGCATTGCATTTCGCTGTCGTCCGGCGGAAACCTTGTATCTCCAAAACAGTAACTTTTCAGGAAACCAAAATAATAACGGCATGTTTGTTGAGCCATTGACATTGTATTGTCAAAGAGAGCAAGCCATTTTTAACCCTTAATACTGGTCAATAATTTAAAAAAAATAACATAACCAATAGTATCGATGTGTGGGGAAAAATGAGAAATTGATCAAATTTGGACATAGGTTTCGGCCTGACGCCAGTGATTTGTAGTTTGTCACAACACAGAAATGGTCTGATGAGTACCTGTTCTGGTAACTGTAGTATGTGCCTCCAGTTGGGATGGTACAGAGCTGTTTCCCATAACAACAGAGGGTTTGGGGGGAAAACTCAAACTGCACAAAAAATATGAACAAACGGTCAAAGTTTCTCAAAAGGAAAAGAAAGAAATGGCAACTTAAAACAACTAGCATGCCATAATCTTAAACTCTGCCATGTAAATGTGTCTCAGATTCATAGTATGTGTCACAGTAATACACAGTTTGCTTTCTACACTGTACCTTCCTCCCACAGCAGTAGCCCAGGCTTTGCATGACAGGGTCAATCTCTGCCTCAAAAACCTCAGCCAGCTTGGAGCAACACTTGTACACACGGGATGTCTTGCGGTTGTACAGCCACGCGTTGTTGAACATCAGCCAAACATCATCAACGTATTGCCAGGGATCCTGGTACTGGCCTGTGTCCAGTTTGCGTTTTATTGTGGACAGATCTATTGGGTTCTTAACTATGTCAAAGTAGTCCTACAGAGAGAAAAGGACACGTTTTGTCTTACAGAGCAGGGCAGTGATACAATCCAGCTGAGAGCTGGCAAAATTACATTAATTTTTAATCAGTTTGTGTTGAAGGTTTACTCTATTGGAGTATTGAGTCACCATGTGGCCACTGGAGGGCGCAAAAATGTAGATGCACCCTTGGCAATAGCCAGAAATAAAGATGATTTGATATAAAAATGGTATGTGAGGTTTATCACAATTTCCAAGAGGTAATAAATATTTAAGTTTACATGCACTTTTATTTTTCAGTATTCATACAAAACTGTCATTTTTTTTACTTTTGTCCTCCATATGCACAAATAAGTTTTTATTGTTCACATTTAAATTTTCCGATGTTTTAATACTAAAAAAATGTGAGGTGACATACAGCGGCTGAAATAAGTATTTGACAAAAATCTGCTGCCATCTACGAGGATGATGAAAATAAAACGAGGGTGGACATATCAGCAGGATAATGATCCAAAATATTCTGCCATGGAAACTCTCAATTGGTTTCAAAGAAGAAAAAAAAAAAAGCTGCTAGAATGGCCCAGCCAATCACCTGACTTGAATCCAAATGAGAATCTATGGAAAGAACTGAAATTTCAAGGTCCATAACAGAAGCTCACGGACCCTAAAAGATTTGAAGACTGCTTGTGTGGAGGAATGGGCCAAAATCACACCAGAGCAATGCATGAGACTAGTTTCTCCATACAGGAGGCATCTTGAAGCGTTCATTGCAAACAAAGCATTTTGTACACAGTATTAAATAAATACCAGTTGGTGCTTTCAATACTTTTTCCCTGTGTTATTTTACATTATTACACATAACATAATGTCTGAGCTTATTTGTTCTACTTTCTCTGTATGTATGGATTACCTGGGTGGTTCCCAACATCTGGTGGAAATGTCAATAGCACGTATGGAAATATATTTTGTGAGAAAAACAATGACGTATTAAATACTTATTTCAGCCGCTGTATGTTCACATGGATTATTTATGAGGTTCTTAATACCCAGCTCGAGTTGCTACTAAGATCTGGACCTTTTTTGGGTGTGATTATTTTATTGCACAAGCAGTATTTTTGCTTTTGATTCTTTGTGCCGTTTCCACTTGTGTTCATTTCCAACAGTAAGGTTGGCAAGTTATTTTTTTTCGCTAGCATTTGTGTAATATGCGTGGCGTATGTGTGGAAAAAGGTCAGATTTATTACAAATTTTGTCTCTTCAAGTTCACCAACGTGTGTATTCTGCGTGTTGATGTCAAATTCACTATGCTTTAATAAGTAGTGACGATGCAACTTTGTTGATACGAATTGTAGAACGATCAAACTCCATATGATGGTCAATGTTGTTTTTGATTAACAAATTATTCATTTACTTACTAAAACACTTGATTCCAGTAAGAACACATTTTCAGAGGTGTGTTTTTTTTGCAAACGTGCTACCTACCGGAATACACAGAAGCATAGGGTCAACTGGCTGTCTGAAGGGCAACGACTCTGAATCTTGTCTGTAGAGGGATTCCAAAGTCGGCATCAGAGCCTGGCGTAACTCCTCAGGCTTGAAGACTGAAGGAAATTTGAAAGAATAATCATTGTCGCATCACATGCAAGCAGCAAGAAGAAAATCTATATACAATTTAATAGGGTGGCACAAAATATACATTACAGTTGCTGGATTTACACAAAAAGGTTCCATGTTGTGTTCAATTCACAATTCAGATTTTTTTGCTCCTAAGTTACACAATCTTCGTCCTAGTTATGGTTTGGCTTCACCGACTGACCTTTCTTCCGAGAGGGTGAAGAGGAGGTTGTTCTGTTGGTTCCTTCCACTTCCTCTTCTTTGGGATCCGTCTTCAGGTCCAGCTTTTTCTCCTCTACCTCCATTGGCTCCTGCCTTTCCTCAGGCTCCTCCTTCTTCATCAATGAGGAACTTGAGTTGTCATCAGTCTACATAAGACAAACTCAAAAAGTCAACCAACATTTTTTTTTTAAATGTTTGTTAATGCAAAATACTCAACGGTAAAAAAAAAGAGCCTAAAGAATCAATAAACAGCCTGATACTTGAGAGCATATAGCTTCAACCCCACCTCCATTTTGGGTTCAGTTTTGCCGCCAGCGGCCTCAAACTCTTGTTTTTCATGGTGTGCCTCTGTTTTGACCTCCTTGACAGGCAAGTCGGGTGTGACACGCTGTGAGTGCAGGTCAGCACTGGAAGCTGAGGCCGGCGTGGGTACACGGTTATCCAGAGTGGACCCTGGTTGAGAAAGCTGTAGGGCAAAGAAAGAAAACTAAAGCTGTAATGCACATACAATAGCTCAACTGGGTAGCTGCATGTGGAGGTAAATGTACAGCACAGATGAAGGACTCTCATATGAATATCACGCCTTTCCTAAAAACACAACAATCCAGGTGTCATGGATGCTACAAAGACTGGTGAAATGCAGTTATCAGACAGCGAGGTGAAGATGATGGGTTGGCACATGCAAGTTTGCCAGGGTTAGAGTGGAGGCATTCGTAAGAGCTCAGTCTCACCGGTGTGGTAGGGGGCTGAGGCAGGGGCTGCGTCTGTGCTGATGACGGGATCTCCACTTGCATTTGGGGCTGAGTAGGGAAGGGTGGGGTGGTACCTTGGCCCGACGCAAGGCCAGACAGGGTGGGAGTGGCACTACGGCTGGAGGACTGGGAGAGGGGCATGTTAGTGCCCGCCCCAGCCGTGGAGACGGAGGCGGCAGCAGGCGGAGGAGTTGAGTGCAAAGGGGTTTGGGAAGAGGGTAGCTGAGGGCCCAGCGAGGGACCAAGTGCATTCATGGGGAGGTTAGCATTCTGCTGCTGCTACAAAAGAGACATACACAAGGAAGGCGGACAAGTACGCACAATAAGCAGACAAACAAAGTAAACAGATCAAACAGACAATCAACACACCCAACACCAGCGCCAAGTTTTAGCTTGGAGAACATCTTGCAATGGAAATAAATCAAATCTAATTAGTGAATTAGTGAGTAGTCTGATTAGTTAAAGAGCAAATTTTGATTAACTATAAAATAAATGCAATGATTTGAAAACCAACTCTAATTTTCAATTTCAACACAGAACAAAAGCAGCATTGGATATTCATTTTGGATTTATAGATGCCCGATGTTGTGACCGTAACCAAATGAAGTTGACATGATGAAATTGAGGTCTCAAATGCAAAATGAGGAGTCGACTGTAGGCAAGCCAATTTTACACAATCTCTTAATGTGTAGAGTGCAGTAATACATGTACAATGGCACTTGGAACATTCATGGAAAGTAAGTGGTCAGTGACTAAATCTAAATCTTAAGTGTGACTTGAACGTCTTCTTCAATTGCGTCAACTCCAGTATGTCAGGGATCTAGTATGAATTAGGGGTTGAACCAATTGATTGATTATTCGACGCATCGACTTTACTACCCTGCACCGATGGTTAGAGGATACTGTTGATTAATTGCCATTCATGTGTCTTTGCAATTTGCATTAACAACATGGACGACTGGAACACAGCTAGTGAGGAGGGGACAGGGTCCTCTCAGGAAACAAGCAGCAGTGCCTCAACTTTGTGTCACTATTATACAAAAAATTGGACTGGTAGACACAGTTACTCTCAAATATTACAAAAACACAACCTCTATGCACGGCCATCCGAAAAAGCACCCTCTAATGCTGGCTGACGAACATGCTAAATCCTGGAGAGGCGGAATCCTCAGGTCAGTAAAGGGGACAGCTGTATTGCTGCTTGTTGTAATGTTGATGTGCTTGCTAGTCTGTGTATGAGCTGACCATTGTTAGTAAATATACATTATTCGAATGCAAAGCATTCCCTCCTCCTGTGATATTTTATTTTGTTAAATCACAGTACAGCAGCGACTGTCTGAAGTGTTGTTATGTGCGTTAGGGTTGCATTTTGAAAGTCTTGACTTTCTATAAGCCCTTGAATGCAGCCTGAATTTGACTGGATGTGTCCGGGGCTGGCGCAGCTGGGAAGAGTCAGTGTGCTTGTGTGCCTGTATGGAGTGGAAGGAATAAGGCAGACGGTGCGCGTCAGTGAAGCCGCGAACAGCAGTTTTAACTGAAACAATACTAATAAGAAAATCGTCAACTTGACTATCACCATATTTGCTTCGACTACAAAAAAATCCAAGGGCGTTCAATTCTTAGGGTGAATAATAAAAATGAACATTGTATTCGATGTGAAATGGTTTGCACAACTTAATAAATATTGCAACTTTTTGAAGAGAGGTGGTTGGGAATTAGAATTTTCAATGCTTCTGCACAAGACTCATTTGGTCTCACCTGAGTTACAGCAGCCTGTGCTGGTGGCTGACCCATCCCAGGTGCTAATGTGACATTCATTGCCCCTGTTGCAGAGACAGCAGTAGATCCCGGAGGGAACTGAGTCTGAGCCATAAACTGTCCCTGGCTGGCTGTCTGGCCCACCATGTTGCCACTGTTGTGACTGGCTATCATACCCTGGGCTTGAGGCATCCGGGAGGGTGACATTCCCACCTAGACAACAAGAGACGACACCATTAAGACGGCGATAAGATGTTTTAAATTTATTATTTTTTTAAAGGTAAAGCTCATTGTCATTACAAATATGTTAGTGGCCCAACAATAACAGATAGCCATAATGGCGGAAGGCAAAACACTATGCATGGTTAAGTGTGTAATACTATAGACCAGTCCCTCCAAGAATTCAGAAATGTTTTTGATTGGTGTGAACAAAAATGTAGCAGCTTTTCATGTTATTGGAGATTTTTTTGCAATGAAAGTAAGTAAAAATATAAATATATTTAAAACACTCATACACAACACTACTACGATGACTACAACCTTTAATAATAATTTCATCATTATGGAACTTCTACTCAGATGAGAACAAGTAGATTAAAAAATTCAGATGCAGCACAATTCATATTTGAACTATTACCTTTACTCCATTTATTTACCATGAGATTTAATTGTAACAGTCTACAAGTCATACATTGTTTCTTTTGGCGCTTGCAACTGACCTGACTACAATAAAATTACATTCTCTGACTGCATTTTGAGGGAACAAAAGTGTTGATAATTAACTTTACTTTATATTCCACCACAATAATGCATATTTTAACAGTTAAACCCCACTATAGCAAACATCTCCTGGATACAGTTTTTCACTTCCTGTGCTGCTTTTGTTTTGTTTTTTTGTCATTTCTTCATGGGACAGTTGTATGCACTGCAGTGTTTTCGATTAAAAACAAAGTTGTGTCGTTATGCGGGGAAACAACAATGACACACTAGATTCACTGAAAAGTTGGGGGTGACTAGTCAAATCTGACCTAATGCGATTTAGAGATTGTGAAATTCTGGAGGATGTGATATATTGTATATGGTCTAAAATTACTTTTAAAAAACAGTTTAATCATTTGAATCTTTTTTGTTGATTTAGTGCAAACAAGAATCTTATAAAGCTCCCCTGGTTTAAATGTTCAAGTACACCTGACCTGAAAATGTTGCATCGATAAAACACATAGGCATACATTGTCACATAACATCCCTACGAACCACTAGAGTTCACGACTGGCTTATGTATCTTAAAAGGCAAAGGTGTCCCCATTTTCTCAGCCCTCCTCACCGCTGGGACAGAGCTCATGCTCATTTGTTGTGGGTGGTTCATTGGAGAGGCAGCACGAGCCCCCATCGTCGTCTGAGAAATCTGAGCGTTGGGCAGAGCCATGTGATTGAATTGGTTGATTCCTGTAGAACACAGAACAGACAATATTGAGCAATTGGCACCCTGAAGCAGTGTAAAAACCAGTTCATGGTTTTGAATGACAACAGTTTAATTGACTTTTGAATTAGATGTAATTACAATATCAGGTGCATGTCCAAAATGCAAGACGTACCTTGTGAAACTTGCATGCGGTTCATGATTTGATTTGGCATGTTGGGCAGAGGATTAGGTCCATCTAAACACAACATAAAATACAAGTGACACACCATATTACATGATAAAGAATACTGTCACGCAGTAGTTGTCTTTTTTATTTTTAAACTAAGTAAAACCTAAAAAAACCCACTAGACTTTACGCCGATCAGATCGGTGTTATTGGCATCGGCCGATAATTTGCATTTTATGTTGCTCGGCGATCGCCGATCCTATCAATGACGTCATCGATCGGCTCCGCACAAGACATTTAACTCTGCGTTTTCGTCTCGTATGAATCCAAAAGCTAGTTTATTTTTAGCCTTGTTACATGTATCTGACGGCCAATAAAGATTTTTTTCCATCTTGTCGGTGAAAAAACACGTCGGTGTGGGACTATTTT
Organism: Phycodurus eques; assembly: GCF_024500275.1. Classification (NCBI taxonomy): domain Eukaryota; kingdom Metazoa; phylum Chordata; class Actinopteri; order Syngnathiformes; family Syngnathidae; genus Phycodurus; species Phycodurus eques. The sequence continues at coordinate 10,190,318 of NC_084530.1, forward strand.
GCAGTGTCTCAGACAAACAACACTTAAAGGTTATTTGGAGTCTGTGCACAACTGAAGTACGTCGTGGGGAACGTCGTCTAAATGTTTCAACAACAAATTTGATCGAGCACCTTCAAGCAACGCAACGCAGCGTGGGGGTGGGTGGAAGAAAAGTCCAACTGACAAACTCTGGACAACACCCATCCATATAGCTGGGACAGTGAGAAAGTTAGTGTAAGCATGTCATTAACCGCATTTATTAAAGTAATTTAATTGCAGTAAGTTAGCACCCATTATTTCTGTCACGTTGTAATGTTGATTTGATCTAAACCTATGTCAGTGCCCAATCCTTGAATGCCCCCTAGAGGTCATTGGTGTTTTAACTTTTGGCTAAAATTCGAGAGAATAATTTGAGCTGGGACAGCTCCAGCATGCCCGTACAGCTTATCCTTGTGAGGATAAGCTGTACAGAAAATGGATGGATGGATGGATACAGTATATAGTACACAGGTATATGCAATAAATGAACAAGTCATGTAAATAGACACATTGCTCCATCTTGTGATCGGATCGGTTATCGTTTTTTTAAACTTGCTGATCGGTGCAAAAAATCCTGGTCATGTAAGGCCTAAAAAATACTTTGCTCTTCAAGGACCACCATAATTCAGGTGCGTCGTACACCTAAATTGTTCATAAAACTCGAGACAGAAGTTATTCCCAAAGTGTAATTTTACTGCAAACCAGACATTATTATTATATTACAGATACAGATATTATTATATTACATTATGCATAGTTTGAACACTGTGCTTAAATACAGTGGTGCCTTGAGATACGAGTGAACCGACTTATGAGTTTTTTAGATACAAGCTGTCATTTGGCCCAATATGTGCATTGACTTGCCAGTACAAAATTGAGATACAAGAGGTTTATGGTGACCTTAAACTCAATTCAACTCTCTTCCCAATAAGCAGCAGTTTGCCAAACAGTGAACAATTCATCAAAAAGAGGCTTCAAGCTGTTTAATACCACTCCCAGTTGAAGTTTACTGTCAAACGAAAAAAAGAAAATAGAACCGTAGTACCTGACCTCTGAAACACACACATTAACCCTCTTCAAATCCAAACTCAAGAGACACTTATTCCAGACTGCTTACTCGAACAGTTCCCATATCGTTTGCCATTTTAATTGACGTTTTATGTTCTGTTATTTGTATTGTATTGCTTGATTTCTTTTAACTATGTTTGTATGGTGACCTCCCTCCTTGAGTCGTCACCTTATCGTGGTGGAGGGGTTTGTGTGTCCCAATGATCCTAGGAGGCAAGTTGTCTGGGGTTTTATGCCCCTGGCAGGGTCACCCATTGCAAACAGGTCCTAGGTGAGGGAACAGACAAAGCACAGCTCCAAAGACTCCTATGATGAGTAAAATGATTGGATTGTGTTTTCCCTTGCCCGAAAGGGGGACACCGGCGCCCCTGTCTGGAGCCAGGCCTGGAGGTGGGGCTCGAAGGCGAGCGCCTGGTGGCCAGGCCTGCACCCATGTGGCCCGGGCTGGGTGCAGCTCGAAAGGGTAACATGGGTCCCCCTTTAAATGGGCTCACCACCTTTTCTTTGGCAGGGACCTTGGCGAACCGATCCCCGGCTCTAGGGACATGAAACGTCACCTCTCTGACAGGGAAGGAGCCCGAGCTGGTGTGTGAGGTCAAGCTCATCACGGATTGTCCATAACGAACACCATGTTCAAGCATACATGCAGTTGGCACCAGGACACCATAGGCCGCAGTTCGATGATCGACTTTGTGGTCGTGTCATCGGACTTGCGGCCGCATATCTTGGACACTCGGGTGAAGAGAGGGGCGGAGCTGTCAACTGATCATCACCTGGTGGTCTGTTGGCTCCGATGGTGGGGGAAGATGCCGGTCCGGACTGGCAGGCCCAAACGTATTGTGAGGGTCTGCTGGGAACGTCTGGCAGAATCCCCTGTCAAAAGGAGTTACAACTCCCACCTCCGGAAGAACTCCACCTTCGTCCCACGGAGAGGCGGGGGGGACATTGAGTCCGAGTGGACCATGTTCCGCGCCTCCATTGCTGAGGCGGCCGACCGGAGCTGTGTTCGTAAGGTGGTCGATGCCTGTCTTGGCGGCAACTTCCGAACCCGTTGGTGGACACCAGCGGTGAGGGATGCCGTTAAGCTGAAGGAGGAGTCCTATCGGGCCTTTTTGGCCTGTGGGACACCTGAGGCAGCTGATGGGTAACGGCTGGCCAAGCGGAATGCAGCTTTGGTGGTCGCTGAGGCAAAAACTCTGGCATGGGAGGAATTCGGTGAGGACATTTAGAACGGCTTCCAGACGGCTTCGAGGAAATTATGGTACACCATCCGGCGTCTCACGAGGGGGAAGCAGTGCCTTAGCAACACTGTGTATAGTGGGGATGGGGCACTAATGGCCTCCACTCGGGACGTTGTGAGCCGGTGGAACACTTCGAAGACCTCAATGGGAAGGCGTGTCTTCCCATGAGGAAGCAGAGTCTCTGCAACATCGCATGGACAGTGCCTCTGGATTGGCAGACTGGGGTGGTGGTTGGAGTAGGTGGACCGGAGAGTGTGTTCCAACTACAAGGTACAAAGTACTTTTATTGTCAATTCTTCAATATGCATAACACATAGAGGATTGAAATTACGGTACTCAAGGGCCCGCGGTGCTACAAAATACAGTACAAACAATAACATAAAAGCTAAATAAACTATAGTATACAAAGTACTAATTGAATGTGCAAATATCAAAGGTCAGGTGACGTGTGCAACATAGTCAAGGTCAGAGAACAAAGGCAAAAAAGACATTTATAAATTAGATGACAAAACCCCAATGCTGCTAAAGTGGCTGGTGCAACCCTGAGTCTGGTGTGTGAGTGTGTGTGCATCTACATGAGTGTTTTGACTTGAGAGGTCACAGAACAAATTTAAGTCGTCTCTCAAAGCAACACTGTACAGGAAAATAACTACTTTAAAAAAAAAAAAAAATCAATTAAAATTACTTGCACTACGTAAAAAAAATTACCTTAATCTTTTTTTGTGTGTGAAAACCAAACAGTTAAAAAAGATTAAATGCAAAGTTTTTGTGCTTCAAAGTTAAATACAACTGAATTGTACTAAAATGTACTATAATGGATTAAAGAAAAATTACACATTTATTCAGTGAGAACCTGAGAGGGAGCACCACACTAAGTATCACTACTGCCATGCATCTATCCACTATCAATATCCCATTATTCCTGTAACATTTTATACTCACTCTGTGGCCTGGGGCCTAAGGGGTTGGGCTGTGGGTGACTAGGTTGCTGGGTACCCTGGCCCCCCATGGATGCCTGATTGATGATCTGTTTCTGTAGCCGTGAACGCCTCTTCTCTTCTAGTTCCTTTTGGATTTTGTAGATTTTTTCCGCAAGGAAGTGATAGTACTCATCCTATGCACAAGGTAATAAATTAATCATATCAACCTAACTGGTGACTGTGAGGCAGTGCTTTATGAATACATCACTAATAATTGGTTATGGGCAGGTAGGGTGGTTAATTTAGGCACCTACCCGGCTATTTGCTGACTCATACATGTCCCCCTCCACCTTTCTGGCATAAGCAACCAGGTTCTCCATCCGTCTGTCCTTCAATGCTGCTGGGTCAGGGGTAGGAAATATGGCTTGCACTCTGCAGTGGAACATGGGAATTTAGAGCATTGAATCTTAATAGCATCCAAGCAACAGTCAAGAAATGTTTGGTTACAGCAAACGACAACGCACAATTATTGTACAGTACGTGTTGAATTCATTAAAATGAGGATACCATTTTGGCCCCTGTTGAAATCTCAGGTACTGTATTTAATACATATAATTATCCATCCATTTTCTTTACCGCTTATCGTCACTAGGGTCGCAGGCTGCTGGAGCCTATCCCAGCTATCTTCGGGCGGGAGGCGGGGTACACCCTGAACCGGTCGCCAGACAATCGCAGGGCACATAGAAACAAACCACTTGCGCACACATTCACACCTATGGGCAATTTAAAGTCTTCAATCAACCTACCACGCATGTTTTTGGGATGTGGGAGGAAACCGGAGTGCCGGAGAAAACTTGTAAGCACATCTCCCTCACAGTTCTGAGGTACTAGGTTCAAATCTGGCATCGCCTGTGTGGATTTTGCATGTTCTCCCCGTGCCTGCGGGAGTTTTCTCCTGGTACTCCGGTTTCCTCTCAAAAACATGCACGGTAGGTTAATTGAAGACTCTAAATTGCTTGTAGGTGTGAATGTGAGTGCGAATGGCTGTTTGTTTCTGTGCCCTGCGACTAGCTGGTGACCACTTCAGGATGTACCCCGCCTCTTGCCCAGAGTCAGCTGGGATAGGCTCCAGCACGCCATCATGACAATATGCGGTTTGGTAAATGGATGATGGATTGTTTATTCCTCATGTTACGTAAAAATCTTTTTATTGCACTACTTTTCAGCAAAAAAATATGTAATAGTTTTCAGTGCAAAATGAATCTAAATAATAATAAATGATAGCAAGAAAAAAAATTACCTCAAAAGATTCTGCTTTGCCAAAGTTAAACTGAATAAATATCGCATACAAAGTGCAATCACAAATTGCAATTTAATGAAGCAAATACAGCTCATGCATAAAAGTCAGTAACATTTGGCTGTAAGCACTGACTTTTTATTTGAAAATCCCTGTCACTATAGTGAATTGTCAAGGGCTGGTACGTCTCCGTTCTACTTGACCATTGATAAGTCATGCACAATCACGAACGGCAAATAACTGCAGTTGTGATTTACCTCCCTCTTTACTCCCAGGGTATTTTCATTGCGGTCGGGCCAGCCGAAAAGTTGAAGTCAAGACAACCGCGACAACAATTGTTAATACAGTGCTACAGTATGTCTGACCGTGACACGGCGCCTCTCCTCCAACGTGCTGAGAGGGTCAACGTCAAAATAAAAGCTTCATATTACAACATGCCATTTAGGCTTTTATTTTGAAGCATTGACTGTATTAGCATTTAGGTAGCTGGTGTCTTGTATATAAATATTGTAGATAAATAATAAAAAAACATTTTAGGGTAAATCGGCAGGGTGCCCGACTTGTAAGCACATCTCCCTCACAGTTCTGAGGACCCAGGTTCAAATCTGGCATCGCCTGTGTGGATTTTGCACGTTCTCCCCGTTCCTGCGTGGGTTTTCTCCGCGTACTCCAGTTTCCTCCCACATCCCAAAAACATGCGTGGTAGGTTGACTGTAGACTCTAAATTGCCCGTAGGTGTGAACGTGAGTGCGAATGGTTGTTTGTTTATATGTGCCCTGCAATTGGCTGGCGACCAGTACCAGGGTGTACACCGCCTCTCACTCTAAGATAGCTGGGATAGGCTCCAGCACAGCCGGGACCCTACTGAGGATAAGCGGTACAGAAAATGGATGGAAAATCTGTGACTAATGACAAGGAAAAAAGGAAAAAAAATTTAAAAAAACATTTTTTAAAAACTCAGGAGACATAGTCAACGAAAACAAAACAAAAAAATTTACATGTGCTGGTGACTTAAAATAACACGACCAAGACACTGTCACAGAAATTACACCATCCAGTAAGGCTTTACACTTACAGTTTGTGTACGAGGTGATTGCGCAAGTCCTGGGTGACATGCTCATGCCAGGCTTTCCTGGTGCCTGTGGCAGAGATGGGTGCTGCTGTGGGTAGATTGCCCATTGAGCCTACAGCTGACCCATCTGTTAACAGCTGACTAAAGATGGAAGAAACCAGGTAAGAAGTTAAGAATGTGTTACCTTTTAAAAAAAGAAATGTTCAAAATCTTATATAAATATGTAAAGTAGCTGCATACAACTGATGTAACTACTGACTTGTTAGTGTTGAGTGTGTTGGGAAGAGAGTCTGTGTGAAGGCCAGTTTGTTCTGAAGTGGTCACACCCATTGTGGCACCTGTAAGGGCCATCTGGTTACCTGGAACGACACAATGATGTGAATATACGTGAATGCTTTGAGTTCATAAGTTGAACTTGACTAGTTGTGTACAAATCTCAGTGCCAAATTATCAAGTCGACACAACTGGGAAAGACTGCCAGTAGAAAATAGTACATGAAGCAACCTTACCAAGTGCATTGATGGATCTCATTTGTTGGGGAAGCTGTTGCTGGGCCTGAACATTCTGTGCACCCGTAGGCTGCCCAGGACCTGAGCCCTGCTGGGACTGGGTCTGCCCAGTGGCTTGGCTACCATAAGGTAGCCCAAGTGCTGCATATGCTCTCTGCATGGAGCTGGGGTCTATGGGGGTTGAGGTATTGATGGTAGGGGCACTAGACTGGCCCACACCAATTGTCGACATGGAGTTCTGCAGACTGGTATTGGGGGAACTCAGCATGGCTACAGAAAAGGGTCAAAGCAGCAGTCAGTGTAGAATACAGTGTTATGTTGTGAGCAGTTGACAAAGTTGTCTATTTTGAAAGGCTATGCTTATAGTGGCAACATGACAAGTGGCTGCCATCTTTGAGGAATTTTCTAAAAGACATGGAGCACTTCAAATGGCTCTAAAATCTTCCATAAAATTTATTTACTAAAGTACAGTGGTGTGAAAAAGTGTTTGCCCCGTGTTTGTCACACTTGTTTCCCATCATCAAACAAATTTAAGTATTAGTCAGACAACAAGTCAACACAAAATGCAGTTTTTAAATGATTTTTTTTTTTTTTTTTAATGAAGGAGACTTGGTGGTGTAACCTCACAGTACAGGAAATCATACAAGGGAAAAGCTTAGCTAAGACGAAGTGGGACACTGAGAGGACCAAGGAGAGGCGAAAGGAATACATTGAGATGCGACACGGGGCAAAGGCCAAACAAGAGGCATATGATGACATGTATGGCAGGTTGGACACTAAAGAAGGAGAAAAGGATCTATACAGGCTGGTCAGACAGAGGGATAGAGATGGGAAGGATGTGCAGCAGGTTAGGGTGATATGTTGACTGGTGCCAGCAGTGTGCTAGCTAGATGGAAAGAATACTTTGAGGAGTTGATGAATGAGGAAAATGAGAGAGTAGGGAGAGTAGAAGAGGCAAGTGTGGTGGACCAGGAAGTGGCAATGATTAGTAAGGGGGAAGTTAGAAAGGCATTAAAGAGGATGAAAAATGGAAAGGCAGTTGGTCCTGATGACATTCCTGTGGAGGTATGGAAGCATCTAGGGGAGGTGGCTGTGGAGGTTTTGACCATCTTGTTCAATAGAATTCTAGCACGTGAGAAGATGCCTGAGGAATGGAGGAAAAGTGTGCTGGTGCCCATATTTAAGAACAAGGGTGATGTGCAGAGCTGTGGGAACTATAGAGGAATAAAGTTGATGAGCCACACAATGAAGTTATGGGAAGAGTAATGGAGGCTAGACTCAGGACAGAAGTGAGTGTTTGCGAGCAACAGTATGGTTTCATGCCTAGAAAGAGTACCACAGATGCATTATTTGCCTTGAGGATGTTGATGGAAAAGTACAGAGGTCAGAAGGAGCTACATTGTGTCTTTGTAGATCTAGAGAAAGCCTATGACAGAGTAGCCGGAGAGGAACTGTGGTACTGCATGCGGAAGTCTGGAGTGGCAGAGAAGTATGTTAGAATAATACAGCTGCCAGGCAAGAGAGCTAGAGGAAGACCAAAGATAAGGTTGATGGATGTCGTGAGGGAAGACATGATGGTAGTTGGTGTTAGAGAGAAGGATGCAGGAGATAGGCTTACATGAAAAAGGATGACGCGCTGTGGCGACCCCTAATGGGACAAGCCAAAAAGAAAAAGAGGATTGAGCGAGTAAAAAAATCCAAACCTACATTGCACTGTGTGAAAAAGTGAGACCCAGAACCCCCCCCCCAACTTTCCTAAAACATAACTGCGGTTTATCATACCTGAAGTCAATTTCTCGAGTCACAACCAGGCCTGATACTGCCACGCCTGTTCTCAATCAATAAATCACTTTAATAGGACCTGCCTGACAAAGTGAAGTAAAAGATAAAAGATCATCAAAAGCTAAACATCATGCCGGGATCTAAAGAGATTCAGGAACAAATGAGAAAGAAAGTAATTGTTATCTATCAGTGTGGAAAAGGTTATAAAGCCACTTCTAAAGCTTTGGGACTCCACCGAACCAAAGGGAGAGCCATTATCCAAAAGTGGCGAAAACAGAACAGTGGTGAACCTTCCCAGGAGTGGCCGGCCAACCAAAATGATCCCAAGAGGGCAGCAACAACTCATCCAAGAGGTCACAAAAGACCCCACAACAACATCCAAAGAACTGCAGGGCTAACTTGCCTCAGTTAAGGTCAGTGGTCATGACTCCACCATAAGAAAGAGAGTCGGCAAAAATGGCCAGCATGGCAGAGTTCCAAGATGAAGACCACTGCTGAGCAAAAAGAACATTAAGGCTCGTCTCACATTTGCCAGAAAACATCTTGATGATCCCCAAGACCTTTGGGAAAATGCTCTGTGGTCTGACGAGACAAAATGTTAACTTTCTGGAAGATGTGTCCCATTACATCTGGCGTAGAAGTAACACCACATTTCCAAAAAAGACCATCCTACCAACAGTAAAATATGGTGGTGGTAGTGTGATGGTCTGGGTCTGTTTTTCTGCTTCAGGACCTGGAAGACTTGTTGTGATTAGTGGAACCATGAATTCTGCAGTCTACCAAAAAAATCCTGAAGGCGAATGCCCAGCCATCTTTTCAAGACCTCAAGCTGAAATGAACTTGGGTTCTGCAACAGGAAAATTATCCAAAACACACCAGCAAGTCCACCTCTGAATGGCTGAATAAAAACAAAATTAAGACTTTGGAGTGGCCTAGTCAAAGTCTTGACCTGAATCCTACTGAGATGCTGTGGCAAGCCCTTAAAAAGGCGGTCTGTGCTAGAAAACCCTTCAATATGGCTGAATTCCAACAATTATGCAAAGATGAGTGGGTCAAAATTCCTCCACAGCGCTGTAAGAGACTCATTGCAAGTTATCGCAAACACTTGATGGCAGTTGTTGCTGCTAAGGGTGGCCCAACCATTTATTAGGTTTAGGGGGCAATCAATTTTTCACACGGCCATGTGGGGTTTGGATTTTTCTTCTCCCTTATTAATAAAAAACATTTTAAAACTGCATTTTATGTTTACTTGTGTTGTCTTGGGCTAATATTTGTTTTTGTTTGATGATAGGAAACATTTAAGAGTGACAAACATGCAAAAAAAAAAAAAAGAAATCAGGAAGGGGGGGGCAAACACTTTTACATACCAGTGTACGACCTATTCTGCTTCCCACACTGCTCTTCTCACAAATAATGTCCCATTTGCGCAATTTAAGTAACGCCGTTTGAAACCTCAGAATTTCGGCCGGTACAAGCTTATCGGTGCATATTCATAAATGAAACTTGTCAGTCAATTGAAAGGGTAGTAGTAGTAGTATACAAAACGAAAGGGTTGAGAAAATATGTTGAAAAATAAAGAAGTTATTATACCAGATACTCTATTAGTAATATCACACAAAACCGTGGCTCAAAAAGGCAATTTTTTTCAGACACAGAAAAATGCTTAATTAATTGTTCAGGAACCCTTCATCTGATTGGCAAAATTATTGGTGCGTTGTACTCAGGTTGAAGTGCCTATTCCAACCAGACTCAGCATTTTGACAGACTGTTATTTTTGGGAAATCGTGTCACAAGTTTTTGTGATCCAAAAAAAAATGAGACCAAGAAAAAAAATTAAAAAACTTTTCCCACCATTAATGTGACATAGAACCTGCACAACTCAATTGAAAAAAAATAAAATCATTTTGAGAGTGGAAGTAAAAATACAAAACTGATATAGTGTGGTTGCACAAGTATGCACACACTAATAATTCGAGTGGCACCTATGTTCTGAACTAGCCAATCAAATTCAAACTCATTAAATAGCAGCCTTCCACCATTTAAAATGCTTCTGATGAACCCAAACGAAAGTTCAGATGTTCTAGTAGGCTTTTCCTGCCTTTACAAATTTTATTTTATTTTTTAGCTATGAAAGGGCACCAATCTTGGCCCCCTACCCGATAGCCCAGGCATGTGGAGATGTGATTGTTGTTACATGTACGAAACAGCCAATACTTGCCAGAAATTCCTGCAGTTCCTTTAATGTTGCTGTCAGCCTCTTGGCAGACTCCCTGACCAGCTTTCTTGTTGTCTTTTCATCACTTTAGTAGGTGCAGCCAATTCTTGGTAATTTTCTCCATTTGCTGATGACTGTCTTACATGGTAAATTTTATAATCTTGGAATTTCCTTTTTTTTTTTTTTTTTTTTACTCTTCTCCTGACTGATACGTTTGAATAATTACATCCCTCTGATACTGTGGAAGCCCTCTACAGACGATTGCTTGTGCTGTATGATGTCTACAAAAATGTTTGGAAAAGCCTACTAGAACATCTTAACCTTATTTGGAATTATTCAGTGGCATTTCAAATGGTGTCAGTTGTGTGCTGACTCCCATTGAACATGAGTTTAAATGTGATTGTTTAATTTTGAACACATGCACATCCCCAGTTAAAAGAGGGTGTACACAGTTGTGCAACCATGTCATCGATGTTTTTAATTTTTACTTCCCCTCGCGGAAATATTTTTTCAATTGAGTTTAAAAGGTTATAGATACCATTAATGGTGGAAAAAGTTTTTAAATTATTTCTCTTGGTCTCATTTTTTCATATCATAAAAACCTGTCATTTGAAAAAGGGTGTGTAGACTTTATATATGCACTTTATACAACAGTACCATAAAACAACTACAGTACATGAAATGGAATAAGGGTGATATGTAAAAGTTAAGTACTGCATATATCCTTAATGCATATTTTCTTAGTCTTTTGTTTTTTTGTTTGCTTTAGTACTGGAGTGGCACTAACTACTGGTGACAAGTTTATTGTGTGTCTTTTAACAATCTAAAAATTCCAAATACGCAAGAAGCCTGTACCCTGAACTTACGCTGCTGTGTGCGCTTGTCGCTGGCGTTCTTCAGCGGCAGGCAGACCGGGCAGTCATGCCGTGTGCAATTTTTCCAGTGGGAGATGATCTGTCTGGACGACGCACAATGAGCCACTGCAGAGAAAGGATACAAGGAGCAGGGTTCATAAATAATACAACCAGATGGAAATAGGGAATATACAGTGCCGTGAAAAAGTATTGGCCAGCTCCTCAAATTATGTTTTTCCACAGTTTCCCCACTTTAAGATCATCAAACAAATGTAAATAGACAAATATAACCCAAGTGAACTTAAAATTCAGTTTTTAAATGTTGATTACATTTACTATGGAACAAAAATATTAAAAGTTACTTGGCCCTTGTTAACTCATGAATTAATTGTGTTAACTCATTTTTGGCTAATCACAATTAGCACAATCATTTTCACTGATCAAACCCAAGCCTAATTACCTCTGGACGTATTCAATAAAGAAATCACTTGAATAGAACCTGTCCCAACGAAATCAAGTCGGGCAATAGATCTAAAAAAGCTGCAACAAAATGACAGGATTCAAAGAAATTCCAGAACAGATGAGAAATTAAGTAATTGACATCTGTCAGTCTGGAAAGGGTTACAAAAGTCATTTCTGAAGAAGAGAACCATAAGGAGAGCAATTATCCTCACAAGGAGAAAGATTGGAACAGTGGGGAACCTTCCCAGGAGTGGCTAGCCTACAAAGATTACACCAAGAGAACTGCAATGACTCACCCAGGAGGCCACAAAGGAAGTCAGGACAACTTCTAAATAACGGCAGGCCTCCGTTGCCTCCGTTAAGGTCAGTGTTCATGACAACAATAAGGAAGAGACTGGGCAAAAATGGGATCCATGGCAGAGTTCAAAGGCAAAAACCACTACTGACCAAAAAGAACAAAGGCTCGTCTTAGTTTTGCAAAAAAAACAAACAAAACAAAAAAAATACCTAAATAATTCTTAAATACTTTTGGGAGCATATTAAATGTACTGACGAGATGAATGTTGAGCTTTTTGGAAGGTGTGCGTCTCGTTACATCTGGCAAAAACGTAGCACAGCATTTCAGAAAAAGAACATCATACCAAGCCACACAAAGTGCTGTAGTGTGATGGTCTTGGGCTGCATTGCTCCTTCAGGACCTGGACAACTTGCTGTGATCTACTGATGGAACCATGAATTCTGCTCTTTAACAGAAAATCGGTAATGAGAATGTTCAGTCATCAGTTTGTGACCTCAAGCTGAAGTCCACTTAGGTTCTGCAGCAAGATAACGATCCCAAAAAACCCAGCAAATCAATTTCTGAATGGTTTAAAAAAAGAAAATGAAGGTTTTGGAGTGGCCTCATCAAAGTCCAGACTTGAATTCGATTGAAATGCAAAAGTGTGACCTTTAAAAGGCAGTTCATGTTCGAAAAGTCAAGATGGGACTGCACTTCATCCTAGAACACCTTGACGGCACAGGGACCTACGAGAGGATCATATTTGTGGACTTCAGCTCTGCATTCAACACCATCATCCCCGAACTCCACTCCTCCAAGCTTCTCCAGCTCCGCGTCTCGCCTGCCATCTGCCAGTGGATTTACAGCTTCCTGACGGGCAGGACACAGCAGGTGAGGCTAGGGGACACCACCTCATCTACACGCACCACCAGCACCGGTTACCCCCAAGGTTGTGTCCTCTCGCCGCTGCTCTTCTCTCGCTCCACTAACGACTGCATCTCAAAGCACCCGGCTGTCAAACTCCTGAAGTTTCCAGATGACACCACAGTCATCGGTCTCATCAAAGACGGTGACGAGTCTGCGTATTGACAGGAAGTGGAGCGGCTGGAGCTGTGGTGCGGCCGACACAAACTGGAGCTAAACACGTTCAAGACTGGAGAGATGATTGTGGACTTCAGAGGCATCCTTCGCCACAGCTGCCCCTCACGCTGTCCAACTGCCTTGTGTCACCCGTCGAGACCTTCAAGTTCCTGGGAATAACAGTCTCTCATGACCTGAAGTGGGAGTTCAACGTCAACTCGAACCTCAAAAAGGCCTAGCAGAGGATGTACTTCCTGCGGCCTCTGAGGAAGCACGGCCTCCCACAGGAGCTGTTGAGGCAGTTCTACATAGCGGTCATCGAATCAGTCCTGTGTTCTTCCATCACAGTCTGGTTTGGTTCTGCTACAAAAAAGGACAAACTCCGACTGCAACGGACAATCAAAACTGCTGAAAAGATTGTACCCCCTACCCACCCTTAAGGACTTGCATGCTGCCAGAACTAAGACGAGAGCAGGCAAAACCCTCTTGGACCCTCCACATCCTCGTCACCAGCTCTTCCAGGTCCTTCCCTTAGGTAGGCGCTACTGAACAATGCAAACTAAAACTAGCACACATTCCAACAGCTTCCTCCGTCTTGCCATTAACTTCTTAAACAGTTAACTTACAAACTGCATTTTACAATTCCATTGCAACATGCTGCCAATTTTTTTGTCTTGAGTTTGTTGTCACATTTCTGTCGGGCCAATTATACATTACTTGTGCACTCGCTGTAGTAGTATCGCCACGCTTCACTATTTGCATACCTGTTGTTGACCAATACTGGCCACTCATGTGCCTGAGTAGTATCTGCAATATTTGCACAATCGACATTGTCCCAGATTATCGCACTACTTGTCACTTTAAACTGCATATATTTCTTGAAGTTTCTGCGCCCTTTGCACCGGACTATTGCTCTATTAGTCATTCAAACTGCTCTTATTGCTAGATAACTCTGCATCTTTTTGCTAAATTGTCAACAAAAAAAAATAATTGTACCGGCATTACCAGATTATTAGCAACCTTTTATTGCTCAGTGACTGCTTTTCTCAATGTCTTTATGTCTCAAAAGTAATCTCAGTCAATTGGCTGTCTGTTGTCGTAGTAGAGCAGCTCCAACTACCGGAGACAAATTCCTTGTGTGTTTTTGACCTACTTGGCAAAATAAAGATGATTCTGCTTCTGAAAACCCTCAATTTTTGCTTAATTAAAAAATTCAGGAAGAAAGAGGGGGCCAAAATATCTCCACAGGGATGTGAAAGACTCATTGCCAGTTATAGAAAAATTTCAGTTTTTGCTGCTGAGGATGGCCCAACCAGTTATTAGGTTATAGGAAGGGTTCTGGTTCTCCCAAACGTCTTCCATTTAAGGATGATGGAGGCCACTGTGCTCTTAGGAACCTTAATTGCAGCAGAATCTTTTTTGTAACCTTGGCCAGATTTGTGCCTTTGCCACAATTCTGTCTCTGAGCTCTTCAGGCAGTTCCTTTGACCTCATGATTCACATTTGCTCTGACATGCACTGTGAGCTGTAATGTCTTACATAGACTGGGGTCTGGCATTCCTAATCAAGTCCAATCATTATAATAAAACACAGCTGGACTCCAATGAAGGTGGAGAACCATCTCAAGGATGATCACAAGAAATGGACAGCACCTGAGTTAAATATATGAGTGTCACAACGAAGGGTCTGAATACTTATGGCTGTGGGATATTTCAGTTTTTCTTTTTTAATAAATCTGCAAAAATGTCAACAATTCCGTTTTTTTCTGTCAATATGGGGTGCTGTGTCGACATTAATGAGGAAAAAAAATTAAATTATTTTAGCAAATGGCTGCAAAATAAAGAGTGAAAATTTTAAGGGGATCTGAATACTTTCCGTACCCACTGTATTTATAATATAATTTGAGAAGGGGCCAATACTCATCATTATCAGAAACTATACTCAATGGCAGTCAGAAGGATTAAGTGTGAGAGAATGAGATGGGACTAAAACTAAACACACGAGTAAAAAGCAGCAAGTACAATAGAGCAAATGAGATTTAAAGAAATGTACCTACTAAGAGGAAGGATTACATCATAAATTTTGATCGACTCCAGTGTATTAATTGGCTTTAGATTATTATTGTTATTCGATTATGATGATGATTAGACAAAACAAAAACAACAAAAATTCCTTGAAAAGATATGGGGTGACAAACTATCATCCAGCTAGCTTTGGAAATTGTAAAACGAACTAACAATTGTTCCGTTTACACGACATATTTGTCGGTTTGGGTTGGATTACCTGGATTTATGACGAAACCATATTTCCTGATACATACAATCCCCTCCAAAAGTATTGAAGCGGCAAGGTCAATTCCTTTGTTTTTGTTGTACACTGAAGACATTTGGGTTTCAGATCAAAATATGAATATGAGACAAAAGTTCAGAATTCCAGTTTTTATTCCATGGTATTTATTGTGTTAAACAACTCAGAGGAGCACCTTTTGTTTGAAGCCACCCACTTTTCAAGTGAGCAAAAGTATTAGAACAGACAAAGACAATAAACGTGGTATTTGGTGGCATAACCCTTACTTGCAATAACTGCATCAAGCCTGCGACCCATTGACTTCACCAGACTGTTGCATTCTTGCAATCTTCATTTGAAAAGCTTTTCCATGCCTCTTTCAGTTCTTGTTTGTTTCTGGGGGTTTCTCCCTTCAGTCTCCTCTTCAGGAGGTAAAATGCATGCTCTACTGGGTTAAGGTCAGCTGATTGACTTAGCCAGTCTAAGACCTTCCACTTTTTTCCCCTGATGAAGTCCTTTGTTGTGTTGGGAGTGTGTTTTGGGTCCTCATCGTGTTGCATGATGAAACTTCTGCTGATTAGTTTGGTTGCATTTTTCTGGAAATTACCAGGCAAATTGGTTTAGTAGATATCATCAATAAAGACTAGTGAGCCCCTTCCAGCAGCAGCCATGCAAGCCCAAGCCATGACGTTACCTCCACCATGCTTCACGGATGAGCTTGTGTGTATTGGAGCAGATCCCAGGAGCTTTAAGCAGATTCTTTCTTTCTCCATATTTTGGCCTTTCCATCACTTTGGTAGAGGTTAATCTTGATCTTATCAGTCCAGATAACTTTGTTTCAAAACCTTTGTGGCTCATCTCTGTACTTCTTTGCAAAATCCAATCTAGCATTCCGATTCTTTTTTCCGATGAGTGGTTTGCATCTTGTGATATGGCCTGTATATTTAGTCTCTCAAAGTCTTCTTCGAAGAGTGGATTGTGATACCTTCACCCCTGCCCTGTGGAGGCTGGCAGTGATGTCACTGACTGTTGTCTTTGGGTGTTTCTTCACACCTCTCACAATGTTTCTGTCATCAACTGCTGTTGATACCCTTGTCCGACCTGTTCGATGTCTGTTGCTCAGTACACCAATAGTTTGTTTCTTTTTCAGACCATTCCAAATTGTTGTATTGGCTATGCCCAATGTTTGTGCAACAGCTCTGATGAATTTTCCCTCTTCTCTCAGCTTCAAAATAGTTTGCTTTTCTCCCATAGTCAGCTCTATGGGCTTTATGTTTGCTTAGTAGCAAATACAGTTTTCACAGGTGAAACCCAAAGCCAAAAACAAGCCCTCTCATGTTCAAGCAATCATTCTTAAATACCTTTGGAGGGGACTGTAAATGTCCATTCAAATTGTGATTGAGTTTAATTGACACTGTGATATCTGTGGCCAGGATTAGATGCATGACACTAACTAAATTAAATAGAGGTTAACAGTCTTGCGCTTTACCTGTATATATATATATGATTCTTATTTGGCTTAAGCAACCATGCAGACCGATTGACAACGAGAACATCTATTTGCAGAAAGCTGTGCAAGAACACACATGGTCTAAGAATCTTACCAAAGAAAGGCCAGAAAGAAATGTCTTGGGCAGAGAAGCAAATTACAACACATGTATTGTACTTGGTGAGACGAGGGAGCAGCCTGGCCAGGAGCCATCCCACAGAGGCCATTACCTCCAGGGACCAGAGCCTCCTAACCCTGAGTAGTTCCACAGCGGCAGATTAAGTAGCCCCCAGCCAGCAGACAGATGCAGTTTGACCAGGATGTGTCAAACAATCAAAGAGCCGAGGGAGAGGTTGACCATCCACTCCGAACATTGACCACCATTATCACAAGTTGTGCCTCATAAAGATTTGGCCAGACTGAGAAGGAAAACACCATGGATACCCCTTACAACAGGAACCGCAGGGCCGCCAAAATATAACAACTGGGCCAGGAATGCCATACTCTCAAGAAATGGGTGAAGAAATCAGCTAATGAGGAGAAGCAGTCATTGGGAGAACCATAAAACATCCTGTGTCAAAAGCTGATGACCCTTCACAAAGTAGAGGCAAATGGAGGGGATGACAGAGAGCCAGGAAGTGAGCAGGCTTAATTGCCAACCCATTCTGCTTCATGAAAAAACTACATTGAGACGAGTGCAGTGGTCTTTTGTTGAGTTTAAAAACTGGAAGTGAACCTGTTCCTCCAGGACAAATTGAGTGACCAAGTGAAGGAAGAAGAATATGGCATAAAGGCCCTCCAGCAACCCCCCCCCACACACAACAGAGTTCAATCAGAGGGAACCAAGTCTGAAAGAGGTGGAAGAGTCATGAAGACAGCTCAATCAGTATCCCATCCAGGCCTGCTGCCGAGAGCTACTCTGGCACCTATGGAAGATCTTGAACTGTATATAGCTAAGAGGGAGAATTGCTGACCAGTGGAGGAGGATTCCCCAAGGAAGAGAGCTCAATAAACTGACCAATTCCGGAAAATCTGGAGAATTTGGAGCTGGAGAGAAACCCTAGGCTAAGGCAAAATCACCAACAGGCCTTTTCTACACAACCCCTGTTTGACAGTTGCAGGCTGACCTGGGAAAGCATATGACATTCCCACATCACATTGCGATAACCTCACTCTGTCAAGACATGATTATCACCTCAGAGACATCTAAACCCCTGATCATGCTGGAAGTGACAGTGGTATGGGAAGACAACATATAGGAATCAAACTTACTAAAAACCAGGTACTTGTGGAAGAGTACAGAGGCTGGAAAACATTCTATGAGCCATTAGACGTTGGCTGCAGAGGTTTTGCAGGGTGCTCACTCGACAAGGCCCCGTAAAGAAGAGGGCGACGCCATCTGCCAGCCAGGCTGCAGAAAAAGCCAGGTGGCTTTGGTTGAAAAGTGCTGATCAGTGGGTAGCTGTTTGGATGCAAAACTGGGGCTGATCACCCATGGCTCGGTCACCACGGTGGGAGTTTACATTGTGAGACCCGAAACACCTTGTGATGTTTCTTGAATACTGACTTCAGGCTTATCTCAAGCCAGCCGCACATCCAGCAACGCGATTGAACTAGACGGAATGTGGACGATGCGTACAAATTACAGTTAGTGACGGATCTTAGCACACCTACCGGTGATTCCAAACTATCTGCAACAACAACAAAAATGCAACATGTGTGGCTTTTCATTACTCTGAGTACCCATTAGCATGACTGTAATAAGAACATGGCCCTGAACTCTTCCTGTCCATCTTACAGTTCCATTTGGGGTTTCACTCATTTACCTAAACTATGAAAAATAAGGATTATTACCATTGGTAATTTAATGAAATCTTCTTAAAATATATGTCACCAGTCCTAAATACTTCAAACATACCCTGGCAAGACTTCCCAGCTTGGCAGTGTGTCATGTGGTTGAGGACGTTCTTCATGGTGCGACAGTGAGGTAGGGCACAGGCCCGCACCTCCCCATTGGCCTGCTCCCGTCGCTGGCACTTGTGCGCATGCAGCAGTAGGACCAGCTGCTGCTGGATCAGCTTGCGCTTCTCTGGGTCGGCTGTCGGGCCTGCTGAAGGCACTGCCACACCTCCACCGCTGGCCAGTGGTAACATGGCTGCCTGTTGCTGAGGGTGGTGCATAGGTGAAAAAGACAAGATATATGAGTGCTGTTATTAATTGAAATAAAGTCTTTAATAGCTTGATGATGTGTTAACAAAGGGACAGCCTGAAAGCCCAAACTTGAGATAAATGCAGTTATATTTGCTAGTTCAGTTGGTTTGGGTTTTGTTTTGCATAATGTTATGAGGATGGTGACGGACTTAAATGTATATTCACTATGCTAGCAAGAGAAGCTGTGTGCACTTCCGGCACAAGTTACATGGCTCGTCTGAGTTTTTATTCACCTAAAGTTAATATAGTTGTTAAAAATAATAATAATAGTTATATATACACATGTATAGGTATACATTTATATACATATAAACACATATATATATATATACATATAAACACATATATATATATATATACACACACACATTTATACGTATATATATATACATATATACGTATACATATATACGTATATATATATACGTATATATATACGTGTGTATATATATATATATATATATATATATATATATATATATATATATATATACATACGTATAAATATACACATGTATACACATGTATACAAATGTATCCACGTATACGTATATATGTATAAACATACACATGTATATAAACATACATGTATATAAACACACATGTATATAAACATACAGGTATATAAACATACACATATATATATACACACACGTATATACACATATATATACGCGCACATACATATATATATATATATATATATACATACACACACACATATATACACATATATACATATATATATACATACACATATATATATACACACATATATATATACACATATATATACACACATATATATATACACATATATATAATATATATATATATATATATATACACACACACATTTACTCATTTGTTTTTTTATTTTTTTGTTTACTGTTGTGCAGTGTTGAGGGTCAGCCTGTGCTCACATTTCAGCACTTTATGCGTGGTATTGACTGTCCGTCCTGCGACTTCAAAGGTTCCCACATTTTTAACTCTGCCAGCATTATTTAGAATTGACAATTTAAATGTATGAATCGATTCTGAATAGTTCTGCATCACAATGCATCAAACAATCGATTATTTCTCCCACCCCTTGTTTACAGTAAGGTTATGGCACAACATGTTCAGGCACATACAATGTTTGAGACACTGGTGACAGCTGTCCCCTTGAGTTCATTCGCAAAAGGTGGTAGACTGTTGGCGAGGGTGGCCTTGTTCTGGAGCTGCTGCTGAGGGTTGAGCTGCTGCCCGGGCCCTGCAGCACCCTGTCCATAGGACTGAGTCCCAAAAGTACCCCCATTGCTACCCAGACCCATCTGGAAAGACAAGAAAGATGACATTATTACGACTAAATTTGCAACATTCGCTTTACAAACCCCAAGAATGTGCTTAACCCTTAAATTACTCTCCCGAGCTATGCTGACCCTTCTGGTGTGGTGTGGTGACGAGAGAACAAGAAGGCTGAAAGCAGCAGTGCTGCACACACAATGTGTCAACAAAGGCCCACATTTCAATTTGTCACTCTACGGAGGGCGAGGGAAAAAAACTACCACGGTTACCGCACTGCTCTACTTAAACTACCATGGATGCACTGGCAGCACAACAGCTCAGCATTAGTTAGTGGCAGAAAGGACTTGCACTCATGATGATCTTCCCACAAGCTTTACATTTCAGCTCATTCCATTATGGTTTGGATTGGTAAATCATTGTTTTGGGGTCTTCCATTCATTGTTACATTAATTCACAAAGCTTGCATTGAGTTTGCGTGCAATGACTAATGGTGCGTTTAAGTTGTACACAAATGTCAGAATTTTGGAGCTCTGAATCAAAACTGTAATCAGAACCCCTCCTCCTAAAATCAGACAAACTCAAAACGTCAGATGAATCTCATCTGCCCGACATAGAATTCATTCATCTGCTTGTGGGCACTGGGAGCCCTCAACTTTGGCATTGTTCAGTTTGAAGCTACAAATTCCAACTTTCAGTGTAATTTGAACACACCAAAAGGCATGACTCTCACATTGATCCGCTCGGCTTGATCGGTATCGGCCGATTATTAGCATTTTAAAACATTAGCATTCTAAAACAGGTACATTTTAGTCTGATTTCAAAATTATTATCTGCTGTTCCTGCTGTGCACGCCTTGGCCTCTTCGGGGCAGTGTAGTGTGATGCATGCACATTTACAGCAAGCTAAAAAAAAAATGAAGAATAAAAAAAAAAAAAAAGAAGAATAAAACTAACTCGTTTTTTCACAGATTAGGAAGAATATATAGTTGTGAGTAGGGCTGCACGATTCTGGCCAAAATAATAATCACTATTTTGTTCAATATTGTATTCACAATTACCCATCACGTTTATTTCTCATGGCAGAACGGTGGACAACTGGTTAGCACATCTGCCTCACAGTTCTGAGGGCCCAGGTTAAAATCAGACGTCGTCTGTGTGGAGTTTGCATGTTTTCCCCATGTCTGCGCGCGTTTTCTTCTGGTACTCCGGTTTCCTCTCACATCCCAAAAACATGCACGGTAGGTTAATTGAAGACTCTAAATTGCCCGTAGGTATGAATGTGAGTGCGAATGGTTGTTTGTTTCTGTGCCCTGCGACAGGCTGGCGACCAGTTCAGGATGTAGCCCGGCTCTCGCCCAGAGTCAGCTGGGATAGGCTCCAGCATGCCATCGTGAGAATAAGCGGTTTGGAAAATGGATGATGGATTGATTATTCCTCATATTACAGAAAAATCTTTTTATAGCACTACTTTTCAGCAAAAAATATGTAACAGTTTTCAGTGCAAAATAAATCGAAATAAGAATAAATGATAGGAAGAAAAAAAATTGACCTCAAAAGATTCTACTTTACCAGAGGTTAACTGAATACATATGGCTTACAAAGTGCAATCATAAATTGCAATTTAATGAAGCAAAACGGATTTAAAAAATAAATAAAAAATACAGATCATGCATAAAAGGCAATAACATTTGGCTGTAAGCACTGACTTTGTATTTGAAAATCCCTGTCACTATAGTGAATTGTCAAGGGCGGGTACGTCTCCGTTCTACTTGACCATTGGTAAGTCATGCACAGTCACAAACGGCAAAGGACTCGGCAGTTGTGAGTTACCTCTCCATTTACTCAGAGTATTGTCATTGCAATCAGGCCAGCTGAAAAGTTTAAGTCAAGACAACTGCGACAATAATTGTTAATACAGTGCTACACTATTTCTGACCGTGACACGGCGCCTCTCCGCCAACGTCCTGAGATGGCCAACGTCAAAATAAAAGCTACATATATTACAACATTGGACATCAATGCCATTTAGGCTTTTATTTTGATGTTAGCCTCAGAGCGCGGAGCCACTACTTTATGAAGCCTTAACCATACGTTCGCTGGGCTGCGGGCACTGCTCCAAATGAAGCACTTTCCATATGCAGCAGTGCCCGCAATTTAAAGTTGAATAAATAAATCAATGAGACGATCAGGCTCAATTACTCGTGGCAGCCAAACTCAATCACGATTAAAATTCGATTAACTGCGCCTGTGAGGATATTCGTTATTTGCCGGTAAATCTCCAGTTATCTAATCCTGACTTTAGCTAGCTCGTCAATAGGGTTTCGCATTGACTGCTAGCATTAAGCTATCTGGTGTCTTGTATATATTAATATAAATATTGTACATGAATATACAATGTGCCTAATTCTTTTTGTTGTGTGTCTAGGTTTTACAGTAAACTACAACTGGGTCTCATTAGTAGTTTAAAGCATGCTCACAGAATAATATGCGTCACAGGCTTGCTGCAAGTAGCTTCGGGTGTGCGGTTACGGTCATGTAGCTTTATTTGTCACGGAATATCCATCCATTTGCTATAATTGCGACTCTTTCAGCCTTTACTTTAGATGTGTTACTTTTTCTCTTCCGCTCTCCTCGCATAGTTGAACTAGCAATATTAGCCTAGCCAGAAGCCACAGGTTTGCTCACTTCACTTATGAGAAGAGTAGCCACATGACATGCGCCGGAGGAGGCTTGATGAAAAAATGTACACTGGTGTGAAAAGTGTTTACCCTGTTTTGATTTATTACTTTTTTCAAAGTTTGTCACACTTAAATGTTTCCCATCACCAAACAAATTCAAATATTAGTCAAAGGCAACACAAAATGCAGTTTTGAAATCAAGGTTTTTATTAAGGGAGAAAAAAAAATCCAAACTTACATGGCCCTGTGTTGAAAAGGTGATTGCCCCTTATACCTAATAATTGGTTGGGCCACCACTGAGCAGCAACAACTGCCATCAAGCGTTTGTGATATCTTGCAATAAGTCTTCTACAGCGCTCTGGAGGAATTTTGGCCCATTCAGCTTTGCAGAATTGTTGTAATTCAGCCACATTGGAGGGCTTTTGAGCATGGACCGCTTTTCTAAGGTCGTGCAACAGCATCAAAATAGGATTCAGGTCAGGACTTTGACGAGGCCACGCCAAAGTCTTCATTTTGTTTTTATTCAGCCATTCAGAGGTGGACTTGCTGGTGTGTTTTGGATCATTGTTCTACTGCATAAGTTCATTACAGCTTAAGGTCACGAAAAGATGGCCGGACATTCTCCTCCAGGATTATTTGGGAAACAACAGAATTCATGGTTCCACTTATTGCAACAAGTCTTCCAGGTCCTCAAGCAGCAAAACAGGCCCAGACCATCACACTACAACCACATTTTATTGTTTTCTGAAATGCGGTGATACTTTTACGCCAAATGTAATGGGACACACACCTTCCAAAAGTTCAACTTTCATCTTGTCAGACCACAGAGTATTTTCCCAAAAGTCTTGGGGATCATCAAGATGTCTTCTAGCAAAATTGAGACGAGCCTTTATGTTCTTTTTATTAAGCAGTGGGTTTCGTCTTGGAACTCTGCCATGCAGGCCATTTTTGCCCAGTCTCTTTCTTATGGTGGATTCATGACCACTGACCTTAACTGAGGCAAGTGAGGCCTGCAGTTCTTTGGATGATGTGGAGTCTCTTGCGACCTCTTGGATAAGTCATCGCTGCGTTCTTGGGGTAATTTTGGTCGGCTGGCGACTCCTGGGAAGGTTCATCACTGTTCTACGTAGGGGTGGGCATCGTTTGAATTTGAGCGACTCTGACTCCGCTTCCTCAGTTCGATTCCGGTTCCAAACGATTCTCGATTTCGATTCTTTTAGGGGGCTGGGTCAAAAAGGTTTGCATGGTTTAAATAAAGGGTGTCCAAATTATGAACATCCATTTTCTTAGCAGCATGGACTAAAATGAACATTTGACTCGTGTTTCTTTATAACCAGTATCAATATCAAACTTATGAACTAAAAGGAAGTGTGTGCGTGGAACTAACTCAATTGACTTAATATTCAATAATTAATGTTTCAGCTAAAAGTTAAATATAGCATTGTTAAAATAGCTATTTTAACTGTTTACGTTGGTCTGAAGACTAAAATAAACGCTAAAACACGTTTACCGTGTTAGCTGTCTCAATGATGGCATAGACGTATTTTATTATTTCACTCACCCAGTTGACAGGGTTGACTTCATTGAAGCTCCGTGCAGTGTAGGCTGAGGCTCGGAGCGCGTCAGACGCTACACGTCGGGAAAAACTCCTTTACATAATATAATCTTATTACAAGTGTTGCACTGAGGCGACTGGTCATTCATTTTAACAAAGTTAAGACACACTTTTGTTCACTCCCGTTCTTCTTCGTTGGTTTACGCCGCTTCTTCGTTGCTTTTCGCCACTACTTCTTCACGGCTGGAGGAACAGGCATCGAAACTGGGAACCGAAATTTGGACAGTTCCGGGAGAACCGTAACCTTAGTCCCGGTTCCAATGGGTTCTCGATTTTCGATGCCTAACCCTAGTTCTATGTTTTCGCCATTTGAGGGATATGACTCCCACTGTGGTTCGCTGGAGTCCCAAAGCTTACTTTCTCTCTCATTTGTTCCTGAATTTATTTAGACCTCGGCATGATGTCTAGCTTTTGAGGATATTTCAGTCTACTTCACTTTGTCAGGCAGGTCCTATTGAAGTGATTTCTTGATTGAGGTGTGGCAGTATCAGGCCTGGGTGTGGCTAGAGATATTGAACTCCGGTATGACAAACCACAGTTATATAGTCTTCCTTAACTGGAGGGCAATCACTTTTTCCACACAGGGCCATGTAAATTTGGATTTTTTTTCTCCCTTAATCAAAAACCATTTAAAAATTGAATTTTGTCGTTACTTTTGTTGTCTTTTACTAATATTAAAATATGTTTGATGATGACTACGCCTATGGCCCGGTTGTCAACGGAACTGATCAACTTTTGCATTCCTGCTTCCTGAACCTCAACCAGCCGGTTTGTTGTCACGAGACACAGGAAACCTGGTTTATTTCATCAGAAGCCATGGGACTGATTGCAAGTCTCCTCATGACTGGCACAGCATGGTTGGGAAGGGAAGGAAGTGATTGATGACTGTTGAACAATGGAACACGATCACCCCCCAGTGGTGGTTGGAGACACTGCCTGTGGACATTAAAATGACAAAGAAATCCCACGTTTGTAATAAACAAAACAAACCTTCAGGAATATTCATAATGCATACCTTGATGGATGTGTGATTGTGTTTTTACGGGCTGCCTTCCAAATTTGTTCTTCTGAATTTGGCATTGGTGTTTGATATCAACCTGTAAAAACTGATTGTGCCAGGAACCTTAATTTAGCGCCTGCACGAGAGTTGTAACAATAGTTTTTTTTATTACAATTCTTTCCCAAGCGTGGGAGAGTGCAAAGTTGGGAGTATTTTAGATTAATATATGCTTTTTAAACCCATTTTTATGGGCCAAATTGTAGACTAAATTCAAGTTGACGGTCGTGGTATTCTCCACTTCCCCCATCTCTCAGCTACGCCCCTTGGGTATTTAACCCTGTGGCTTCCGCCTCCTCAGGTTTCTCTTCTCAACTTCATGCTGAAAGTTACCCAAGCTGCGGCTCTGCCATGCTTCGCAACCTCTCTCCCTCCCCTTTTTTCTTCATTGTCACCACGGCGCGAAAGCGACCCTGGACCAGGACGGCGGCGCTGTCTGATCGAAGAAGTCGGCCATGCGGCTTCGATCTGTTTTCCCAGCCTTGATCTGTAACAAACCTACGTCGAACTAAATCGGAAGTAAACCCAGGCGTTCGCTTTCGGGCCTATTCTTTTCCAAAATTAATTACGCTTTTATCCAAAACCAATATACACTACAATGGGAAACATTTAAGTGTGACAAACATGGAAAAAAGATCAGGAAGGGGCAAACACTATTTCACACCACTGTATCTTCAAGCTAGGCTTAGGGTTTATTACTTTATTTTACATAATAATAATAATTAGTATTCTTGTTATATTAATTATATTAAGTCTGGTAGCACTGAGCGCATATGCCTGTGTGTGGCGTGGAGGCACACAGTTGAAAGGGTGTGTCACGGTTTGGCCATTTCAAAGACAACGGGGGTTTGTGTATTTGAAGACCGCGATTTTCGGTTTCAATACAAAATCGTTACAGCCCTAATATATATACACGTGTGTGTGTGTGTGTGTGTGTGTGTGTGTGTATATATATATATATATATATATATATATATATATATATATATATATAAGAAGACCTATGATTAAGAATTGTTGACTAAAAACTGGAAAAGGTTACAAAAGTATCTCGAAGTTCATTGGTCCACGGTTAAGCCTGGTACACAAAAAGATTTTTCCACTCAAAAGATTTTTTAATCATCTGCTACAGAACCCACACTAAAAGGTAAAAAAAAAACAGGCATTCAATAGTTTTGGTCGTCATGTATGTAGTGAGCTCCAAGAAATTCAAAACAGCAGACCACACACAAAGATTCTGTTGTACCGCCGTTCTCTAAGTCTTGCGTGATCACATGTAATCGCACAAAACTGAAGAAGAAGAAACACTTCCAGATGTGCCAATGTTTTCAGAGTGTTCCCGTAGGTTGCCGGAGCAGAGAGCCTTGTAAAATGGTGATGTTCTCTAAAAACGACTAGATTTGGAAAATACTTCTTGCTGAACCCATTGTTATAAATAAAACGACATCGGGTAAAACATTTTTGTTTTCATTTAATGGTCGCTTCCATGTTCGTCAGTCTTGGGTGCTTCTTTGATTGGCTAAATTCTGTTCACGGCATCATGACATGAGAGAAGTCAGCTTTCCCCACACACGAGTTTTGGGCGTAAATATTTAATATGTTCATTATTTAAGATTGTCGGCCCGACCTGTTTCGGACCTAAAATCGGGATGAATCCACTCTTAAACATCTGACCAAAGGACAATTTTAGGATAATCTTGTAAGAATTAAGATTGCCTGGTGTTTGATGTGCTTGGTTGGGAAGGGGCAAAATCGGCACAAAACTAGGCTGATTGTTTTTGTGTGTGTACTGGGTCTAACAAAAACTGTCTATAAATGCATAAAGTTGAGGAATGTTGATTCTCTTCCAAGGAATGGCTGTCCTGTAAAGATTACTGCAAGAGCACAGCGCAGAATGCTCAATGAGGTAAAACGGAACGCTAGCGTGTCAATTGAGTGTCAGTCAGTTGGACTTAAAAACATGGTCTGCAGAAAAAATTCCCCCCAATAAAGCTGGTTTTTAGCAGATCTTAGCCCGCCCTCATTTCAGTCCAAACCCTGCTCGAGCCTGTGATGTCAGCGCCAGAACCCCAGCTGTTTTCCCCATACTACTTAACATACTTGGTTGGCTCACAAGCAAGCCTGGGGCATAACTGTCACCTATATTGAAATTCTGGATGTTTAAGACAATAACGAGTGAGAATAGTAAAGTTAGATAAAAGAAAGTCGCCTTGTTATGTTTACATCAATCGTCGAATGCAGGGGTGCTCAAAGCGTCGATCGCGAAGGTAGTATTGGTAGATCGCATGACATTGCGTGACCAAAAAAAAAAAAAAAAAAAAAAAAAAAAAAGAAAAGGACATCAGCCTATCATCCACCCCGAAGCATCGTTCCGGGTGAGTCGCATCATCGTTAAGAACAAGAAGTCCTTCCAAGAAGGACATGGTAAAAGATTGTTCTGGGACTTTAAAAATAAGGCAGAAATATTATCTACGATCAAAGCTCTCCAGCTGTCAAGAAGTACAGTTACACGGCGCTGTGAAGCCATGGCTGAGGATTTAACCCAGCAAATGTGGAAGAACATCAGAGATTGTGAGTGTTTCACACTGCAGTTGGACCACTCTACGGGCGTGAGTGACACAGCCCAGAAGTGCATTTTCATTCGTATGGTGTTTAGTGATATTGCTGCAAAAGAGGGGCTATTAACAGTACTGCCCATGAAAGAACAGACGCGAGGAGAGGACATATTTCAGTCGTTCAAAAACCCAGCTCCCGGTGTACAAATTGGTGTCTATCACCACGGATGGAGCACCCGGCAATGGTTGGCCGCATGAATGGATTTAGGCAGGCAGGATGATGCTTTCCCAGACTTCCTGAATTACCATTGCATAATCTACCAACAAGCGTTATGCACTAAAATGCTCAACATGAAAGAGATCATGGACGTAGCAACGAAGATCGCCTGTTCTATTGGAGCCACATCTCTTCAAAGACAGTTATTCCGCGCACATTTGGAGATGGCTGAGTGCGACCACGCTGACTTGTTGCTACACACTGACGTGAGATGGCTTAGTCGTGGGAAATTCCTGCAAAGATTTCGAGAGCTCTATCCGGAGATTAAGGAGTTTTTCCGTGGAGCTGGACATACAGAATACAAGCAACTAAATGAGGGTCAGTGGCTGTTAGACTTGGCATTTTTAACCGATCTGACAAACATGTTGAATGACCTTAATCTAGAGCTGCAAGGAAAAGACAAAACAGTGATCAATATGATCAGCTCAGTTAAGGCTTTCAAACGAAAGATGCAACGTCTCTCCTCAAAGCTGCAGCGTCATGATTTGGCAAACTTTCAGAACCTGGCATCAGAGCTGGAGATGCAAGGGAAGGCCTGTGTGTAACTTGACAGTACACGCTACACAGAACTGATTGACAATTGTCTGTCAGAGTTTGACAAACGCTTTCAAGACTTTTCTTTGCTCAAGCCAGTCGCTACATTCAGGTGCTATCCTTTTCGGAAAGATGCTGAGGTTGATTCACTCGCATCAAAAATTGCAACACTGTTTCCCCTGAACTCTTCTGGGGTGGAAGATGAGATTTTTACCCTACAAGCAGACATTGAGCTGAAGTCCAGAGCTCATGGACAGTTTTGGAACTTACTCATAGAGCTAAAGTACCCCAACATGAGGAACTGTGCTACCTTTTTGACTGAATTATTCGGCTCCATTTATTTATGTGAGTCAGCCTTTTCCCACATGATCATTAAGTCCAAGTACCGTTCCACCCTAACTGATGAACATTTGGAAGTGTGCTTGAGGCTGGCTGTCAGCAGCTACTGTCCGGACTATGCATCCGTGACTGATTCACTTGAGTGCAAGTCATCAGCGTAAACTCAGGTAATGACGACAAATTTACATTGTTAATTATGTTTTTTGGCTCATGCAAGGTACTACATGATGCAAGGTACTACAACAACATACATTGGTGCTGAGCTGTATCGGCAGCATCACAATTTTAGCTCACTGGTAGCACTCTGCGCTCTCAAACCGGAGACATGGCCCCCACCCCCCCATAAAAATGTGAACGGCTTGCAAAGTATGCAAGGCTGGACTTTGAAATGCAAGGCTGGATCATCATGACGTGTTCACACCATTTTAATCATGCATCCATCCATTTTCCGTACCGCTTATCCTCACAAGGGTCACGGGCGTGCTGGACCCTATCCCAGCTGACTCTGGGCCAGAGGCAGTGTACACCCTGAGCTGGTCGCCAGCTAATCGCTGGGCACATAAAAACAAACAAGCATTCGCACTCACATTCAATGACCGCATAATATATTAGCATATTAAGGTACAAGGTACTTTTGTTGTGAATTCTTCAATGTGCATAACACATACAGAGGATTGAAATTACGGTTGAGTTGCTAGAAAAGACAGACAAATAATATAAAAGCTAAATAAACTATAGGATATCCAGTATAAAAATTAGCGATGGAACATTATTTTGGGGTGCTTCAGCTGTTGTGCTTATGTGAGCGAGTGCAGTGATATATGATTGCTTGGCTTGACCGAGTGACAAGGACGTCTCGGGCTGCCGCCGTGTTTAAAATGACACCCTAATAAATTTGTAATTTTTTACCATATTATATTAGGTATTAAATTTTGGGGCGCTAGCTGTTGTTCATGTGCGAGTGCAACAGTATATGATAGCAATAAGATATAATACCAACTTGAACAAAGCGATGTTTGGAAACTCAAGCAAGCTGTCTGTTTTTTTGTTTTTGTTTTTTTTTTTCAAAAAAGTTGTCATTTTGGAGGTGGGGAAATTCTGCCCGACGGCTACGATATATACTGCCAATTTATAGTATAGTACATACCTTTTTCCACACCGGATATACGGTGAATTTAGTCTCCACTTCTGCCACTGACGTCAGACCAAGACATGGGGGGCATATGTCAATTTTGGTGATGAAAAAGTGGCGTTCCAAGCGCAAATCGGTGTTTACCAATTTTTAAAAAAACAACAACAACAAAAAAACAGTGAAATATGGACGATCAAGACACCATAGCTTCTATAAACAAAGAATGGGGTTCATCGGAGGACACCGGGGAGGAAAGCTTTTGCTGGACGTTTGAAGTTTGCTCAGCAGCACTTTGATGTTCCACAACACTAGTGGGAAAATATTCTGTGGAAAGATGAAATTGAAGTTGAATCGTTTGGGAGGAACACAATGCCATGTGTGGAGGAAAAATGGCACAACACACCAACGTCAAAACGTTATCCCAACAGTGAAGCATGGTAGAAAAATGAAAAACAGAAAACTGAAAAGATAGAAAAATGAATTCACAAGTTTATCAAGATATTTTCCAGAAGTTGAAGCCATCTGTCCAACAGTTGAAACTCAAAAGCCGATGGGTTTTGCAAAGGACAATAAGCCAAAACACAGAAGTAAATCAACAACAGAATGGCTTCAGAAGAATAAAATAAATGTTCTGGATTGGCCCAGTCAAAGTCCTGACCCCAACCTGATTGAAATGCTGTGGCATGACCTCAAGACAGCTATTCACACCGGACATCCCAGAAATCTTGCTGAAATGCTACTGTTTTGTAAAGAGGTCTCATTCAAAATTCATCCTGATCGTCGTGCAGGTCTGATCTGCAACTACAGGATATGTCTGGTTGAGGTTATTGCTGCCAAAGGAAGGTCAACCAGTTATCAAATACAAGGGTTCATTTACTTTTTTGTCCCTGTTCTGTGAATGTTTACGTTACACACTATAAAAATATGAAAAAAATATAATTGTGTGGTATTAATTTAAGCACACTGTTTACACTTGTGATTTCAGACTACATTTTATGACCAATTTATGCAGAAATTTTACAGATTACTCAATTTAAAGCTATAATCGCAAATGTGCAGTGATAAAGTTGATGCGTCCACTAATTGATTCAACACCTAAAGTTGTCAGGCGTTAATGCTTTCCTTATGTGAAATAAATGGTACAGTGGGTACGGAAAGTATTCAGGCCACCTTAAATTTTTCCCTCTGTTATATTGCAGCCATTTGCGAAAATCATTTAAGTTCATTTTTTCCTCATTAATGTACAGGCAACACCCCATATTGACTTTTTGTATTTTGAATTTTTGCAGATTTATTAAAAAAGAAAAACTCAAATATCACACAGCCATAAGTATTCAGACCCTTTGCAGTGACACTCACATATTTAACTCTGGTGCTGTCCATTTCTTCTGATCATGCTTGAGATGGTTCTACACCTTCATTGGAGTCCGGATGTGTTTGATTATACTGATTGGACTTGATTAGGAAAGCCACACACCTGTCTATATAAGACTTTACAGCTCACAGTGCATGTCAGAGCAAATGAGAATCATGAGGTCAAAAGAACTGCCGGAAGAGCTCAGAGACAGAATTGTGGCAAAGCACAAATCTGGCCAAGGTTACAAAAAAGATTCTGATGCAATTAAGGTTCCTAAGAGCACAGTGGCCTCCATTATCCTTAAATGGAAGACATTGGGGACGACCAGAACCTTTCCTAGAGCTGGCCGTCAGGCCAAACTGAGCAATCGGGGAAGAAGAGCCTGGGTGAGAGAAGTAAAAAAAAGAACCCAAAGATCACTGTGGCTGAGCTCCAGAGATGCCGTCGGGAGATGGGAGAACCTTCTAGAAAGTCAACCACCACTGTAGCTCTCCAGCAGTCAGGGCTTTTTGGCAGAGTGGCCGGGCGGAAGCCTCTCCTCACTGCAAGACACATGAAAGCCCGCATGGGGTTTGCTAAAAAAAACACCACCACCTGAACGACTCAAAGACGGTGAGAAATAAGATTATCTGGTCTGATGAGACCAAGATAGAACTTTTTGGCTTTAATTCTAAGCGGTATGTGTGGAGAAAACAAAGCACTGTCCAATACAGTCCCAACAGTGAAGGACTGTGGTCGCAGCATCATGCTCTGGGGGTATTTTTCAGCTGCAGGGACAGGACGACCGGTTGTAATCGAAAGAAAGATGAATGCGGCCAAGTACAGGGATCTCCTAGACATAAACCTTCTCCAGAGTGCTCAGGACCTCAGACTGGGCCGAAAGTTCACCTTCCAACAAGACAATGACCCTAAGGACACAACTAAAATAACAAGTGAGTGGCTTCAGAACAACTCTGTGACTGTTATTGAATGGCGCAGCCAGAGCCCTGACTTAAACGCAATTGAACATCTCTGGAGAGACCTGAAAATGGCTGTCCACCAACGTTCATCATCCAACCTGACAGAACTGGAGAGGATCTGCAAGGAGGAATGGCAGAGGACCCCCAATTCCAGGTGTGGAAAATCATTCATTGCCAAAAAGACTCATGGCTGTATTAGCTCAAAAGGGTGCTTCTACTAAATACTGAGCAAAGGGTTTGAATACTTGTGGCTGTGTGATATTTCAGTTTTTATTTTTTTAATAAATCTGCAAACATTTCAACAATTCTGTTTCTTTCTGTCAATTGCTGTGAGTACATTAATGAGGAAAAATTTAACTAAAATGATTTTCGCAAATTGCTGCAGTATAAAATGAAAAATTTTAGGGGGTCTGAATACTTTCCGTACCCACTGTACATCAATGTCAAACCTGGATGAACTCTGAAGAAAATGTATTAACACACTCAGAAAGCCATTACCCTGGAAAACATGCACATCATGGGGTAACGGCGAAGGAAAATTACTAATGTTTACAAATGGCATCCACTATCCAACCTCATCCGCTTAGTTCTTTTAAGCAAAAACTTTTTAGAAAAGGAAATTAAGCATTCATACAAAAGTGCATATCGTGGACATGGGCCCATTAAAATGCAAGTCTAGGCTCAAGACAGCACAAAAATTCTTTTGAAATACATAGGGCTGCAACTTACCTTGTTAATGTTAGTTGCTTGCTGTGCTGCACTGAGCGTAGCATGTGCACCCATCTGCTGCCCTCCCTGGGTCAGAGTGTCTGCCAAAGCACTGCCGGCTCCTGATGCCGCTCCTTGCATCGTTTGCCCCTGGTACTTCATGCCGACGACCCCTGCTCCTCGTCCTCTTCCAGCACCAGGCCCAAGACCCCCATTCATAACCTGCCCAGGTTGGGGCTGCCCACCTTGCACTAACAGCCCAGAATGACCCTGGCTATTATTCATCAAAGGCTGATTGAAGCCTGGGTTGTTCAGACTCAATGTTGCAGCACTGCTGTTGTTCTGTCCTGGTACTCCAGTTGGTGTTCCTGCTTTTTGGGCTTGAGGAGATGGGTGACTGTTAGGGGAGCCTTGGCTGAGCGGGCTCTTTCCCAAAGGTGTGCCAAGCTGAGGACCCATACTTCCGGGCTGAGGGCTTCCGGAGCTCAGCCCTACACCTGTGATTGTGGAGGTACTACCAGCTCGAAGAAGCTCTGAGAGCTGCTTGTGTTTTGCAGCAGCATCTGGGACCACAGTGGTACCACCAGGCACACCATTCCCAGGTGCTGTTCCGCCATTTGTAGGCATCCCACCCATGAGGCTCAGGTCTCCACCATTCGGAATCAACTCATCTGGAAGGTCATTTTCTAAATCATCCCAAGACGGTGATCCAAGATCTTGAATAGAATTGAAAGAGAGGAATTTCTTTAGCATGAACATTAGCTGAAAATATAAATGCATTATTTTGTAGTATTAGTATAGTAGTTACTGAATAAGAAACATACATTCTTAAATGACAACCAATAGAAAATGATTGTAAATCTGTCTACACTTTTGCTACTTTAAACAAACAATTTCATATTTCCTTAAACAGGAACACAACAATCCTACATGGGTGCAGGGAAAACCAGTTTTTGATTCAATTTATGACACATTTATACTCATAATACATAGATATTTCGTCAATTAGGCTCCACTCCAATTTTGGAGTGTTTTTTTCCAATTGGGGAAATAATCACCACACCTCAAGTAGTAGTAGACATTTCTTTT